>NC_069499.1:502174489-502531989 GCF_027579735.1 Bombina bombina
TTGCCTACCATTACTCTGATTGAAGACCAAAACTACTTGTCCTAAGTGAGAAGACAGACATACCGCTCATTCAGTAGTACAGATGAGTGACAGCCTGATCCTGGTTATTCGAATCAGCGACTCTAGTGGACTGACTGAGCTTCATATTTTATTTGATCTTTCACATACCTCACACTCAACTAGATTACGAGTTTTGCATTACTGAAAAAATGGCCATTTGAGCGTAAAAACCATAACACAGCCATTACGAGTCTTGTCAGTATAGCTGTACTACAAGCATTTTAGCCTGTAACGCAACGTCATTGTTAGTTTAAACATAGGTTTTTTTAATTTCACAGGTACATTTTTATTTATTTTAAGATATGGATATTGTAATTTTAATTTAATGTTAGGGGGTTGTTAGGTTTAGGGGTTAATAGTTTAATTTAATAAGGGATGTCGACTTCTCTGCCTTCCTCCCAACCTCCCCATTCTGACCCAACTCCCTCCCAGCTCTATTTCATGCCGCTCGCTGCGCTGCATTTCTAGCCCCTTCTGGGACTCCCCTCTGGATCTCACCTTTTCTACCTTACTCCCACCTCCTCGCTCTGACCCATCCCCTCCCAGCTCTATTTCATGCTGAAGGCGCGCCAAAGGCAAGCCTGTCTGCGCCCATCCATGCCCGAACCACGCCCAGCCCAACCAACCCTGTCCCCCGCACCCGCCTCCACTACAGCACCAGCACCCTACTCAGTCTTAACACCAAGAGATCTCCCGTCTGTCAACTCACATCCCCCACTAACACTAACGGACCCTTCACCTGCCCCAACTGCCCCTTCTCCTCCCTACGGACCACAACCCCAATAGTCAACAAACTCAACAACAGCCACAACTACCTCAACCTGATCCTCCTCAACAACCGCTCCATCCACAAGCACACCATCAAAATCTGGAACCTACTCGACTCCACCTCCCCAGATGTCGCATTCTACACCAAAACCTGTCTGAACCCCTCATCCATGCCTGATATCGCCATCGCCATCCCCGACGGATACAAGATCTCCCACAGGGACCGCACTAACTGACCAGGTTGAGGCATTGCCATTGTCTACATACACTACCTCCATGTCTCTACCAGCTCCGACCATCACTCTCCAGGCCTGGAACACCTACACTTCAAAATCCAGGTCAACCCCAACACCGCCCTCCATGGCACCCTCATATACAGACCTCCCAGACACCGCCCCACATTCTGCGATTCCATCACAACCTCATCCCACCCCTCGCCCTCGCCTCCATGGACTACATCCTCCTGGGTGACCTCAACTTCCACCTCGACAACTTCAACAACCACAACACCTAAAGCACAGCATGGCGATCGCCATAACGCAACCCCATTGATGTCTATGGGGAAAAAAATTATGTTTCAAACTAACACCCTGACATAAACCCCAAGTCTAAACACCCCTAATCTGCCACCCCCGACATCGCCGACACCTAAATAAAGTTATTAACCCCTAATCTGCCGCTCCCGACATCGCCACCACTAATAAAAGTTATAAACCCCTATTCCCACGCTACCCGCCATCGGTCGGTGAAATGCTTGTGCAATGCTGCCCTCTGCACATTCGTGGGCAATAGCCCGCTAGCAGGGGGTGACAATCATCTTGATCATATCCAATCAAGATGATTGCAGTCCGCCACCTCAGAGGTGGTGGGTGAGTTAAGGAGCATCGGTCTTATAACCCCTGCTTCTTAACTTATGTTTCCAGCGAGCCAAAAGGCTCACGCAGAAACAGTAGCATAAGCTGCTTCATAAATCTACCCAATTGGGCATATTTATCAAGCTCCATATGGAGCTTGATGTCCCGTGTTTCTCACCAAACCCTTTGCTCGAGACTACACAAAGCCGGCAGAACCCAGAAAGTCATACTCCCACCTTTCACCTCCAAGCCCATAGAAATTTACCACAAGGCTCCTCACTGAGCCCCACACTATTCAACATCTACACAGCCCCTCTCGCAGCCATCACCCAACATCACAACTTCAACATCGTCTCATATGCCAACGACCACCAGCTAATCATATCTCTCATCAGAGAACCCATCACCACCAAGAGAAATGCCCACGAAGGGCTTACAGCAATCACCACCTGGATGAACAACAACTTCCTCAAACTGAACACAGACAAAACTGAAGTACTCCTCCTCAGACCCAACAAATCAGCTAGGGATAATTCTTAGTGGCCCACAGTCCTCGGACCCCCCTTCATCCTAGACTCACTATCCATGAACCGACAAGTCAACGCTGTCTACTCTGCAGGCTTCCACATGCTCCATCAACTGCAAAAGATCTTCAGATGGATCCCACCCGACACCAGAAAAATTGTGACCCACGCACTCATCAGCAGCAGACTAGACTATGGCAACACGCTATACGCCGGATCCACCATCAAGCTCCAAAAGAGACTCCAGCGCATTTAGAATGCCTCTGCCAGACTTATCCTTAACATCCCTCGCCAATACCCATCACAAAACACCTGCGAGACCTACACTGGCTCCTCATCAACAAAAGAATAACCTTCAAGCTTCTCACCCACACATTCAAGTCCCTCCACAACACCAGCCCCGAATAACTAAACCACTGTATCCCCTTCTACACCCCTACCAGGGCAACTGAGATCGGCCGACCAAGCCCTTGCTCTCATCCCCTGCATAAGAAAAACCACTGCCGAAGGCAGGTCCTTCTCTTACCAGGCAGCCAAAACCTGGAACACCCTCCCTCTGCACCTCAGACAGGCTACCGACCTAACGAAGTCCAGAAAGGACCTCAAAACCTGGCTCTTTGACTGAACTCCATAACTACTCGCTCCCAATCGGTACCCTTCAGCACCTCGAGACCCTTACGGGTGATTAGCCGCGCTTTATAAAAACCCGATAGATAGAATTTAGTTTTTTGCAATGTGGGGGGCTGGTGGTTTAGGGGTTAATAGGTTTATTTAGTAGCGGCGATGTCGGGGAGTGGCGGAATAGGGGTTAATATCTTTATTATAGTGTTGGCGATGTTGGGGTCAACAATGTCGGGGGCGGCAGATTAGGGGTGTTTAGACTTGGGGTTTATGTATGGGTGTTAGATTTAAACATATTTTTTTTCCCCATAGACATTCCGCGCTTCATGTCTTTGGGGAAAGCGTATACGAGCACGTATTCTCAGCCCTTGGCTTTTGTGCGGTATGGAGCTCATCACCACCATATCGCATGAACAAGGCAGCTGTTCTGAAACTCGTTATGGCAGCGCTATGTAGGGTGAAATAACGCAACTTTTATTGCGCCCTCTATAGCGCAAAACTTGTAATCTAGGTGACTGTTTGAGGTTACCTCTTGTGAGTAGACACCCTGTGGGATGGTGTTGTTTATCTTTATTTTATGTTCATATTTTTTATAATTAAATTGATTTGCACTATGTAGGCTGTTTTGTGCCCTTCCTATCTTTTATTACCTACCAGATTTCTACCCTACTCTGTGAGATACTGGAGGACATACAAGAATTAGCAGCTGACACCTATATCCTAACGTTGCCTATTTGGAGTACCAATTTATTCTTTTTTGTATAAAATACAGTGATTTGGTGTGCTATTAACATGTTATCTTTGCTAAATACTTATATATATATAAATATAGATATATATTTTTTACAGTAACTATAATTATTATTTTTTCAATATTTTTGGCCAGATTATGAGTGGAGTGCTATATTAATGTGCGACTGTAACGTGTGCAGCACTAGGTGGTTTGCCGTGTCTGTCGGCATGAAAATGAGGCTAACAATGAAGCCAATATAAGCATTTTCTTGTGAGCGCTGGGTTTTGTTTCCATTACGCCACACTAGTAATACTAGCGCACATTTACCTGTGCTGGTATTACTGAGTGGAGCGCAAATATCGAGCTTGCATAAGCACAATAATGCACTCCACTCATAATCTAGCCCTTTATATTTAATACTTACATAATGCACCTTAAGATAACTAATTCTTCATGTGCGCTAACCCGACTCCGCATTAGACCAACAGCGTGCAACATGAAGCGTGTCATGCATATTTACATTCCAATATTCTTCACATATATTTTTTTTTCTTTTTTAATATATATATTTCTACATATATTTGATCATTTTAATGTAAAATATGTATCTATACCTATATATCTATATGAATATATACAGGTATAGCTATATACCGATATAAATAGGAATATCAATTTAAAAATACAAACAACATCTTCCCCTATATAAAGAACATTGGAATGTGAAATATTTACAGTAAATACAGAGTAAAGCACATTATAAAATTATTATAATAGAATTATATATATACATATATATATGTGAACAGGAGAAGTGTGTCAGCGCTGTAAATTTTACCAGATAGCTAAATAGGGATAAAATGAGTAAGGTGGGATACTATATTCAGTTGATAACTGAACAGAGTAAATAGATAGAAAAAGGAGGCTAAGCAACCCCTAGAGTGCTGCTATCCAGACTATAGACTGAACCTTTAAAGTCACTAAAATAAAGGAAATCTATATAGGGTGAGTGAACAAAAGAGGATTTAGGACAGCGCTCTCACAGGGGAAGATGGTTATGCCATTAGCCTATAAAACTCACAGAAATTAACCTAATCAATGGGAGATATAAAGTGAGCAAATATAATATATACTCCCCACTAATATACAGAAATATCAACTGATATGTGAAAAAACATAAATGGGATAAAAAGTAAAGAAAAACAGCTTTATTACACTGGTTAAAAGTAACTGCAGTTACGAAAAGAAAAAAGTCATTCAGAGAAGTCCTAGTAAACAGACTTTCAGAGTCTATGAAGTGGTGTCTGTGGAAAAAAAAGTTTTCGATTTGTGGTATCAATAGGGAATTAACCAAAGTGATAACATTTATTAATAAATAAAGATAAAGAGAAATAATTGGCTATGCCAATTACCAGCCTTCAGTGAACTGCACCCAGTAAGGCAGAAATTCCTAGCTAGCACTTCCAGTAAGATAAAAAGAAGTGAAATGTGCTTATTAGAGATCCTTGCAGGCTAAAATCAGTGGCAAAGCCCTCTTGGGAGCTTCTCTATGATTAATGAACTCTGCACACTATTACAGTCAGTTTGCAATTAGGAGGCTCCCAGAGTTTTCATCGTTCACAACAGCTTCTGTCGCTGGTCTCTAATGGTGTTTTCTCATTGCGACTTAGAAATCCAGGTTCATATCTTAGCGAGCTGCCAAAGCAAAACAAACATCTTCAAAGGACCTGGGTCAGTAGCTGAACGTTCTCTGAAAATAATAAAAGAAACGTTACTTAAAAACAATCCTACAGACCATTTTAAGTGAAGAAACCAAAAGGGTCATAAATTATGCTGCTAAATCATATCTTTATTACATACATCTTAACAGACATATAATTATTGCTATAACTCGGACAAACGCCAGCCCTGCAATCTTCATATTTGTACAGTCTTGTGTAGAAGAATAAACTACCTAATAACATTTATTGCATATTTATAATGAATGTACTTTATATTATGATCACATTATGGGCCAGATTACAAGGTGAACGTTATTTAACGCTCCTGCTCAAGCATTAACTGTGTTAGAATTAAGCTTTTTATGCACGTCGGGTTGCGCTCGTATTACAAGTTAAAAGTAAGCTGTTTTCGCTTACACGCTAACCCAAAGATTTAAAAAAGCTGAACTTAGAACTTATAAAACAGCGCACAATATACCCTACTCAAGCGCAAATTCGATCGCATATCGTGCACTAACATGATATGAAAATATAAATATTTCACATTCCAATGTTCTTCACATAGCAGAATATGTTCTATTCATAGATGCATATTTCTACATATATCTGATGGTATTTTGGTACTATATCTATCTATATTTATATATATATATATACATATATATATATATACATGATTATATATAGGTATAGATAGATACATATACATATAGGAATATCTATTTAAAAATACTTAGAACATATTCTACTATGTGCAGCACATTGTAATGTGAAATATGTTTATTAAATATAAATATTGCATTAATATGTTTTTTTCATGTTTTCATCTACTTAACTGCAAAGGGCTCCAATGCACTTATTTATGTATGTATACAGTATATATATATATATATATATATATATATACTGTGTATATATATACATATATATACATATGTATTTATGTGTGTATATTTGTGTGTCAATACATATTTGCACATATAAATACATAAATACGTATGTTGACATATATAAACATATATACAGTGTATATATATATATATATATATATATATATATATATATATATATATATATATATATATATATATATATATATATATATATAAATATAAAGCAAAGTCCTGTGTAGGAATGCACACCATATATTTAGTAGCAGCTGCCAGGGTGCAATGTCAAAACAGTATGTACTATGCAAAAAAGGCAGCACTCACTGGTCATTCGTAAGTAAAATTTAGCTTTTAATAATACAAAAAGTTAAAATCTTGGGAAAAACATGACATTTCAATGCCTAACTGGCATCTTTTTCAAATGTCCCAAAAGGTAAATCCAAAGTGGTCACACCAGCTATGTGGTGTTCCCCATGAGAGCATAAAACTACTGGCTGAATGTGTTATATTTATACAAGTCATAGCTGACATCGAGGCTGTGTTCAGCTGTGGATAATCACTTGCAAATCTGATCAGCTGGTTCCGTTCCCACCCACAAGCTTTATACTTCATTGTGCTGTTAGTTGAGCAACTGCATGGCTAATTTGCATATGTGGGAGTGATCTGCACCGGAGTAGTGTCCAATGATCTTGCAATGTTTTCAGGTGTCATCATACACGCCCACTTGTCAATGCTGTGAGTGAAACTTCCCCAAACAAAGGGATATTAGCCTGTGACTTATGAACTGCTTCTGGCACAACGATGTTGTATGTTTCACACAGGTTGGTGAGGGGTCACCTTTGTCAATCAACATAGAAGCTGCATGTTCACCTTGGCGCATGATGTACTGAACATTGTACTGGGATGTAATACACATTCAAAAGTTGTAGTGAGGAGATCAAATGTCCCACCTATAGCGGGTACACCCTCGCATTTATTCATAAAGCAACAGCTAATGCAGGAATATCAGGAAATATCGATGGGGTGTAATACACATTCGATCTATTCAAATCAGACAACACGAATGCCCCATTTGTAGCGGGTACATCCCCATTGGTTAATATGAAGCTCCCATGCAAGATTAGCAGAAAATGCTTGATAGAGCACACAATCCAGCAACATGTGTGGGGGGGGGGGGGTGATGTTAAATAAATGACATCTAATAACACATTAGCCAAGTAGCAAAGGAAGAGAAAAAATGTAGAGAAGAAAAAATGAAAAAAATGAAAAAAAAAAAAAATAATGAAAAAAGTTAAAAACATAGTAGAAGCGGGAGGACTTCCGGTGGGCGGGCCTTGTGCTAGCAGGGTGAACAGTGTGCTCTATGTAGCTTCGTGTCCACGCTCCCTTGGATATGGACTAATAACTGCCCAAGTGGGAAAGCCCTTGACGGGAAGCGTCTAGGCTATATACACCACAGGAGAAGGGGAGCATAAGATTTCTCCCTCACCGAAAGTTAAAGCACGCAGGCTAAGCGTGGAAGTGGACCCTTAAAAAGGAATCCCAATCAAAGGTGGTGGGCCCCTAACTGCAAGTGAGACGCAAGTAAAGCCACAAGTAAAATCACCGCTGCTAGGGGGGTAACGGCAGAGGCGTACTTCGTGGAGAGGTGTAATCCCCATTCAGTAGAACACAGCTGTGGAAATAGATAGCCACCACCCAGATACAAGAAAGATAACGGTGGCGAGGAGGGAGACCATCATCGGTGGAGAGGTGGCCCAACCCTGGAATATTGAAGGAGAGCTGAATTGAGAAAATCGAGGGTGAGCCCTGCGTTGCAGGGGCGGGCACGGCAGAACGCTACGCTGGAGAAAGGTGAAGTCCCTCAGAAGACAGAGTACGGCTCCGAAAAATAAACACAGGTGGCCCGGATCACACCATACCGCACTTACCTGAGGCCTGTCCTTGCGATTCCTTGCTGCTGCCTGGTGGAGCTCGGAGCTGTTATCGTCAACTTTGGGGGTGCTGGAGTTGCCTGCTGGTGATACCCACACCTCTTTTCCTGTTTGTGAGAGGTGGCTGTGTGGCGCTGACGGAACAGGCCAGGTGACGCGCAGGAAACAGCCAAGAGAGGTCGGGCGGCAGGAGCGAGAGGTGGCGGGCAAGTCGCTTTGTGGAGTCCGTGAGCTGAAGCCAGTGGCAACAGGTCAGCGCGGTAAGCCAGGCTGCTTGCAGATTAGCCTTTGATAAAGTGCTTAAGAAGGGGAGAAGAAGGCACTGGAGAAAAAGCTAAGGCAAGAGGGGACTTTTTACGGGACTGATAAAGGGAAGGTAATGAGTATACCATACTAACTGTTGTTGATATTGTTGCCCTTATTCAAAAGGGGAAAAAAGAAAAATCTCTGACTGTGGGACTAAGGAAAAAAAGAAAAAAAAAAAAGGAAAAAGGGTGCAAAAAAGGATAAGGAAATCTTAGCTGTCTATTGTTTTTTGGTTAGAGGTATCTAGTCAAGATACACTTGGTAACAAATATCCTATAGACTCTGAAAGAATGTTTAAGTTTCCTATTACCTAATAGAGAGTCCACAGCTCATTTTTACATCAGGGAAAAGTGGGGAAGCAGAATTTTTAAAGAAGGAGTAGGGGATAGAGGAAAAGAGAAAAAAAGAGAAAAAAGAGAAAGGAGCTAGACCAGTAGGAAAACTCAGAGAAAAATTGTTAAGTTTAATTTCTTTTTTTTTTCCTTGTTTTTTTTTATTATACACTGTATGTATGGATAAATACTTAGGGGTTAACAAGATGGCATCTAAATATAAACAAAGTGAGAGAAGACAGAGAGGCTCCCCTGAGGTATTAAATGAATCAATAGAATCTATCCCCAACAATAAAGATACACATCAGATTGTGCAACAGATAAGCTCATTATTTCTTCCCAAAATGGAGAACTTACAAAAGGGTCTAGATGATATTTCTGAAGAGATCAAACAGATCTCATCCAGGTTCACGGAATTGGAAGGAAGAGTGTTCGATCTTGAAGACATCTCTTCAAGCCAATCCAATGTAATTGAAAATCTTACAAAGCAGAACCAGGTCCTCCATCAACGCCTAGAAGACCTTGAGAACAGGTCAAGGCGAAATAATATTCCCCTAATTGGGGTTCCTGAAACCATTAAGTCAGTAGATTTGATACATCTTGTTGAAAATATACTCGCAAATCTTTTAAAAATATCTGCAAGTACTCTTAAGGGTAGTGTAGAACGGGCCCACAAGATTGGCCCAGAGTATCAGGAAGGGAACACACATGCACAGCCTAGACAGATCATGGTTAAATTTTTACATTTTCAAACAAAAGTTGTCATACTACAAGCATACAGAAAGAACTCTCCTCTTATATTTGAGAAATAAGCTATTGATGTTTCAGGATTACTCAATGGAATTATCAAGAAAATGAAAAGAGTTTTCACCATTGTGTACTATCCTGAATAAGGAGGGTATAAAAGCTTTCTTGTTATACCCGGCTAAATTAAAAATCTTAACATCTGAAGGGCCAACATTTTTTGAGTCTCCTCATGAGGCTAAAGAATTTTTAGATCGCAGTTCAAAGACCATCTTTTAGAAATATATTTATCCTATTTTTCTTGTTTTTTTTTTTTGTGTTTTTTTTCTTTTTCATATTAGGTTAGCAATGTTTTGATTTTATGGATTTGCTAAACTTAGTGAAATATGGGGTAATTGGCCCCACTTGGCTATGTTGGATTATTTTTTTAAGGTTACTTTGCTTAGATAACTTTTTTTGTTTGTAAAAAAGGAATGTAATAGGGGAAAGGAAAATTTAATGATGGATCTATATAGGATGTTTTTTTTTTGTTTTTCATCCAGTTATATAAAAACTGGTCAAAATTTTATATATTTATGCTTATCAGCCATATGGTTTAAAAAACAGAGAATAATTTGTGCATCTGACTGTGGTTTATTTCATAAATATGTTTTTTTTTTTTCTCTATCACTTTTTCACTTCATGCACTTTTGTTTTACATGCATGGTTGAGTATTTATCACCCTGTCATCTTGCTTTGTTATACAAGGCAAGTATTTTTTCCTGTTGTGTCTTTAACACTTATGGACACTCTTTGGCACCTAAAATTTTTTTTTTTTTTTTTTTTTACGCACGGTGTTTAGTTATCACTTTGCTTTTTCGTATAAGACAAGTATTATCTCACTTCCCCCCCCCCCCCACGTTTATCACGCTTCACGTTAGGTACTTTTGCACGCACGGTGTTTAGTCATCGCCGTGCTTCTCTTTACATGTATTTCTTCACTTTACGTATGTCTACAACACTTATGGATATCTTTTTGCACTTAAGATTTTTTTTTTTTTTTGCCACTTTTTACTTTATATATCTTTGTTTTGCACGCGGGGTGTTTATTTATCACCTTGTTATCTTGCTTTGTTGTATAAGGCAAGTATTTCTTCACTCTATGTGTCTCTATCACTTATGGACACTTTTTGGCACTTAAGATTATACATTTTTTTTTTTTTTTTTTTCTTCCTCTTTCCTCTTCTTTTCTCCTCCCTCTCCCCCTCTCTTTGCGGCTCGTTTTTTTATTATTGCCTTTCTCTTAAAGGTTTATATGGTGCATTTTTTAATAGAGGATGACCCTTAAGTTAGTATCATGGAATGTGGGGGGTATTAACTCTCCCATAAAAAGACAAATGATACTTTCTCATCTACGGCGGCTTAACACAGACATAGCGTTTTTGCAGGACACGCATTTATCGGATAAGGAACATGATAAGTTATGTAAAAGCTGGGTAGGATCTGTAGTTTATGTCTCCTATACAAATGCAAGTAGAGGTATGATAATCCTTTTTGGTAAAAGATTCCAGTTTGAGATCGTTAAAACTATTAAAGATCCAGAGGGTAGGTATTTGATATTGCAGATAAATTCGAAGGGGAAGATGTGGGTCCTGTGTAACATTTATGCACCTAATAAAAAAGACGCAGGATTTTGGACAGGTCTTCTTCAAGCCCTAGCACCGTTCCATGGCATGGATATAGTGGTGGGGGGTGACTTTAATCTGGCTCCAAACCCGCGCGTGTGATAGATATCTAATTCCTGGGTGTGTACAAAAGCCTATTCTCAAAAATAATGGGAAATTTGAAGGGGGAATTTTTAAAAAATTTAAGGATGTGCTTCAATTAGTAGATATTTGGAGACTCCGTAATCCCGATGGTAAAGATTATACCTGTGCTTCTAGAGCAGTCCCAGTTCTCTCTAGGATCGATTTATTCCTCATATCGAACTCCTTGGTTTCTAAGGTAACCAAGGATAAAATTCATAACGTAATTATTTCAGATCATGCTCCAATTTAAATATCTTTATTGGAAGGCTATAAGCGTAGTAATAGGAATACATTGCGGTTTCCATATTATTTATACATGTCTGAAAATTTAAAAAAAATTCTGGCACAGTCATGGAACGATTACCATGCAGATAATATTGCTCATCTTGGAAACATAGGAGTATTCTGGGGTGCAGCTAAATCTGTACTAGCAGGTAATATATTAGCCTATGATGCGAATCTGCGTAAAAAGGCAAGGTTGAAACTTCAACAACTCCAGGAAAAAGTTATGGCTGACTACCAAGCCTATTGTACAACGTCCTCGGCTAGCACCAGAGAAATATATCATGCGAGTAAGTAAGAATTAGATGCTTATCTTAAACAGCAAGCAGTAAATACATTATTAAAAAGGGATAGTCAATATTATAGATTCGGAAATAGATCAGGGAAATTTTTGGCATCATTGACCAAAAAACGGGCAACAGGAAAAAATATTGCGGCTATTAGATATAAAAATGCTATATTTAAAACCCCAGAGACTATTGCATCTGCATTTGCAGAGTATTACACGGAGTTATATTCCAAACAATCAAATTCGTCAGTATCTTCTCTCCAAGACTTTTGGGCAACTGTAACATTACCCCAAATCACCCAGGAGCAATTAGAAATCTTAAACGGTCCTATCTCGAAGGAAGAAATAGAAAAGACTATTATATCACTAGCAAAAAGTAAAGCAGCGGGTCCTGATGGACTCCCCATTGAATTCTATAAATTACTTAAAGATCAGGTTTCGTCGGTAATTTCGAGGTTATATCAAGGATTTTCAATTGAAGGTAAATATCCAGAACAAAATTTTACTAGTGCTTTTATCTCTCTAATCCCAAAAGTTGGGAAAGATCAGGTATTGCCAGAGTCATATAGACCTATATCGTTACTTAATTCTGATTATAAAATATTTATGAAAGTACTGGCAGAGCGTTTAAAGATGATACTGCCTACCCTTATTCATACTGATCAAACAGTTTTTTTGAAGGGCATGCAATATCACACTATTGGCTACGCTCAAGGGAGAAGGGGGATGGGGCTCTGTCGGAGGCCTTCCTGCTGTCCTTGGATGCAGAGAGGGCCTTCGATAGAGTCGAATGGGATTACCTGTTTTCTACAATACAAAGTTATGGAATTATTGGCAATTTTCTAACATCAATTCGTAATGTTTATCATAATCCTATTGCTCATATCTTGGTTAATGGGGTATTCTCTCCCACAGTATCTCTTCAAAGAGGAGCAAGACAGGGTTGTCCGCTCTCGCCACTTCTTTTTAATCTGGTCTTGGAACCCCTGGCTATAAAACTGCGTGCTATTCTCCCAGGTATGAACATTAATGGGGAAGCAATCCATCTTGCATTGTATGCAGACGATATGCTGCTATTTGTTGAAAATCCAAATCTGCATATCTCTAAAATTTTACAATTAATATCTGATTTTGGGTCTCATTCGGGTTACAGAATCAATACGGGTAAGTCAGAGATACTATGGCTGCATAAATCTAAAAATAATAGTTTTCACTATCCCTTTAAAGAAATTGACTCCTCACTTACTTACCTGGGTATTAGAATATCAAGTAATCCAAATCTAATATATGAATGAAATATTATGGAGCAATGTTCAGAAGTAATTTCATTATTAGAACATTGGAAAAATCTCCCCCTCACATTAGCAGGAAAGGTGGCATTGATAAAAATGGTGGTACTTCCTAAAATCTTACACCCCCTACTGATGCTTCCTTGTCTTATAACTAAAAGAGATCTAAATCTTTTAAATTGAGCAATAGCAATGTTCCTTTGGAAAGGAAAGAAACCCCGAATTGCTCTTAGGAAGTTATATGCCAGCTATTCAAGGGGAGGTCTTGGACTACCCAACTTTAAACTCTACAATTGGGCTACGCTGGCACGAATAGTATTAGACTGGCAATTAAATACATATCATTTCTGTGAAAAAGCTTTGGAAAAAGCAACATTGGGAGAATGGAATCTTTCGGTTTTACCCTTTATTTCTTATAAAGATATTCCAAAACAGATACAGTCGCACATACTCTATGGGGAGGCTCTTTGAGCCTGGCATTTAATTCATAAATTTATAAAATGTCCTGTGATTTCGCCTAGATCCATTCCATTCTTAAACAACATTTATTTTCCAGCGGGTATAGACTCAAGAGTGTTTCGGTCATGGGAGGCGAAAGGGCTGAGGACGATAGGAGTCATGGTGGACCCTCTAAGTAAAAATATCCCCTCTTTTCACATATTACAAAATAGATTTGATATTCCAAATACGCAATTCTTTGCTTTTCTGCAAGCTCGGCACTATGTCTCAAGTATGATAGAGAAAAATACCCAATTTTGGGACTCTTCGTTTTTTGATCTTCCTCAAAAGACATTCTTAGCGGGCTCTTTTTCATTATCAGGAATCTATCAAACTATGAATCATAGGGAAGAGTTGGTAGTTATGGATAAAATAATGGACAAGTGGGAAGCAGATATTGGGGAGGATTCGGGACCAGCTCGGATTATAGACAGTTTGCAAATGGTGAGGAAAACAACCTTGTCTGTGATTCTTAGAGAATCACAGACAAGAATGTTACATTGTGATTATATAACACCGCGTAGGTTATCAAAATGGAATCCAAGTAGTATAAATGTATGTATAAAATGTGACCTGAGGAATGCAAGTTTTATACATCATTTCTTAACCTGCCCAAAGATAAACCCCTTTTGGCAAAAAATCCGATACTGGATTAAACAACGCTTTAAAATTGATCTTGGATTAGGAATTCCACAAATATGTTTCTTACAATGGGATAGAGTGAAAATTGAAAATCAACTGCTCTTAACAATGATCATATTACAAGCCCGCAAATGTATCTTGGACTTATGGACGGTTAAGGCCACCCCCACTATATCACAATTAAAAAATAGACTAATAAAACAGTTATTTATTGAACAACAGGATGTTAAATCGGATGTTACAAATAGATTAGAGGGCTTCCTAAAAAAATGGAAACCATATATAGTAACCTTAGAGATTTCAGTACAAAATCAAGTTATAAAACCTTTTGCTCAGACTGAAATAATATTAATATCCAGACTGAGGGGAGAGTGGGGAGGTTAAGAAGATTCTAAATACTTGGTGGTGGGTGCACATATATACGAAGGTATGGTGAAGGGCTTCTAGATAATATGACTGTGTTTGTTATTATTTATTTTTTTTCTTTTTTTTTTCTTTTTCTTTTTCTATGAAATAATGTTTGACGATTGATTTTGCAGTCAGTGTGATATAAAAAACACTGGTCATTGTAGAAATATTGAATGTAGCTTTAAGATAAAGCAGCCCTTCTTGTAGGATAACAAGACAAATTGAAATTGAAAGTAATGGGCTAGAATGAAATGTAATATACTACTCATTAAGATAAGAAATGTCTCAACTGCTGTTAAGATTGTGTTGTTATGTTAGAGGCTAAAAATGTGATGTTTATTTGACATGTAACAAGAAATGTCCCTTTCAGTTTTTGTATGTGAAATATGATTATCATTAATAAAAAAACAAAAAAAAACAAAAAAAAAAAACATAGTAGAAGCTGGAACAATGAGCAAATTAAAAAAGTGTCCATTTTGTAATCCAATGATAGAAACATTTAATGCATTTGTATTCATACATTAGTGGATCATTTTTATCCAATGAACGGCCCAAAGTCCAATTTAATGTTTAATCCTTTAGGAGAGATGGTGTCAAACATGTAGATCCATCTGGACTCTAGTCTAAGTAACATATTGTTGCGGTCTCCCCTCCTTTTTGGAATAGGTAGATGATCAATAATCATGCAGCGTAGACTGCAGATGCTATGTTTCTGTGTAGCAAAGTGTTGGGCAACTGGGAGATCAGATGTTCCATTCTTCAGTGCCTCCCTAATTGAGCATCTCTGATTCGCCATTCTATCTTTGAAAGGGGTGGTCATTTTCCCCACATAGACCAGAGAACAGGGGCAAATTAGGAAATATATGACATATGAGCTGTTACAATTCAGACGGTAACGAATGGTATATCTTTTATTCTTGTGTGGATGTTGAAAAGAATCTCCAACTTGCATGGAATTACAGTTAACACAATCACCGCATTTGTAGCAACCACTTTTTCGAGATTTTAAACACGTATCACCTTGATGGGAACTTTTGGGATCATTTTTTACCAGTAGGTCCCTGATACTCCTCGCCCGTCTGTAAACCACTCTTGGAGTGTTAGTTTTCGAGGATGCCAGGCTCTTGTCGGTCTCAAGTAAGTCCCATCTATTGTGAATGGAATCCCTTATGGTCTCATGTGATGGAGAGAATGTGGTAATGAAGTTTAACTTTTCTTCAGTCATGTTTTTTCTTTCTTTATGTTTTAGGAGAGAATCTTGGTTACACCTGTGGAGTTTCTGTCTCACCATATTAATATCCTTAATGTCATATAGCCTTTCCTCCAATTTCTTACACATAGCATCCAATTTTTCACTGCAGATTTCTGGTTCGGAATTATTCCTGATGACTCGCGTGCGTTGGGAGGAGATAATGCCTAACTTTTGGTGTCGTGGGTGATAGCTAGATGCCAGCAGCAGCGGGTTTCTGTCAGTGCTCTTAGTGTATAAAGATGTACCAAATCTAATGTGTTGTTCAGTTCTGACTTTAAAAATATTTAAATCATTGAGGTTATTTATTGTAAGTGTTCATTTGTCTAACACATTTTACTTGCACTTCCCAATAAACAGTATTACACTATGTTTTGAATTTTTCTCTTTCTTATATGATACCGAGCAAAACTTTGGGGCAACCATCCGCCTAAAGGGTCCTGCAAGAAAGAGTCTTTGTCTTCTTTTGGGGACTGCATCCTCCATTCGGGAATCCTTATCCTCCATCAAGTTAGGTGTACTCCAAACAGATGACATAGAGGAAGAATTCATTACATCCAGCAGCTTTCCAAGATTCAGTGTCATCTCCCTCTTGCGCCCTACACTTACCTCATAGGATTGAGAGTGTGTCCTGTAAGTAGCCAATACACACATTTCCTTTGGATACACACTTCTGTGATTACCACTGAACAACATACATACTTGTTACAATATATTTAAGGATTATACAGTTTTATTTCTCAGGACTTTTATATCACAGAAGTCATCTGTATCATTGCAATTGTTTTGTGTGTTTTTTATCCTATATCCAACCTCCAATTCATTTGGTGAATACCTTTTGCAAAATTGTGTTATTTAATGCATTAAGAGCATCTTTTCATCTTTCAAACCATTTATTTTTATGATATTCATTTGCAACATAAGAAAAAATTGTTTTTGAGTGGGCACACTAACAGGCGCAGTAATCCTTCTAGTACCTCTTTTTACAACAATTTTTTATCCTCTAAGGGATTTCCTAGAAAGGGTTTTCCCGCTCACTAGTAGGTTATTTACAGCAGCCAGTCTGAGAGTGTTCTCTCACTGATACTTACTTGCACTAATTTTTTTTTTATATATATATTTATACAAATATATGGTTGGTTTCTTCCTTCACCAAAGAACAGCAATCTATTCCACTCTTTTATTGACATTTACACTGAGACTCTGTAAGTGTATCAAATAATAAGAATACCATTGTCCATGAATATATCAGAAATATTGGTAACTTAATCCTACACGCTCTGATTAATCGCCTCAGATATATTTAACACTATAGTTGTCCAACAAACAATTATATGAGTGAGAGTGTATCCTTACTTTTTATATATTCAACTCTTTAGTGAGTATACTTATATACTTCATTTAATACAACTGAGTTTTTGCGCACTCACGTCCAGGGAGCTTGTACTTGTACTAGTTGCATTTACATTCTACTTGTCACACCATATATATATATATACAGGGAGTGCAGAATTATTAGGCAAGTTGTATTTTTGAGGATTAATTTTATTATTGAACAACAACCATGTTCTCAATGAACCCAAAAAACTCATTAATATCAAAGCTGAATAGTTTGGAAGTAGTTTTTAGTTTGTTTTTAGTTATAGCTATTTTAGGGGGATATCTGTGTGTGCAGGTGACTATTACTGTGCATAATTATTAGGCAACTTAACAAAAAACAAATATATACCCATTTCAATTATTTATTTTTACCAGTGAAACCAATATAACATCTCAACATTCACAAATATACATTTCTGACATTCAAAAACAAAACAAAAACAAATCAGTGACCAATATAGCCACCTTTCTTTGCAAGGACACTCACAAGCCTGCCATCCATGGATTCTGTCAGTGTTTTGATCTGTTCACCATCAACATTGCGTGCAGCAGCAACCACAGCCTCCCAGACACTGTTCAGAGAGGTGTACTGTTTTCCCTCCTTGTAAATCTCACATTTGATGATGGACCACAGGTTCTCAATGGGGTTCAGATCAGGTGAACAAGGAGGCCATGTCATTAGATTTTCTTCTTTTATACCCTTTCTTGCCAGCCACGCTGTGGAGTACTTGGACGCGTGTGATGGAGCATTGTCCTGCATGAAAATCATGTTTTTCTTGAAGGATGCAGACTTCTTCCTGTACCACTGCTTGAAGAAGGTGTCTTCCAGAAACTGGCAGTAGGACTGGGAGTTGAGCTTGACTCCATCCTCAACCCGAAAAGGCCCCACAAGCTCATCTTTGATGATACCAGCCCAAACCAGTACTCCACCTCCACCTTGCTGGCGTCTGAGTCGGACTGGAGCTCTCTGCCCTTTACCAATCCAGCCACGGGCCCATCCATCTGGCCCATCAAGACTCACTCTCATTTCATCAGTCCATAAAACCTTAGAAAAATCAGTCTTGAGATATTTCTTGGCCCAGTCTTGACGTTTCAGCTTGTGTGTCTTGTTCAGTGGTGGTCGTCTTTCAGCCTTTCTTACCTTGGCCATGTCTCTGAGTATTGCACACCTTGTGCTTTTGGGCACTCCAGTGATGTTGCAGCTCTGAAATATGGCCAAACTGGTGGCAAGTGGCATCTTGGCAGCTGCACGCTTGACTTTTCTCAGTTCATGGGCAGTTATTTTGCGCCTTGGTTTTTCCACACGCTTCTTGCGACCCTGTTGACTATTTTGAATGAAACGCTTGATTGTTCGATGATCACGCTTCAGAAGCTTTGCAATTTTAAGAGTGCTGCATCCCTCTGCAAGATATCTCACTATTTTTGACTTTTCTAAACCTGTCAAGTCCTTCTTTTGACTCATTTTGCCAAAGGAAAGGAAGTTGCCTAATAATTATGCACACCTGATATAGGGTGTTGATGTCATTAGACCACACCCCTTCTCATTACAGAGATGCACATCACCTAATATGCTTAATTGGTAGTAGGCTTTCGAGCCTATACAGCTTGGAGTAAGACAACATGCATAAAGAGGATGATGAATACTCATTTGCCTAATAATTCTGCACTCCCTGTATATATATATATATACACTGTATATATATACGTCTTCAGGCGGAACTAAAGCGGAGTAGGTCGGAAGCAGCATCCGCTGCTTCATAAATCGACCCCTTAACCTCAAGTGATCGCATTAAAGCCCTTTGCCTGCCTTTTTTCTCCACCTGTGAACTCATATATTTGAGCCCTTATAACGTTTTTGTGTAATATTTTTTATTAATAATTTTTATTAGACAGTGTTATTATGAGTGCAACTGTACTTTGTAATGTATTTTTGCTGTGTAAAACGTTCTTGTTTTGCAAAACAGTTAAGGGTCAATTTACTATTGTGTGGACGGACATGATACGATGTAGCGTATCATGTCCACACATCGATAAATGCCGACAGCATACGCTGTTGGCATTTATCATTGCACCAGCAGTTCTTGTGAACGGCTGGTGCAATACCGCCCCCTGCAGATTCACGACCAATCGGCCGCTAGCAGGGGGTGTCAATCAATTGCTGTCCACCACCTCAGAGGTGGTGGACAACTTAAGGAGCAGCGGTCTTCAGGACGAACTGAAGTGGAGTGGGTCGGAAGCAGCGTACGCTGCTTCATAAATCGACCCCTTAATCTCAAGTGATCGCGTTTACTTTCAACTTGTAATACGAGCTAAAAACATGACAGGAACAAACACCCACAATAAACCCCTTTTTGCTCGCACATAACTGTTAGTGCTGCACTCCTAATCTAGCTCTATATTATTAAATATGTATAGTCCTAAAGATAGGTGATATATATCAAGTATATAGTAATAACTATTTAAACATATGCCCCATTTTAGAATACTGTAAACAAGATTGTAGCATTCTTTAAATGGTACATATATTTTCTTAAATATTGTTCTGACAGTTAGATACACAAAGTGTAGCATTTAATCTTTTTTTCTCTAAAGTTCAAAACAAGCTCAGCTTGATGAGTGGACCATTTTATGATAAGTGATCAGAAATGCAGTCACTACATTGCAGGCACTTACCTAGTATGTTCTTTTTCTCAAATGTATTTGTACATAATGCACCCTTTTTAAAAAAAAAATACGTAAAATTCTGGTTCTGTATCAATAAATTCTTATTTCCTCTATAATTCAATATATATATATATATATATATATATATATATATATATATATATATATAGGTTTTATCTTCTGTGAATTTAGAGAAATGGACAGAGAGGTAAACAGATACTGACACAGATAAATCATGAATAGATTTAAAAAGTTGTGTAAAAGCTGTAAATTCTGATTTGAAAAAAAAATGCAATACATAAAGTGCATAATATTTCTAATGAGGATAAAATGTGTTTTCAATTGCATACTATATTGCAAAACATTGTGTTTCTTTCTCAGGTAGAAATACAGTACATTCCCCTGATTGTGCTACAGAGCAATTAGCAAAAATGTGTATTTTTGCCTTTAGCAAAGGGACTCTCAAATCAAAAAGATCTTAGAGAGCCTGCTCGCAAAGCAGACATGTTTTATTTATTGCTTCTAGTTCTGTGTGAGACTGCAGCGACTGGAGAATGTTGTAAGCACATTTTCCACACTAAGGCCTAGATACGAAAGTAGTAATCTCTTACTGCTATGGCGGAGGTGTATTGATACTTATTTTATCGTTTAATGTATTGTTCTATTTATAGCTGTGACTTCAAAAGTCAATTTGCGCAAATGTGTGTCAGTGTTTGGCTGCTGAAAAACTCACGTTCGCGCAATGCAAACTCCCTTACAATCTAGCAAACTTCCTATTGTAACACATGTTATGAACTTAAACACATATACATTGAGACAAGGATAATTGTCTGGCAATAAAACATATCCTAAATACTCTCATCTTATTACTTTATTAGACGGACAGGTTGCCCTCTTAGTGCCTGCAACCTCTGTTAAAAACACGACAGGCAATAAGATATTAGTTAGCAGGATATCTTATGTCAATGCATATACAGTAAATCATACAGCTTTTTCTTCTACGTGCCAACTGGGATTTTCAAAAGAACTCAAATTCTTTCAGAACGTGTATAGTCAGCACTACCGTATTCGAAAATATAAAAGGGTTTCTCTCGGCACCTACATATATATAGTCCACGGGACCTTGAGGACCCCCCTATGCTTCAAAGTAAGAAACCAGATAGTAAAATCAGTTGCTCAGCTCACTAGCGATAATAAGCAAAAATTGAATATACATAATTGGCCCCCAATGATCTATACATACCTAGATAGTACACTAAATATGTAATTACACAACAAGAGAATCTCTATTTACACAGAAAAAACTAGTGGTGTATAACCTCAGAGGAAGGTGAATTGTCAGGGCTAATCTTTGTTAAATAAAGGTCGTGAATACACCTTATATTACAGTGATAGCTGAACTACAGTGAATGGCATGCCTAATCCTTGTGAAATATAGATCATACATACATAGTGTATTCAAATACAACCTGTTCTACACATACACCTAAACTATATAGAGGCTACAAGGTGAAAATTACTCATCTTGAGGTATTACAGTATTACATCATGGGGAATATAGAGATGGTGCTATCAAAGTAGGACCCACTGGACTAGATTACCCAAAGTGTATCTCTCTAGTATATCTAATGGTTGAAAGCAGCCATATCAATATTCTCGTTTAGACTATATGGATTCAGAGTCTTCATCCTCCAAAACCAGTAGGTCTCTCTTTGCCTAAGGTGAAGAAATCTATTTCTACCCCATTTGGGAAGAACTTGTTCAAGTGGGTAAATTCTGAAAATATTTGTTTCACCTGCATGGCATTTATTGCCATGTCTGGGAATACTATGGTTCTTAACTTTATTTTTAAGATTCCTCATATGCTTCCCCCATCTCTTTTTGAGGGGTCTAGAGGTCCTTCCAATATATTGGACTCCACATTTGCACTCTAGAAGGTATACAATAAAACACGAATCACAGGTAAAATGTGTATCTATTTCAAATGTCTCTTTAGTCGCATAGGAGGTCACAGTCACTTTTTTCCCTAATGAGAAATCACAGAGACCACATAGAGCTCTTTTACATTGATAGAAACCAGATTTTACCAAATTGTTCTTGTTCTTATTATTCACTGTAGATCTTAATTGTCTTTTTTTCATCAGAATCTTACTCAGGGCCAGTTTATTTTTGATCGTTGGTGCTCTTTTAAATGTACAGACTGGTCTATCCTCTAGACAATCTTTTAATAGTGGGTCACCTTTAAGGATGAACCAATATTTATTAAGTATATTTTTAATTTTTCTAAAGTTAGAGTTGTATTGAGTAATAAATCTCAACCCTTTACTCTTTTTATAATTAATCTTATTCATTCCCTCCTTCTTGCTGTTAAAAGGCATGATAGGATATTTGTCATCCTTGGTCATAATTCTTTCCATATTGTCTTGTGACATATTCTTATTGATCAAATCATTTCTGTCCCTATTTTGGGCTTTCATATAGCTTTCCTCAATTAGTTCCCTCGGATATTGTTTCTCCACAAATCTTTCTTTTAGACGCATCGATTGTTCTTCAAAGGTTTTCAAATCAGTACAATTCCTTCTTATTCTACAAAACTGATTGAACGGGATATTATTTTTCCAGGATTTGTAATGGTTGCTGTTATAATTGAGGTAGCTATTGGTATCTACAGCTTTAAAATGCGTCTTGGTAGTAATATTCCCATATGGGTCCCATCCTAAACAAAGGTCTAGAAACTCAATGGATCGGTCATCTATATGGTGAGTAAAATTAATTCCCATATCATTTTTGTTTAGTGAATTTACAAAATTGACTGCTTCCAATTTATAGCCCTCCCAAATGAATAACAAATCGTTAATGAAACGGCCATAGAAGACCAGGTTCGCCTTATGGGGAGTGGAGTAGATGTATCTATCTTCAAAGACCCCCATAAACAAGTTGGCGAAGCTTGGAGCAAACCTGGTCCCCATGGCCGTTCCCTTGATCTGAATGTAAAATTCCTCCTGAAAAACAAATTAATTATGTTTCAAAACAAAGGACATAGCTTCTAGTAAAAATATATGTTGTTTTTCAGGTAGATATATATCCCTTTTTAAAAAAGAATCAGCTGTCTCAATATCTATCTTGTCTGAAATATTAGTACAACGATGACACGTCACACATCATCCAGATGAGATTTCTATTTCCCCTCTTTAATGTACGAGGGCAACATAAAAACTGATTTTTTTAAAATATTATCCACGTACTCCGATAAATTACAGGTCAAATTCCCAATCCCTGATATTATGGATTGCCCCGGGGGATCTATAAAGGACTTATGTATTTTGGGAAGGTGATAGTAATAGGCTAGGTTTGGGGTGTGAGGTATCAGGAAATCTCTTTCTTTTTTATTTAGAATCCCTTCAAGCCATCCGTTGTCAATCAACTTGATTAGGCTGGCTAGAAATTTCTGTGTCGGATTAAAGGTTAATTTTTTTATAATACTCTGTATCTAATAGTATTCTTTTAGCCTCTTTAAGATAGTCTTCATAGTCTTGCATGACAATCCCCCATCCCTTGTCTGCCTGTCTTATTACCAAGTCACTGTTCTTGCCTAGTCTAGACAGGGCTTTGTATTCATATATATTTAAATTAGCTCTTCTAATATTGCCTGTTCCTAACTTCCCAAAATCTTCCAGAACCAAATTTTGAAACAACTGTATACTTTGCCCCATTAATGGGGGATTAAAATTGGATTTATTTGCCAAATCTGTATGAATATACCCATCAAATAGTTATTCACAGAGTGTATCAGTTTCATAATAAATAATCTCTGATATTGGTCTATCGACCATATAATCTGTGACAATCGCTATTTTATCAGAGTTCTGTAGTTTTTTATCACAAAAATATCTTTGACTACACAACTTCTGTAGCTTTTTATCACAAAAATATCTTTGAATAGGCAACTGCATACAACGTATGTGTAGGACAGGTTTTATTTGAATACACTATGTATGTATGTATGATTCACTGTAGTTCAGCTATCACTGTAATATAAGGTTTATTCATGACCTTTATTTAACAAAGATTAGTCCTGACAATTCACCTTCCTCTGAGCTTATACACCGCTAGTTTGTTCTGTGTAAATAGAGATTCTCTTGTTGTGTAATTACATATTTAGTGTACTATCTAGGTATGTATAGATCATTGGGGGCCAATTATGTATATTCAATTTTTGCTTATTATCGCTAGTGAGCAACTGATTTTACTATCTGGTTTCTTACTTTGAAGCATAGGGGGGGTCCCCGAGGTCCCATGGACTATATATATATATATATGTAGGTGCCGAGAGAAACCCTTTTATATTTTGGAATAGGGTAGTGCTGACCGTACACGTTCTGGAAGAATTTGAGTTCTTTTGAAAATCCCAGTTGGCACATAGAAGATAAAGCTGTATGATTTACTGTTAGATATGCAATGACATAAGATATCCTGCTAACTAATATCTTATTGCCTGTCGTGTTTTTAACAGAGGTTGCAGGCACTAAGAGGGCAACCCGTCCATCTAATATAGTTATAAAATGAGAGTATTTAGGATATGTTTTATTGCCAGACAATTATCCTTGTCTCAATTTATATATGTGTTTAAGTTCATAAAATGTGTTACAATAGGAAGTTTGCTAGATTGTAAGGGAGTTTGCAGTGTGCGAACGTGAGTTTTTCGGCAGCCAAACACTGACACACATTTGTGCAAATTGAATTTTGAAGTCACAGCCATAAAAAGAACAATACATTAAAATAAGTATCAATACACCTCAGCCATAGCAGTAAGAGATTGCTACTATCGTAACTATTGTTTGTCAAATTGATACAATCTATCCATTCTCTATGGAGGTGTGTTTGTTTATTCCCAATCTGATTGGTCCCCTTTGCATGAGTGATGATTGGTCTCTCAATGAGGGGAAATCTTTGCGTATGCGCATTGCAACCCTGAGGACGCTCACAAATGTATTTAAATCCATGGATAATTTAACATGTAATTCACCTGATAAAACGGTCGGTGTAAGACCGTGAAATGTCGTGATCTGTGTTTTATTAAAGTCTTTTAAACTATATGAGACTATACACGGATATTTATTCCAGATTGACCTCATAGACCTACTGGTAGTGATGTCGCGAACCTAAAATTTTCGGTTCGCGAACCGCGGACTCGAACTTCCGGTATTGTTCGTGAATGCTCGAACCGCGCGAACCGCGCGAACCGCCATTGAATTCAATAGGCAGGCGAACTTTAAAACCTACAAGGACTCTTTCTGGCCACAATAGTGATGGAAAAGTTGTTTCAAGGGTCCTAACACCTGGACTGTTGCATGCTGGAGGGGGATCCCTGGCAAAACTCCCATGGAAAATTACATAGTTGATGCAGAGTCTGCTTTTAAGCCATAATGGGTCTAAATCAACTAACATTCCCAAAGTGGCTGTCTCAAAACATCCCGGACAGAAGATAGATTGATAGTGATAGATAGGATAGATAGATATACATAGATTGATAGTTAGATAGAATCGATAGAAGAGAAATAGATATATTTGTTAGATATATAATTACCCTAATAAATTCTAATAATCAAACATGCGTTCTTGGACCCAACTAGCTTGTGTCAATTAGTACTTTTCTTAGCACTTTAATCCCTGTCCCCCCCCCCTATCGTGGGAATTCTATATGGCCTGCCAGATTACCCTGAAAAATTATAATAATAAGACATGTGGTCTGCTACCTATTTTAACGAGGTTGTGTTTTAAGTACTACCATTCTTAGCACTTTAATCTCTGTAACTCCCCCTATTTGGTGAGGTCTATACGGCCTGGATGATTACCCATACAAAATATAATAATAAGACATCTGCTCTTGGTCTGCGACCCATGGTAACTATGTTGTGTTAATTAGTAATGTCCTTCGCATTTTAATAGCTGTTACTCATACTCACCCTATCGGTGGAGGTCTATATGGCCTGCATGATTACCCTTACAAAATATAACAACCAAACATATGTTCTGGGACCCATGGTAAGTAGGTTGTGTTATGTAGTACTGTTCTTTGCATTTTCATACCTGTTACAACACCAAATGGTGGCAAGTCTATCTGTCCTTCATGATTAGCTGCACCCAAACCCCAAAAAAAGCCGAGTGTTCTTAGACTAACACCCATGGCTAACTCTGTTGTTTCAATTAGTACTATTCTTAGCACTTTCATCCCTGTTACGGGCGGTCTACATGGCCATCATGATTAGCCGAACAAAATACTACAATCCAACCTTTGCTTAGTCTTCATAGGCCCTTCATTGTCTGTATTTTGATAGTACAGTTCTTATTATTTTTATAGCTGATACAACACCGAATGTTGTCAGCTCTATATGGCCTGCATGATTAGCTGCACCCAATACAAAAATAAATCCAAGCGGTCTTGGATTAACACCCATGGCTAACTCTGTTGTTTCAAGTAGTACTATTCTTAGCACTTTCATCTCATCATCCCTGTTACTTCCAGGACTCTCGGTGGTGGTGGTCTACATGGCCATCATGATTAGCCTAACCAAATACTACAATCCAACCTTGGCCCAGTCTTCCTAAGGCCCTTCATTGGCTGTATTTTGGTAGTACTGTTCTTATTAGTTTAATAGCTGATACGACACCGAATGTTGTCAGCTCTATATGGCCTGCATGAATAGCCGCACCCAAAGCCAAAAAAAAGCCAAGCGGTTTTGCACTAACACCCATGGCTAACTCTGTTGTTTCAAGTTCTACTATTCTTAGCTCTTTCATCTCATCATCCCTGTTACTTCCAGGACTCTCGGTGGTGGTGGTCTACATGGCCATCATGATTAGCCTAACCAAATACTACAATCCAACCTTGGCCCAGTCTTCCTAAGGCCCTTCATTGGCTGTATTTTGGTAGTACTGTTCTTATTAGTTTAATAGCTGATACGACACCGAATGTTGTCAGCTCTATATGGCCTGCATGAATAGCCGCACCCAAAGCCAAAAAAATGCCAAGCGGTTTTGCACTAACACCCATGGCTAACTCTGTTGTTTCAAGTTCTACTATTCTTAGCTCTTTCATCTCATCATCCCTGTTACTTCCAGGACTCTCGGAGGTGGTGGTGGCCATCATGATTAGCCTAACCAAATACTACAATCCAACCTTGGCTCAGTCTTACTAAGGCCCTTCATTGGCTGTATTTTGGTAGTACTGTTCTTATTACTATGGTGGTCTACATGGCCATCATGATTAGCCTAACCAAATACTACAATCCAACCTTGGCTCAGTCTTCCTAAGGCCCTTAATTGGCTGTATTTTGGTAGTACTGTTCTTATTAGTTTAATAGCTGATACGACACCGAATGTTGTCAGCTCTATATGGCCTGCATGAATAGCCGCACCCAAAGCCAAAAAAAAGCCAAGCGGTTTTGCACTAACACCCATGGCTAACTCTGTTGTTTCAAGTTCTACTATTCTTAGCTCTTTCATCTCATCATCCCTGTTACTTCCAGGACTCTCGGTGGTGGTGGTCTACATGGCCATCATGATTAGCCTAACCAAATACTACAATCCAACCTTGGCCCAGTCTTCCTAAGGCCCTTCATTGGCTGTATTTTGGTAGTACTGTTCTTATTAGTTTAATAGCTGATACGACACCGAATGTTGTCAGCTCTATATGGCCTGCATGAATAGCCGCACCCAAAGCCAAAAAAAAGCCAAGCGGTTTTGCACTAACACCCATGGCTAACTCTGTTGTTTCAAGTTCTACTATTCTTAGCTCTTTCATCTCATCATCCCTGTTACTTCCAGGACTCTCGGTGGTGGTGGTCTACATGGCCATCATGATTAGCCTAACCAAATACTACAATCCAACCTTGGCCCAGTCTTCCTAAGGCCCTTCATTGGCTGTATTGTGGTAGTACTGTTCTTATTAGTTTAATAGCTGATACGACACCGAATGTTGTCAGCTCTATATGGCCTGCATGAATAGCCGCACCCAAAGCCAAAAAAAAGCCAAGTGGTTTTGCACTAACACCCATGGCTAACTCTGTTGTTTCAAGTTCTACTATTCTTAGCTCTTTCATCTCATCATCCCTGTTACTTCCAGGACTCTCGGTGGTGGTGGTGGTCTACATGGCCATCATGATTAGCCTAACCAAATACTACAATCCAACCTTGGCTCAGTCTTCCTAAGGCCCTTCATTGGCTGTATTTTGGTAGTACTGTCATCCTTTTGAATAAAAGATTACAGTAAAGGCATTGATTTTAGAAACCCACAGATCATTATTTGCAATCGTGAATTTAGAAAAAAAAATTGATTACACAGCCGTGACACTTATTTATGCTCAGGCCTTTTTAATACGAGGGTCCCGGAGCCTCAACCGAAACAACAGCATGAAAGAGGAGATATGTCATCCTTTTGAATAAAAGATTACAGGAAAGGCATTGATTTTAGAAAGCCACAGATCATTATTTTCAACCGTGAATTTAGAAAAGAAAATCGATTACACATCCGTCACACTTATTTATGCTCAGGCCTTTTTAATACGAGGGTCCTGGAGCCTCAACCGAAACAACAGCATGAAAGAGGAGATATGTCATCCTTTTGAATAAAAGATTACAGGAAAGGCATTGATTTTAGAAAGCCACAGATCATTATTTGCAACCGTGAATGTAGAAAAAAAAATTGATTACACAGCCGTGACACTTATTTATGCTCAGGCCTTTTTAATACGAGGGTCCCGGAGCCTCAACCGAAACAACAGCATGAAAGAGGAGATATGTCATACTTTTGAATAAAAGATTACAGGAAAGGCATTGATTTTAGAAAGCCACAGATCATTATTTGCAACCGTGAAATTTGAAAAAAAAATTGATTACACAGCCGTGACACTTATTTATGCTCAGGCCTTTTTAATACGAGGGTCCCGGAGCCTCAACCGAAACAACAGCATGAAAGAGGAGATATGTCATCCTTTTGAATAAAAGATTACAGGAAAGGCATTGATTTTAGAAAGCCACAGATCATTATTTGCAACCGTGAATTTAGAAAAAAAAATTGATTACACAGCCGTGACACTTATTTATGCTCAGGCCTTTTTAATACGAGGGTCCCGGAGCCTCAACCGAAACAACAGCATGAAAGAGGAGATATGTCATCCTTTTGAATAAAAGATTACAGGAAAGGCATTGATTTTAGAAAGCCAAGGATCATTATTTGCAACCGTGAAATTTGAAAAAAAAATTGATTACACAGCCGTGACACTTATTTATGCTCAGGCCTTTTTAATACGAGGGTCCCGGAGCCTCAACCGAAACAACAGCATGAAAGAGGAGATATGTCATCCTTTTGAATAAAAGATTACAGGAAAGGCATTGATTTTAGAAAGCCACAGATCATTATTTGCAACCGTGAATTTAGAAAAAAAAATTGATTACACAGCCGTGACACTTATTTATGCTCAGGCCTTTTTAATACGAGGGTCCCGGAGCCTCAACCAAAACAACAGCATGAAAGAGGAGATATGTCATCCTTTTGAATAAAAGATTACAGGAAAGGCATTGATTTTAGAAAGCCACAGATCATTATTTGCAACCGTGAAATTTGAAAAAAAAATTGATTACACAGCCGTGACACTTATTTATGCTCAGGCCTTTTTAATATGAGGGTCCCGGAGCCTCAACCGAAACAACAGCATAAAAGAGGAGATATGTCATCCTTTTGAATAAAAGATTACAGGAAAGGCATTGATTTTAGAAAGCCACAGATCATTATTTGCAACCGTGAATTTAGAAAAAAAAATTGATTACACAGCCGTGACACTTATTTATGCTCAGGCCTTTTTTATACGAGGGTCCCGGAGCCTCAACCGAAACAACAGCATGAAAGAGGAGATATGTCATCCTTTTGAATAAAAGATTACAGGAAAGGCATTGATTTTAGAAAGCCACAGATCATTATTTGCAACCGTGAATTTAGAAAAAAAATTGATTACTCACCCGTCACACTTATTTATGCTCAGGTCTTTTTAATACGAGGGTCCTGGAGCCTCAACCGAAACAACAGCATGAAAGAGGAGATATGTCATCCTTTTGAATAAAAGATTACAGGAAAGGCATTGATTTTAGAAACCCACAGATCATTATTTGCAACCGTGAATTTAGAAAAAAAAATTGATTACACAGCCGTGACACTTATTTATGCTCAGGCCTTTTTAATACGAGGGTCCCGGAGCCTCAACCGAAACAACAGCATGAAAGAGGAGATATGTCATCCTTTTGAATAAAAGATTACAGGAAAGGCATTGATTTTAGAAAGCCACAGATCATTATTTGCAACCGTGAAATTAGACAAAAACATTGATTACACAGCCGTGACACTTATTTATGCTCAGGCCTTTTTAAAACGAGGGTCCCGGAGCCTCAACCGAAACAACAGCATGAAAGAGGAGATATGTCATCCTTTTGAATAAAAGATTACAGGAAAGGCATTGATTTTAGAAACCCACAGATCATTATTTGCAACCGTGAAATTAGAAAAAAAAATTGATTACACACCCGTGACACTTATTTATGCTCAGGCCTTTTTAATACGATGGTCCCGGAGCCTCAACCGAAACAACAGCATGAAAGAGGAGATATGTCATACTTTTGAATAAAAGATTACAGGAAAGGCATTGATTTTAGAAACCCACAGATCATTTATATGACCCGTGTAATAGAAAAAAACATTCATTAGACACCGGTTACACTTATTTATCCTCAGGCCTTGTTAATACGAGGGTCCCGGAGCCGCAACTGAAACAACAGCATGAAAGAGGACATATGTCAATCTTTTTGAATTATAGATTACAGGAAAGGCATTGATTTTAGAAACACTGAGATAATTACTTGCAACCGGGAAATAAAAAAAAAAATTGAACAGACACCCAGTACACTTTATTATCCATAGGCCTTTTCAGCAGAGGCTCCAGGACCCTCAACAAAAACAAGAGCAGGGAGCTGGGCATAGGAGTACAATGGAGTGTGACAATAATAATCTGAAGGTGAAGATTGCATAGTTGTGGCATTTTAATTTTGTTATCGTGGGAACTTAGTACTTGCAATGACCTTGCAAAAGATTACAGGAAAGGCATTGATTTTGGAAATCCACAGATCATTATTTGCAACCGTGAAATTAGACAAAAACATTGATTACACAGCCGTGACACTTATTTATGCTCAGGCCTTTTTAATACGAGGGTCCCGGAGCCTCAACCGAAACAACAGCATGAAAGAGGAGATATGTCATCCTTTTGAATAAAAGATTACAGGAAAGGCATTAATTTTAGAAACCCACAGATCATTATTTGCAACCGTGAAATTAGAAAAAAAAATTGATTACACACCCGTGACACTTATTTATGCTCAGGCCTTTTTAATACGATGGTCCCGGAGCCTCAACCGAAACAACAGCATGAAAGAGGAGATATGTCATACTTTGAATAAAAGATTACTGGAAAGGCATTGATTTTAGAAACCCACAGATCATTTATATGACCCGTGTAATAGAAAAAAACATTCATTAGACACAGGTTACACTTATTTATCCTCAGGCCTTGTTAATACGAGGGTCCCGGAGCCGCAACTGAAACAACAGCATGAAAGAGGACATATGTCAATCTTTTTGAATTATAGATTACAGGAAAGGCATTGATTTTAGAAACACTGAGATAATTACTTGCAACCGGGAAATAAAAAAAAAAATTGAACAGACACCCAGTACACTTTATTATCCATAGGCCTTTTCAGCAGAGGCTCCAGGACCCTCAACAAAAACAAGAGCAGGGAGCTGGGCATAGGAGTACAATGGAGTGTGACAATAATAATCTGAAGGTGAAGATTGCATAGTTGTGGCATTTTAATTTTGTTATCGTGGGAACTTAGTACTTGCAATGACCTTGCTCTGGTGAATCCATATCGCAAATGTGTTATTTAAGGCACTGTTTGTCTATTTTTTTGAATATCAGCATTTGTTAAATGAAGCTCAACTTAGGCTGGTGAGAAACGACCTTTCTTCTGGCTGTTTGCAAATGTTGTGGCTCTGGACAAAAATGTGAATAAGGGGCCATCAGCCATATTCTGCACGCAACCCCTTTGATGATTGACGATAAACATGTGTCACCTGCAAGCAGAGCTCGTTACTTCTGTCTAAATCATCTTCCTGGTATGGACAGGCCACTGTTTCCCACAGCAAGTACGAATTTTGAAATACAAGATTGTCTTGAGTATGGTAGGAAACCAAAGTTTATTTAATTCAGTACTATCTATCACCACAAAAAATGAACTTCTTGAAGCAACAAAAATGCCAGCAATTTCATGTGCTTATGGATGACAAGGATGTCATGTCCTTTGGTGCACAGAGTTGGAGATGATTTTTGCCCTCCCTGTACACTACCCAGATGTCTCAAACATCACCAGAAACACAATACAGCCACTCTTGTGAAGTTCCTGGTGTTCCGGTAGCCATCTCTTTGCGCTCCTAAAGGAATACTTTATCAGTGTTTTTGTATACATCCGACAACAGCTTCGGAGACTGTGGTGACGCACATGTTATTTACTGTTGTTCCAGCTGTGGCAATATCAATTGGCATGAAAAAGTTAAGATTTGTGGGTTGTGGAGCCTATAGCTGTTAAGGTAGGACGTGTGTTTGAGGAGCTCCAGGTCTTACAAGTTACTTTGGAGTTAGTTTTCAACCTTAATTTAATTTTCTTTTTGGGATTCATAGTCACACTTTCTGGGGCTATCCAAGAGGAGCCTGGTAAAAGCAGTAGTAGTCACCCCTTATATCAACGGGTATGGAGACCTGTTTTTTGCGTTTCCAATATTGCGCCGTACCCCAAACTAATCCTGAATGAAAAAAAAAAATAACAATTTGGACTAGTGACGCACATTTTATGCACGCTGTGGCAATTGCAATTTGCAATAAAAATAATCTGCTAACAACAACCACTACCTACGACCACACCTGACTCCTGAAGTCATGCTTCAGTTATTAAGTCAAGTTAAATTAATTTTTTTTCTTTATTATGCGCAGCAGAGGCTCCAGGACCCTCGACAAAACCAGCAGCAGGAAAGAGGACATATGGCATCCTTTGGAAAAAATGATTATAGGAAAGGCATTGATTTCAGAAACACAGAGATCATTAGTTGCAAACGGTAAGTCGAAAAAAACATTGATTAGACACCCAGTACACTTATTTTTCATTAGGCCTTTTTAATAAGAGGCTCCCGGAGCCTCAACCGAAACAACAGCATCAAAAAGTACATATGGCATCCTTGTGAATAATAGATTACTGGAAAGGCATTGATTTTAGAAACCCGTGGATAATTTTTTGCAAACGTGGAATCTAAAAAAACATAGATTATACACCCAGTACACTTCTTTATCCTTAGGCCTTTTTAGCAGAGGCTCCAGGACCCTCCACAAAACCAGCAGCAGGAAAGAGGACATATGGCATCCTTTTGAAAAAAATGATTATAGGAAAGGCATTGATTTTAGAAACACAGAGATCATTAGTTGCAACCGTGAAATCTAAAAAAACATAGATTATGCACCCAGTACACTTATTTATCCTTAGGCCTTTTTAGAAGAGTGTCCCGGAGCCTCAACAGAAAGAACAGCATGAAAGAGGACATATGGCATCCTTTTGAAAAATAGATTACAGGAAAGGCATTGATTTTTGAAAGACAGAAAAAATAAGATACACATGTGAAATCTAAAAAAACATTGAATAGACACCCAGTACACTTCTTTATCCTTCGGCCTTTTTAGCAGAGGCTCCAGGACACTCAACAAAACCAGCAGTAGGAAAGAGGACATATGGCATCCTTTGTGAAAAAAAGATTATAGGAAAGGCATTGATTTTTGAAAACCGGGGATAATTTGTTGCAACCGTGAATTTGAATCAAAAAAATGGTTGGATGGACACCCAGTACAATTCTTTCTCCCTAGGCCTTTTTATAAGAGGGTCCAGGACCCTCAAACAAAACACCAGCAGGAAAGGGGACATATGGCATACTTTTTAACAATACAGTAAGAGTACAGGAAAGGCATTGATTTTAGAAACCCATAGATAATTTTTTGCAAATGTAAATTTGAATAAAAAAAATGATTCGATGGACACCCAGTACACCACTTTCTCCTTAGGCCTTTTTATAAGAGGGTCCTGGACCCTCAAAAAAAACACCAGCAGGAAAGAGGAAATATGGCATACTTTTGAAAATTAGATTACAGGAAAGGCATTGATTGTAGAAACACAGAGATCAGTTATATGACCCGGGAAATAGAAAAAAAAACATTGATTGGACACCCAGTACACTTCTTTATCCTTAGGCCTTTTTAAAAGAGTGTCCCGGAGCCTCAACAGAAAGAACAGCATGAAAGAGGACATATGGCATCCTTTTGAAAAATAGATTACAGGAAAGGCATTGATTTTTGAAAGACAGAAAAAATAAGTTACAACTGTGAAATCTAAAAAAACATTGAATAGACACCCAGTACACTTCTTTATCCCTCAGCCTTTTTAGCAGAGGCTCCAGGACACTCAACAAAACCAGCAGTAGGAAAGAGGACATATGGCATCCTTTGTGAAAAAAAGATTATACGAAAGGCATTGATTTTAGAAACCCGGGGATAATTTGTTGCAACCGTGAATTTGAATTAAAAAAAATGATTGGATGGACAGTCACCAGGTACAATTCATTATCCATAATGCCTTTTTATAAGAGGGTCCAAGACCCTCAAACAAAAAACCAGCAGGAAAGAGGACATATGGAATACTTTTGAACAATAGAGTACAGGAAAGGCATAGATTTTTAGAAACCCATAGAATTTTTTTTTTATATGTAAATTTGAATAAAAAAAATGATTCGATGGACAGCCAGTACACCTCTTTCTCCTTAGGCCGTTTTATAAGAGGGTCCTGGACCCTCAAAAAAAAACCAGCAGGAAAGAGGACGTATGGCATCCTTTTGAACAATAGAGTACAGGTACAGCATTGATTTTACAAACACAGAGATCATTTTGGTCAATTGTTCAATAGAAAAATAACAATGAGTGGCCAACCAGTACACCTCTTTCTCCTTAGGCCTTTTTATAAGATGGTCCTGGACACTAAAAAAAAACACCAGCAGGAAAGAGGACGTATGGCATCCTTTTGAACAATAGAGTACAGGTACGGCATTGATTTTACAAAACCAGAGATAATTTTGGTCAAATGAGAAATAGAAAATAAAAATGAGTGGACACCCAGTACACCTCTTTCACCTTAGGCCTTTTTATAAGAGTGTCCAGGACCCTCAAACAAAATACCAGCAGGAAAGAGAACATATGGCATACTTTGGAACAATAGAGTACTGGTACGGCATTGATTTGTGAAAACGACAGATAATTGTTTGTAAAAGTGAAATAGCACCAAAAACCATGCTTGGACTCCCACTCCAGGTCGTTCACCTTCAGATTTTTTATAAGAGGGTCCAGCACCCTCAACAGAAACAACTGCAGGAAACACCACCACATATGCCATCCTTTTGCACAAGCGAGTACAGGTATGGCATCCATTTTAGAAACCCAAAGATAATTGAGAGGAATCAGGAACATTTTTATAAAAACTGGATGGGGCAACCATTACTACAGGTCGTTCTCCTTCAGCCTTTTTATATCATGGGCCACAACCCGCAACAGGCACAACAGCATGAAACAAAACATATGCCACCCTTTTGCACAATAGAGTACAGGTATGTCATAGATGGAACACGGAGATAATTTAGATCAACCAAGAGACGGATAAAGATGCTTGGTCAGTCCTACTCTTTCAAATTTGTTGCATTTTGCGTTCAATTGAATGGTCCACCGGATATGAGTGGTGTATAAAGTTGTACAATTCGTAACAGTTTAATCACTAGTGTTATGTGCCTTATTTTTTTTTTATTTGAGTTTTGTACCCACAGAGATGCAGCAGAGGCCAGAAAATTAGGAATGTACAAATGACTGAAACATTGGGGTATTGTTGGAGCAACTGCTGTAGCAGCGGCCAGAAAAATCGATGTTTGTAAAACATTTATAAAGTGCCCGAAAAGCTTGTGGCTTGAACACTAGTTGTTGGCGGATAAGTCAAGCAAGTCCTCCGTCTTTATAACCAAGAAAAAAAGGCCAGCCTGTGTAACAGTTGTAGCCCAAGGCAGCTCATATCATCATCAGTAGTTTTTTATTCAAATGTATCGGCCAATGTCAGTCCCTTCCATATCCAGCCCTCATTCATTTTTATAAAAGTGAGATAGTCAAGGCTTTTTTGACCTAGGCAACTTCTCTTCTCAGTGACAAAACCTCCTGCTGCACTAAAAGTCCTTTCGGACAGGACACTTTAAGCGGGGCAGGCCAGAAGTTCCATTGCAAATTGGGATAGCTCAGGCCACAAGTCCAGCCTGCACACCCAGTAGTCAAGGGGTCCATCGCTCCTGAGAGTGTCGAGATCCGCAGTTAAAGCTAGGTAGTCTGCTACCTGTCGATTGAGTCTTTCTCTAAGGCTGGATCCCGAAAGGCTCTGATGGTGCATGGGAGTTAAAAAGGTACGCATGTCCTCCATCAACAAGACGTCAGGAAAGCGCCCGGTCCTTGCCGCCATGGTCGTGGGAGGAGGAGGATTAATTTCATCTCTTCCCCTGTTACATTCCCGTGGTGCTGTGACATCACCCTTATACGCTGTATAAAGGATAGTTTTTAATTTATTATGAAAATGCTCCATCCTTTCCGACTTGCGGGAATTTGGTAACATTTCAGGCACTTTATGCTTATACCGGGGGTCGAGGAGCGTGGACACCCAGTACAGGTCGTTCTCCTTCAGCTTTTTTATACAAGGGTCCCTCAACAGGCACAACAGCATGAAAGAACCCATTTGAACAAGGTTGGATGCTGAGCTAATCATGTCGCGTTCCTCCTCCTCACTGATCTCACTGATGGTATCTTCTTCCCCCCAGCCACGTACAACACCACGGGTACCTGAGAGGTGACAACAACTAGCACCCTGGGATGACTGTTGTGCTCGGTCTTCCTCCTCCTCATCCTCCCCAAAGCCACATTCCTCCTCTGACTCCTCTTCCTCACAATCCTCTTCCTGCGTTGCCGCAGGTCCAGCAAGCAATGCTGATTCGGCTGTTTGTGGGGGTGATGGACACCACAACTCTTCCTCTTCCTCTTCACGCTCATCTACTGGCTGATCCAGCACTCTTCGCAGGGCACGCTCCAGGAAGAAAACAAATGGTATGATGTTGCTGATGGTGCCTTCGGTGCGACTGACAAGGTTTGTCACCTCCTCAAAAGGACGCATGAGCCTACAGGCATTGCGCATGAGCGTCCAGTAATTTGGCAAAAATATCCCCAGCTCCCCAGAGGCTGTCCTAGCACCCCGGTCATACAAATACTCATTAACAGCTTTTTCTTGTTGGAGCAGGCGGTCAAACATTAGGAGTGTTGAATTCCACCGTGTCGGGCTGTCGCAAATCATGCGCCTCACTGGCAGGTTGTTTCGACGCTGGATATCAGACAAGTGCGCCATGGCCGTGTAGGAACGCCTGAAATGGCCACACACCTTCCTGGCCTGCTTCAGGACGTCCTGTAAGCCTGGGTACTTATGGACAAATCGTTGTACAATCAGATTACACACATGTGCCATGCACGGCACATGTGTCAACTTGCCCAATTTCAATGCCGCCACCAAATTACTTCCATTGCCAGAAACAACCTTGCCAATCTCCAGTTGGTGCGGAGTCAGCCACTGATCCACCTGTGCGTTCAGGGCGGTCAGGAGTGCTGGTGCGATGTGACTCTCTGCTTTCAGGTAAGTCAACCCCAAGACGGCGTGACACTGCCGTACCCGGGATGTAGCATAGTACCTGGGGAGCTGGGGGGGTGCCATAGATATGGAGCAAGACACAGAAGTTGAAGAGGACTCAGCCGAGGAAGAGGTTATGGAAGAGGATGGAGTAGGAGGAGCAGAGGAGGTAGCAGCAGGCCTGCCTGCAAGTCGTGGCGGTGTCACCAACTCTTCTGCAGAGCCACGCATTCCATGCTTGTCAGAAGTCAGCAGGTTTACCCAATGCGCAGTGTAGGTGATATACCTGCCCTGACCATGCTTTGCAGACCAGCTATCCATGGTCATATGGACCCTTGCCCCAACGCTGTGTGCCAGACATGCCATAACTTCCTTTCACACAACAGAGTACAGGTTTGGGATTGCCTTTTGTGAAAAGAAATTTCTGCCAGGTACCTTCCACTGCGGTGTCCCAATAGATACAAATTTTTTGAAAGCATCAGACTCCACCAGCTTGTATGGTAAAAGCTGGCGGGCTAAGAGTTCAGACAAGCCAGCTGTCAGACGCCGGGCAAGGGGGTGACTTTGAGAAATTGGTTTCTTACGCTCAAACATGTCCTTGACAGACACCTGACTGTGGGCAGATGACCAGGAACTGCTACGTAAGAGAGACTGAGTGGAGGATGGTTGAGAGGGGGCAAGGAGGACAGCACTGGTTGACGTGGCTGAAGATGCTGGAGCAGGAGGAGGAGGGCGGCTTTCACTTTGTGTGCTGCTTCTACTCATGTGTTCTTCCCATCGGCCTTTGTGATGGGAGACCATGTGCCTTCGCAAAGCAGTTGTACCTAGGTGGCTGTTGGACTTCCCACGACTCAGTTTCTTTTGGCACAGGTTACAAATGGCATCGCTGTTGTCAGAGGCAGACACACAAAAAAAATGCCACACTGCTGAGCTCTGCGATGACGGCATTCTGGTGGTGGCAACAGCATGCGTTGATGGGCGTCGGCGGGCTGTCTGGCTGACCCCTGGTGACGATGCATGCTGTCTGACTGTGCCACTAGCTCCTTGAGACGACCTCCCCATGCTTCCAAATCGTCTCCTCCTCCTCCTCCTCTCTGTCTCCCCATCTGAACTTTCCCCCTCTTCTTCTTCTCTTCTAGCAGGCACCCACGTGACATCCACCGACACATCATCATCAACCGCTTCACTTGTATCTGAAACATCAAGAAAGGAAGCAGCAGCGGGTACAACATCACCATCATCATCACACCGTACCTCCATGTCGGTAATGCTGCCTGACTGAGACTGATCACTATTATCTACATCCTCTGTCAATGATGGTTGCGCATCACTCATTTCTTCAAAATGATGTGTCAATAACTCCTGTGACAGATCAAGTGAAGCGGCTGTGGTGCTAGTGTTGGTGGTGGCGACAGGCGGCGGAGTGTCACTGGTCACTTGAGACCTGCCCAAAGCACAGCTGGACTTAGATGGTGTGTCAAGGTTAGGAGGACTAGCAGCGGAAGCTGAAGAAGATTGGGTTTCCTGTGTTAGCCATTCAACTAGGTCCTCCTCAGAAGTTTTTGCATCCCCCCTGGCACCCGGCGTCTGAACAATGTGCATATTTGTAGGGTCTAAAGGAATCACAGCACCACGACCACGGAACCTGCGGGGTGGCCTGCCTCTGCCTGTCATTTTTTTTAAATGGACACTAACAATACTATTACACCAATTGAGTGGTGGCACTGTGAAAGTGGGCACAGTATACGCTGTGAGACTGACAACAACAAAAAAGACAGATGTTTTAAAAATCACAAATTGTTAATTTTTTGAAATATTACTAGTACTGTGGCAACAAATATGATTGTTTGGCACTATTTGGCAAATGAGCCTGTCTGGCACACACGCTGGGAGAAAGGAAACTGCAATTCAATGGCACTAGGAGACTGAAGAATCACAGTCAAAACAGTTATGATTAACAAAAATTCCAATCCTGTTACAATAAATATGAGTGGTGGCACTAATTGGGTAGTTGGGACTGGCACACAGGCAGGCAGGCAGGCAGGAGGAAAATACAATTCAAGGGCACTAGTAGACTGCAGATTGACAGTCAAAACAGTGTTGATTGACAAATTTTGCAATACTGTTAAAAGAAATATGATTGCTAGCACTAATTGGATAGTTGGGCCTGGCACACAGGCTGGCAGGCAGTAGAAAAGTGCAATTCAATGGCACAAGCAAAATGAGGATTAAGATCAACAATAAAGATTTTTTTTATTTAAATTAGTAACTATACTGTGACAACAATTAGGATTGGTGTAAATAGTTGGCAAGACGGCCTGGCACAAAAGGATGGCAGGCAGGAGGGAGATGCAATTCAAGGACACTAGGAGACTGATTAATGACAGTCAAAACAGTGATGATTGACAATTTTTGCAATACTGTTAAAAGAAATATGATTGCTGACAACAATTGGCTAGGTGGGCCTGGCTCACAGCAGGCTGCAAGGCAGGAGGAAAGTGCTATTCAATGGCACCAGCAAACTGAGGTTTCAAATCACAGCAACTATTACCAAAAATTTTAATTTTTAATTATTAGAATACTGTCACAACAAATATGATTGGTGTAAATATTTTTTAAGTAGGCCTGGCACACAGGCTTGGAAGGCTGTAGAAAAGTGCAATTCAAAGGCACGAGCAAACTGAGGGTTAAGATCGTCAACAATAAAGATTTTTTTAATTTTAATTAGTAACTATACTGTGACAAAAAATTAGGATTGGTGTAAATAGTTGGCAAGACGGCCTGGCACAAAAGGATGGCAGGCAGGAGGGAGATGCAATTCAAGGACACTAGGAGACTGATTACTGACAGTCTAAACAGTGATGATTGACAATTTTTGCAATACTGTTAACAGAAATATGATTGCTGACAACAATTGGCTAGGTGGGGGCCTGGCTCACAGCAGGCTGCAAGGCAGCAGGAAAGTGTGTTTCAATGGCACCAGCAAACTGACGATTCAAATCACAGCAACTATTACCAAAAATTTTAATTTTTAATTATTAGAATACTGTCACAACAAATATGATTGGTGTAAATATTTTTTAAGTAGGCCTGGCACACAGGCTTGGAAGGCTGTAGACAACTGAATTCAAAGGCACAAGCAAACTGAGGGTTAAGATCATCAACAATAAAGATTTTTTTAATTATAATTAGTAACTATACTGTGACAAAAAATTAGGATTGGTGTAAATAGTTGGCAAGACGGCCTGGCACAAAAGGATGGCAGGCAGGAGGGAGATGCAATTCAAGGACACTAGGAGACTGATTACTGACAGTCAAAACAGTGATGATTGACAATTTTTGCAATACTGTTAACAGAAATATGATTGCTGACAACAATTGGCTAGGTGGGGGCCTGGCTCACAGCAGGCTGCAAGGCAGCAGGAAAGTGCGTTTCAATGGCACCAGCAAACTGATGATTCAAATCACAGCAACTATTACCAAAAATTTTAATTTTTAATTATAAGAATACTGTCACAACAAATATGATTGGTGTAAATATTTTTTAAGTAGGCCTGGCACACAGGCTTGGAAGGCTGTAGAAAAGTGCAATTCAAAGGCACGAGCAAACTGAGGGTTAAGATCGTCAACAATAAAGATTTTTTTAATTTTAATTAGTAACTATACTGTGACAAAAAATTAGGATTGGTGTAAATAGTTGGCAAGTTGGCCTGGCACAAAAGGATGGCAGGCAGGAGGGAGATGCAATTCAAGGACACTAGGAGACTGATTACTGACAGTCTAAACAGTGATGATTGACAATTTTTGCAATACTGTTAACAGAAATATGATTGCTGACAACAATTGGCTAGGTGGGGGCCTGGCTCACAGCAGGCTGCAAGGCAGCAGGAAAGTGCGTTTCAATGGCACCAGAAAACTGACGATTCAAATCACAGCAACTATTACCAAAATTTTTAATTTTTAATTATTAGAATACTGTCACAACAAATATGATTGGTGTAAATATTTTTTAAGTAGGCCTGGCACACAGGCTTGGAAGGCTGTAGAAAAGTGCAATTCAAAGGCACGAGCAAACTGAGGGTTAAGATCGTCAACAATAAAGATTTTTTTAATTTTAATTAGTAACTATACTGTGACAAAAAATTAGGATTGGTGTAAATAGTTGGCAAGACGGCCTGGCACCAAAGGATGGCAGGCAGGAGGGAGATGCAATTCAAGGACACTAGGAGACTGATTACTGACAGTCTAAACAGTGATGATTGACAATTTTTGCAATACTGTTAACAGAAATATGATTGCTGACAACAATTGGCTAGGTGGGGGCCTGGCTCACAGCAGGCTGCAAGGCAGCAGGAAAGTGCGTTTCAATGGCACCAGCAAACTGACGATTCAAATCACAGCAACTATTACCAAAAATTTTAATTTTTAATTATTAGAATACTGTCACAACAAATATGATTGGTGTAAATATTTTCTAAGTAGGCCTGGCACACAGGCTTGGAAGGCTGTAGAAAAGTGCAATTCAAAGGCACGAGCAAACTGAGGGTTAAGATCATCAACAATAAAGATTTTTTTAATTTTAATTAGTAACTATACTGTGACAAAAAATTAAGATTGGTGTAAATAGTTGGCAAGATGGCCTGGCACAAAAGGATGGCAGGCAGGAGGGAGATGCAATTCAATCAAGGACACTAGGAGACTGATTACTGACAGTCTAAACAGTGATGATTGACAATTTTTGCAATACTGTTAACAGAAATATGAATGCTGACAACAATTGGCTAGGTGGGGGCCTGGCTCACAGCAGGCTGCAAGGCAGCAGGAAAGTGCGTTTCAATGGCACCAGCAAACTGACGATTCAAATCACAGCAACTATTACCAAAAATTTTAATTTTTAATTATTAGAATACTGTCACAACAAATATGATTGGTGTAAATATTTTTTAAGTAGGCCTGGAACACAGGCTTGGAAGGCTGTAGACAACTGAATTCAAAGGCACGAGCAAACTGAGGGTTAAGATCATCAACAATAAAGATTTTTTTAATTATAATTAGTAACTATACTGTGACAAAAAATTAGGATTGGTGTAAATAGTTGGCAAGACGGCCTGGCACAAAAGGATGGCAGGCAGGAGGGAGATGCAATTCAAGGACACTAGGAGACTGATTACTGACAGTCTAAACAGTGATGATTGACAATTTTTTGCAATACTGTTAACAGAAATATGATTGCTGACAACAATTGGCTAGGTGGGCCTGGCTCGCAGCAGGCTGCAAGGCAGGAGGAAAGTGCGTTTCAATGGCACCAGAAAACTGACGATTCAAATCACAACAACTATTACCAAAAATTTGTAATTTTTATTATTAGAATACTGTCACAACAAATATGATTGGTGTAAATATTTTTTAAGTAGGCCTGGCACACAGGCTTGGAAGGCTGTAGAAAAGTGCAATTCAAAGGCACGAGCAAACTGAGGGTTAAGATCAACACTAAAAATTTTTTTTATTTAAATTAATAACTATACTGTCTGACTGTGACAACAATTATGATTGGTGTAAATAGTTGGCTAGACGGCCTGGCACAAAAGGCTGGCAGTGGCAGACAGGAGGTAAATAAAATTCAATGGCCCTAGGAGACTGAATATTTGCAGTCCAAAAAATTATGATTTTTTTTATTTTTATTACTGTTACAAGAATTGTGATTGGTGCCACTAATTGGCTACTTGGGCCTGGCAGACAGGCTGGCAGATATGAGTCGTGGATGGTAGGTAGGGCAGTAATTTAACACAGTATGCTGTGTAAGTGACAAAAACACAGGAATGATAGAAAATTAAGTTACATTACACTAGCAAAATATTTTAAAATTTTAGATTTTAATATTAAAATTATGTTAAGAAGTGCAATGCACATATGACTCTATGAGTGGTCACACTGGCTGGCTGCTACGTAGGGCAGCAATTATAACAACAGTATGCTGTGTAAGTCAGATCGACAGTTAGACACAGGCCTGATAGAACATACAATTAGATTACACTAGCATAATGATTTAAAGACTTTTTTTTGGAAATTTTAAGAAAAAGGTTAAGCACATACATATGAGTCGTGGCTGATAGCCTTGGAAGGGCAGCTATTAAAAACAGTAGGCTATGTATGTCGGATACACACACGCCTGATAGAAAATACTATTAGATTACACTAGAAAAATGATTGAAATTATTTTTTTGGGGGGGAAATTAAAAAAAGGTTAAACACATATGAGTCGTGGCTCATAGACTAGAGAGGGCAGCAAGTAAACACAGTAGGCTCTCTATGTCAGCAAAACACACAGGCCGGATAGAAAATTAGATTTGATTACACTAGCAAACAAATTTAAACTTTTTTTTTTTTTATATTAAAATTAAGGTGAAAGAAAAATAGATATGAGTGCTGGGTGGCTGCCTGGCACAGACCAATTAACCAAAAGACTGGAAAAAAAGAGGTATATTAATGCTGAGTGAGCCTGACAGACACAGGCATGATAGTAAATGTAATTAGATTACACTAGAAAAATATTTTTTTGTGTTTTTTTTTTAAATTAAAAAAAATGTTATAAACGGATATTAACACTGCTGGCTGCTGGCTGGCACAGAGCAATGAACCAGAGTATATGCTGTGTGACACTGGCCTGATAGAAAATGAAAAATTACACTAGAAAAATAATTATATTTTTGGGTTAGTTAAATTTAAACTAATGTTGTTAGGGAGATATCAGTGGTGGCAGTAGTCACAGCATATGCTGTGAGCCTTAAACACACAGCTGAAAGCCAGGCAAATGCTAATAAAAAAAAACAAACAAAAAAAAAAAAACAGCACGAAATATAGCCCTAAAAAGGGCTTTTTGGGGTGCTGTGCTTGCAGCAGAGATTAGTGGAGTCCTTCTGGACTGTAAATACACTAGCCTAGCTATGTTTTTCCTATGAATGTCAGGAGCAAAAACATAACACGTCCTATCATTGAAAAAGCAAGGTCGTTATGAGTCTAAAATGGCGGATTCCGAGTAGCTGGGAGTGTCTGTGATGGAGTGTCTGATGTTGATTGGCTCTAATGTGTCAGGCGGCTGTGACATAAAGGGTCAAAGTTTCCACAATGATGACACATGGGGCGGATCGAACATCGCCATGTGTTCGCCCACAAACGCGAACAAGCTGTGTTCGCTGTGAACCGTTCGCGGGCGAACAGTTCGGGACATCACTACCTACTGGGTAGAAGTCTGGGATAATCTTTTATTTATGACAATCACAACATCTGGGTTGGTTTGAGCTGACAGATCCTCTTGCCCTGCACATCAGTGTTTGGGTATAGACACTACCATTACACAGAGGTATCCGGAGAGGACGAGGAGTAGTCTGCTGAGTGACTATAAGAGCTCAGACTGCTGTTGTGGCACTTATCAAGTGCTTGGTTTCTTGTAAGTACAACGGATTGGAGTAGGGGTTATTGTTTAACACCACTGATGTTGCACTATTGTGGCGCCTTCTTTTTTCTTTTTGTCTAATACTGCAGAACTGTATACCAACTATTGTTTTGAAGAAGCTGCAAGCCACTGATTTATCATCCACCTGGTACAGGAACATCTTTTACCAGTATCTGGTCCAAGGGGACTTTAAACACTGCTCACCATCAAGTCTGTGGGACATCATTTTTCTGCCATAGGCAGAAGTACTGATCTACATGATAAGTGTTTTAATATTGTATATTTTGGACATGACTTTTTGAAATTTTATTATGGATATAGTTCAATGGTATGATCACTATTACACGTATACTTTATTACACTGTTGCACTTCTGAGGTGGTGGATATTAGGACTAGCTAATATTTGATCACCTGTATCAAGTGATATTTGCACACATATGAATTATTGTTTTATATATTGTTTAGCACTGTTTTTACTATTACACTGGTAATCTTGGCAGCTGAGCAGCTAGTAACACTCTAATATTTTTGAGTGAGTTTCAGCCTTTGAGGCACTTTCACAGACTATTTGATACACTAAAAGTGTTGATAATTGTTCAATATTAGACGCATCCAATTTTTGTATTTACATTTACCTCTTTCACTAACCTTTCCTTAAAGGGGCATAATACTCATATGCTAAATCACTTGAAACTAATGCAGTTAAACTGTAAAAAGCTGACAGGAAAATATCACCTGAGCATCTCTATGTAAAAAAGGAAGATATTTTACCTCACAATTTCCTCAGCTCAGCAGAGTAAGTTCTGTGTAAAAAGTTATACTCAGCTGCTCCCAGCTGCAGTTAAAAAAAAATGAAGAAATGAACAGCAGCCAATCAGCATCAGCAGTGCTGAGGTCATGAACTCTTTTACTGTGATCTCATGAGATTTGACTTAACTCTCATGAGATTTCATAGTAAGCTTCCTTTAACCTGAATAGGGAAATAATATGAGAGTGCACGAGGCTCATCTCCTAAGCTGTCCCAGGACAGACATACTGATATGCTGCTTAGAAATCCTTTACAATGGGATGTGGCTACTGAGGAACTTTTGAGGTAAAATATCTTTCTTTTTTACATAAAGATGTTCAGGTGATATTTTCTAGTCAGCTTTTTACAGCTATGCTTCATCACTTTCAAGTGTTTAAACATTTGGGTATTATGGCTCTTTAACTGCTTGGGGGTGTTGAAATGCAGATTCAAGGTTATGGACTGCTGAGGAAGTGGACACAGAATGTCTAACAGGGATGTGGAAACCAAATGATAACCCCGACCTCAGGGACTCCGCCGCACTCCTATTGGGGAAGGCCATAAGCAAGTTACATATTTCCCTTAGGTTCAGGGGTCTATGTGCCCTTTCTAGCAGGAGCTGGTCTGAATGCCTCCCCTCCGACTAACTTCCGACGCCTGGAACAGTCTGCATCTGCGTGAGCCCTACCGCACTAGATAGAGATGTGCCAAAAAGGACATTGGAAACCTTTCTTGCACTGTTTTATCTAGAAGCCCCAGCATTCTCTACCTCTGTGCCTCCTAAACTATCTGTTCTGCATGCCTGTCATTGTGGACCTAACTGGTGGAATAGCTGCATTATCAGATAGCTCCAAACCGGAAACGGGTTAATTTTCTTCATCCCGAAAAGGAGTAGTGGATTGGTTTCTAATTTACTCTGAAATCAGCGCCATATTGACCCAGGCTGCACATTTACCCTCACCATTTCTTTTAAGTGGTGAGCCACCCTAGATAGCTTGAATATATTCCCATACCACCATTCTTTAATTATTCTAGCTTTTCGCTGTTTCAGGTGAGAATGCAGCGAGTGCACTATGCACGGGTACATGTCTAAAATACTCGCTATGAGTATTCTATCGGAACTGGATTGGCTACCTGACTGTGTTATTAGCGTTGCAACGCCCTGACCACTTACTGTTATGCCTAAATTCATTGAGCCCACTGCGCTAGCCCCTCACATCTATTAGTCTCCTGATGCACCTAAAGAGTAACTATCCTCAATTTTATTGTGTGGTGCAAGCCATGACTCACCAGCTCCAGGACGCCATGGGTACTGATTCCTCTGCTGCATCCATGGATGCCAGCTCCAGCCTCCGCGCATCTCCAAATGTTGTGGGTATCGCCACTACTGGGTAGGTCTGAGGGCCTGCCTTGTTGCAGGGTCTGCTGGGTCTGTAGCCGCCGTAAACTGAACCTGGGGTTGTATAGAGGTATCCCCACTGGATGTCGCTGCTGATGATGCCATGGGAACCAGGTCTAACCACCGCTGTAGGTACCTGCGGAACAAAATTGCAAGTGGGGGTATCACTGGAATTGGGGATGAGGCCCCTAACTCCCTGATCTTGGCCCTCCAGACCACTAACACCTTGGCTACTGTATGCCCCTCTTGCTAGCAACTTTTTATTATATTTTTTATTTATTTATCTATTTTTTTTATTATTATTATATTTATTTATTTATTTTTTAGACTTGCCATGATATTTATATATCCACCTTTTCCCCCTATGCTTAATCAGCCCTCCACTTTCCTTGTATTTTGGATTTTGCTGGCTTTTGACCTCTGGCTTGTTTTTGACGTTGCTTCTTTGCTGCCTGCCCTGACCTTGGATACTCCTGACTTCGATCTCTGCTTCAACCCTTGCCTGTTGTGACGCCTTAGACTTTGTCTAATTATTATTCTCTGCCACTGGGTTCCGTTCCTGCTTTGGGAAGTTTCTCTTCCCGCTACAGCACTACTGGGAACTCGCAATGGCACAGTGGTAAACCAATGATAAGAGGTGTATATGTGCACCAATTAGCAGCTAGCTCCCAGCTGCTGAGGCTATCTAGATATGTTATTTAACAAAGGATACCAAGCAAATTAGATAATAGAAGTAAATTGGAAAGTTGTTTAAAATGATATGCTCTATTTGAATCAGGAAATAAACATTTTGGGTTTCATATCCCTTTTAATAAAGAAAAAGAATATCACAGTTTATTTAGGTCTACATTAAAAGTGGCACTTGAGAGATATTGGGATAGAGTGCATATTACAAGTTGAAAGTAAATGCAATAGCAAGAGAGCAATCACATTTTACGCTCTGCGGGTTAGTGCGACTGAAACCCTATTGTACAGGGTAATGCGTATAAAAAAGTTGTATCAAACACAACATAAATACAGTGACACTCATATAAACACTATCTAATACAAATTATTCATATATATATATAGTTATAAGGGTTAAAAGGTATATGGTATATAAGGTGTTTAACTGCAAAACGGTTATATACATATCTGTCTAAATGTGTGTATGTATGTATATAAATATGAAATACAGCTAAAAAAGGAAGGATTGAACATATATCTAAGTCAATCAAAGCGGGACACAGGCTGCACAAAGTTAATCAAAAGCTTTTATTACCATAAAGCTCAAACAGTTCAAACAGGCCGTCTACCCTCCACCCTATTCCTAAAAATGTGCAACTAATACCTAGTGAATTACATAAATATTAGAACAGGCCGGCCGGCTTGCAAGTCAAATTGCAACAATTACAATATTTATCAGCTATGATGTTTGAGACCGTAAAAATATGAACATTATCTCATATGTTAACTTCCATATAGTCCATATAATTTTTCACAGGGCCCCAAAATTGCAGTTGTACTAATTATTAAGGCCTCTTGCAGTTGTACTAATTATTAAGGCCTCTTCACTTGCTTACCGCCATGTACGCTTCAGCGTTGCTATTCGGATTCAAATTTACCTGGCTTGTTCTCAGCTGTTCACCTCCTGTGCATGCTCAATCATGAATGATTGAGCATGCACAGGAGGTGAACAGCTGAGAACAAGCCAGCGAAATTTGAATCCGAATAGCAACGCTGAAGCGTACATGGCAGTAAGCAAGTGAAGAGGCCAGAAACAAACAAAGAATTTTTCAGATTGATCCGACTGGGAAGCAGGTACAGCTGAAATTATTTCTTGATAAGGCTTGAAAGTCTTGCGGTTGACAGCCTGGTCTGTCCTGCCATGGTTCATTGTGCGTTGTCTATTAAAGAGATTTGAGTTAATTATGGAGCCAGTCATATGCACGAAATGATATAATACAGCAGTAATGATGTTGCCACATTGTACAGATATCTGAAGGAATCATACAGACCAGAGCGTGTTTTTGACACTAATGTGCCTGGACTTTTGAACTTTCCTTAATAATTAGTACAACTGCAATTTTGGGGCCCCGTGAAAAATTATATGGACTATATGGAAGTTAACATATGAGATAATGTTCATATTTTTATGGTCTCAAACATCATAGCTGATAAATATTGTAATTGTTGCAATTTGACTTGCAAGCCGGCCGGCCTGTTCTAATATTTATGTAATTCACTAGCGCTTAGATTTAGAGTTTTGTCGGTAACGACCCGCGTAGCTAACGCTGGCTTTTTTCTGGCCGCACCTTTTAAATACCTCTGGTATTGAGAGTTCACAGAATGGCTGCGTTAGGCTCCAAAAAGGGAGCGTACAGGCATATTTACCGCCACGGCAACTCTCGATACCAGAGTTGCTTACCGACGCGACCAGCTTCAAAAACGTGCTCGTACACGATTCCCCCATAGAAAACAATGGGGCTGTTTGAGCTGAAAAAAAACATAACACCTGCAAAAAAGCCGCGTTCAGCTCCTAACGCAGCCCCATTGTTTGCTATGGGGAAACACTTCCTACGTCTGCACCTAACACCCTAACATGAATCCCGAGTCTAAACACCCCTAACCTTACACTTATTAACCCCTATTCTGCCGCCCCCGCTATCGCTGACCCCTGCATATTATTATTATACCCTAATCTGCCGCTCTGTAAACCGCCGCTTCTTACATTATCCCTATGTACCCCTAATCTGCTGTCCCTAACACCGCCAACCCCTATATTATATTTATTAACCCCTAATCTGCTCCCCACAACGTCGCCTCCACCTAACTACACTTATTAACCCCTAATCTGCAGAGTGGACCGCACCGCTATTATAATAAAGTTATTAACCCCTAATCCGCCTCACTAACCCTATAATAAATAGTATTAACCCCTAATCTGCCCTCCCTAACATCGTCGACACCTAACTTCAAACATTAACCCCTAATCTGCCGACTGGAGCTCACCGCTATTCTAATAAATGTATTAACCCCTAAAGCTAAGTCTAACCCTAACACTAACACCCCCCTAAATTAAATATAATTTACATCTAACGAAATTAATTAACTCTTATTAAATAAATTATTCCTATTTAAATCTAAATACTTACCTGTAAAATAAACCCTAATATAGCTACAACATAAATTATAATTATATTATAGCTATTTTAGGATTAATATTTATTTTACAGGCAACTTTGTATTTATTTTAACCAGGTACAATAGCTATTAAATAGTTAAGAACTATTTAATAGCTAAAATAGTTAAAATAATTACAAAATTACCTGTAAAATAAATCCTAACCTAAGTTACAATTAAACCTAACACTACACTATCAATAAATTAACTAAATAAAATACCAACAATTATCTACAATTAAACCTAACACTACACTATCAATAAATTATTTAAATACAATATCTACAAATAACTACAATGAAATAAACTAACTAAAGTACAAAAAATAAAAAAGAACTAAGTTACAAAAAATAAAAAAATATTTACAAACATTAGAAAAATATTACAACAATTTTAAACTAATTACACCTACTCTAAGCCCCCTAATAAAATAACAAAGCCCCCCAAAATAAAAAATGCCCTACCCTATTCTTTATTAAAAAAATTCAAAGCCCTTTTACCTTACCAGCCCTGAACAGGGCCCTTTGCGGGGCATGCCCCAAGAAATTCAGCTCTTTTGCCTGTAAAAAAAACACATACAATACCCCCCCCAACATTACAACCCATCACCCACATTCCCCTAATCTAACCCAACCCCCCCTTAAATAAACCTAACACTAAGCCCCTGAAGATCTTCCTACCTTGTGTTCACCTCGCCGGGTTCACCGATCGGTCCAGAGTCTTGATCCAAGCCCAAGCGGGGGGCTGAAGAGTGATGTCCATCCTCGGGCTGAAGTCTGGATCCAAGCGGCGGCTGAAGAAATCCATCATCGGGCTGAAGTCGGAACAGCCAATAGAATGCGAGCTCAATCTGATTGGCTAATTGGATCAGCCAATCGGATTGAACTTGATTCTGATTGGCTGATTCCATCAGCCAATCAGAATATTCCTACCTTAATTCCGATTGGCTGATAGAATCCTATCAGCCAATCAGAATTCGAGGGACGCCATCTTGGATGACGTCATTTAAAGGAACCGTCATTCGTCGTCTAGTCGTTGGTTGAAGAGGATGTTCCGCGTCGGCTTGGAAGAAGATGGTTCGGCTCCGCTCCAGAAGAAAGAAGATTGAAGATGCGGCTTGATAGAAGACTTCATCCCGATGATGGACTTCCGACTTCAGCCCGATGATGGATTTCTTCAGCCGCCGCTTGGATCCAGACTTCAGCCCGAGGATGGACGTCACTCTTCACCCCCCCCCCCGCTTGGGCTTGGATCAACACTTCCGAGGACCGATCAGTGAACCTGGTATGGTGAAGATAAGGTAGGAAGATCTTCAGGGGCTTAGTGTTAGGTTTATTTAAGGGGGGGTTTGGGTTAGATTAGGGGTATGTGGGTGGTGGGTTGTAATGTTGGGGGGGTATTGTATGTGTTTTTTTTACAGGCAAAAGAGCTGAATTTCTTGGGGCATGCCCCGCAAAGGGCCCTTTTCAGGGCTGGTAAGGTAAAAGAGCTTTGAACTTTTTTAATTTAGAATAGGGTAGGGCATTTTTTATTTTGGGGGGCTTTGTTATTTTATTAGGGGGCTTAGAGTAGGTGTAATTAGTTTAAAATTGTTGTAATATTTTTCAAATGTTTGTAAATATTTTTTTATTTTTTGTAACAGTTCTTTTTTATTTTTTGTACTTTAGTTAGTTTATTTCATTGTAGTTATTTGTAGATATTTTATTTAAATAATTTATTGATAGTGTAGTGTTAGGTTTAATTGTAGATAATTGTAGGTATTGTATTTAATTAATTTATTGATAGTGTAGTGTTAGGTTTAATTGTAGATAATTGTAGGTAGTTTATTTAATTAATTTATTGATAGTGTAGTGTTAGGTTTAATTGTAGATAATTGTAGGTATTGTATTTAATTAATTTATTGATAGTGTAGTGTTAGGTTTAATTGTAGATAATTGTAGGTAGTTTATTTAATTAATTTATTGATAGTGTAGTAATTTTGTAATTATTTTAACAATTTTAGCTATTAAATAGTTATTAACTATTTAATAGCTATTGTACCTGGTTAAAATAAATACAAAGTTGCCTGTAAAATAAATATTAATCCTAAAATAGCTATAATATAATTATAATTTATGTTGTAGCTATATTAGGGTTTATTTTACAGGTAAGTATTTAGCTTTAAATAGGAATAATTTATTTAATAAGAGTTAATTTATTTCGTTAGAATAAAATTATATTTAACTTAGGGGGGTGTTAGGGTTAGGGTTAAAATTAGCTTTAGGGGTTAAAAAATGTATTAGAGTAGCGGTGAGCTCCGATCGGCAGATTAGGGGTTAATACTTGAAGTTAGGTGTCGGCGATGTTAGGGAGGGCAGATTAGGGGTTAATACTATATATTATAGGGTTATTGAGGCGGAAGTGAGGCGGATTAGGGGTTAATAACTTTATTATAGTAGCGGTGAGATCCGCTCGGCAGATTAGGGGTTAATAAGTGTAGGCAGGTGGAGGCGACGTTGAGGGGGGCAGGTTAGGGGTTAATAAATATAATATAGGGGTCGGCGATGTTAGGGGCAGCAGATTAGGGTACATAAGGATAACGTAAGTAGCGGTGCTTTGCGGTCGGCAGATTAGGGGTTAATTATTGTAAGTAGCTGGCGGCGACGTTGTGGGGGGCAGATTAGGGGTTAATAAATATAATATAGGGGTCGGCGGTGTTAGGGGCAGCAGATTAGGGGTACATAAGTATAACGTAGGTGGCGGTCGGCAGATTAGGGGTTAAAAAAATTTAATCGAGTGGCGGCGATGTGGGGGGACCTCGGTTTAGGGGTACATAGGTAGTTTATGGGTGTTAGTGTACTTTAGAGTACAGTAGTTAGGAGCTTTATAAACTGGCGTTAGCCCAGAAAGCTCTTAACTACTGACTTTTTTCTGCGGCTGGAGTTTTGTCGTTAGATTTCTAACGCTCACTTCAGCCACGACTCTAAATACCGGAGTTAGAAAGATCCCATTGAAAAGATAGGATACGCAATTGACGTAAGGGGATCTGCGGTATGGAAAAGTCGCGGCTGAAAAGTGAGCATTAGACCCTTTCCTGACTGACTCCAAATACCGGCGGTAGCCTAAAATCAGCGTTAGGAGCCTCTAACGCTGGTTTTCACGGCTACCGCCAAACTCTATTTGAACTGTTTGAGCTTTATGGTAATAAAAGCTTTTGATTAACTTTGTGCAGCCTGTGTCCCGCTTTGATTGACTTAGATATATGTTCAATCCTTCCTTTTTTAGCTGTATTTCATATTATTTGGGACAGCTAGCACAGTTTAAAAGCAATGGAATTTTGAGCTAATTGTGCACCACCACACATTTTTATTTTTTTGCTATGTATATAAATATGTATATATGTGTATACATATGAATATACCTGTATACCTATTACTATAGATATATAGCTAAAGTTATCAATTTTACATTAACATTATCATATATATATATATATATATATATATATATATATATATATAAATAAATATATATGTAATAATAAAAATTTTAAAAAAAAATTTGTATGTGAAGAACAAAAGTATGCATATGGGTTTGTGATTTAGGTCTACCACGGTGTCGGACGTATTGCTAACCTCAATGCAAATTCTTGAAATATTAAACATAAAATATAAAAAAATATTAATAAAAAATATTAAAATTGTTTTAGGCGTTATCTTTTTTTTTTCTGTGTTCTCCATTGACTTCTATGGGGGGAAAAGATTAACCTAGTCATGATATTAGGTTAGTGCATGTTGGGTTTCACTCACGTGCAAACTTTTAACTTTCAACTTGTCATACACATGCAACTCGACGTGTGCAAAAAAAAATTCTTCTAGAGAAGTTTACACTCGAGAAGCTTGTTTAGGGTTATTTTTTTATATGAAATAGCTACTTTTGTTCTTTGGCACCACAGCCCAATTAAATAGGCTGAACTTGTAGCGAAGAGCTCCTTATTTGATCACTTCCTTTACTCACAAATACTTCCTTATAGTTTCTCTGTATGTATACCTAAGTCCAATACTTAAAGACAAAAATTGAAAATTAATATTTTATTACTTATTTCTACAACTCCCCACTGGGATAGTAATTTCTTCTTCTGGCTAGGTTTACATAGCTTTTCTATAGCCACTACTTAAGTACTTATTTTTTCAGTACAGGTGGGATTACCACAGGCACAAAAAAGTTTTTTCAAATGCAAAAATAATGGTAAATAAGCAATTTGTAAAACAATTAAAGGATAGAATATTTTACAGTACTTTGTCTCTTTAAAGTCTATTGGGAATTTTGTAGATACATAATTTTAAATTTTTAAAAATCTTTTTTTTTTAAAGGATTAGGATCAATCCTATAGTGTTTATTTCAACACTGCTCTCTGATATTAGACAAACGTATACTGGCATGATTATCTCTGGATTAAAACTTGTATAGTATGTTAGCATTTCTTATAGCAGTTGCAGCCCTGTATCTGTTTGTGTGCTAGTTGCTATGATAAGATACATAATTAACTATTCATTTTATCTCTAAAATCTAATTAACAGCACCTCAATAGTCTTTACTGTTTGGTGTTTCTCAGGAGACAGGTCTTGTCACTCCATTGACCCTTCTCTGTGTCACTACTCAACATCATTGTTATGGGTCATTATTATTGTTTTATTTTCATTTATATTAGAGCCACTAACCAGTTCTATAGTGCAGTACAATGCAAATACACATGAAAAACACTCATGGTATACATTATATGACTTTTTTTATATATATATATATATATCTCACTATCGAATTATCCTTTATTCTGGGGGGATGGGTTATAAATCTGAGTGAACTGTGATATTCTCATACCTGACAGAATATAAGAGAGGAAATAAGACCAAGACAAGACATGTTAAGGAGTTCAGTTACAAATGGAATAAGGAGGTTAACGGAAGCTATATCCAAGTGAAAATTATGACATAGAAGAGTGGAGTGTAACAATTGCCATAAAAATGCTGTGATGAAATAATATTCCCTGTCACTATACAAGGAGTAATGCAGTTTTCAAGCCTGTCCCCGGGGGACCCTAACAGGCAGGATTTGATGATATTCTTGTAGGTACAGTTGTTTCATTCAAAATAACTGAGCTGTTGATGGCATTTTTTGATCAGGGAAGGATATCCTTGAATCCTGTAGAAGACTTAGAAGAAGAAGGATCCATATACTGTATTGGGAGCAGAATGTTATTGGGTGATAATGAGATTGATCACAATCCTAGAAAAACGTAGCAAATTATTTATCTGCACAAATCCCCATATACTTTAACGGTGCTTTTCTGTTGATAATTATTTCATACGTTGTATAAAGGATTTTGATCAACCCAAATATTTGTTTATTTGCTCACTGATATAATAGTAAAATAATAACAAGTGTAAGTAAGACAGTAACAAATCAAGAATAACGTAACATTTAAAATAGGATAAATGTAAAGTTTTGTTTATGAATTTCCCTGAAATTAGAGGTGAAGCAAGAAATGTCACTGTTTTCTAACATGTGTGTAAGAACATACATTTAATGAATTTAAGTTTTTCCTAATTTATTTCCATATTTTAAATAAACAAATAATGAGTAAATAAAAAATGTCCTTATAGGGACACTGAACCCACATTTTCTTTCATGTAATTAGCAAGAGTCCATGAGCTAGTGACGTATGGGATATACATTCCTACCAGGAGGGGCAAAGTTTCCCAAACCTCAAAATGCCTATAAATACACCCCTCACCACACCCACAAATCAGTTTTACAAACTTTGCCTCCCGTGGAGGTGGTGAAGTAAGTTTGTGCTAGATTCTACGTTGAAATGCGCTCCGCAGCAGGTTGGAGCCCGGTTTTCCTCTCAGCGTGCAGTGAATGTCAGAGGGATGTGAAGAGAGTATTGCCTATTTGAATTCAATGATCTCCTTCTACGGGGTCTATTTCATAGGTTCTCTGTTATCGGTCGTAGAGATTCATCTCTTACCTCCCTTTTCAGATCGACTATATACTCTTATATATACCATTACCTCTACTGATTCTCGTTTCAGTACTGGTTTGGCTTTCTACTACATGTAGATGAGTGTCCTGGGGTAAGTAAGTCTTATTTTTGTGACACTCTAAGCTATGGTTGGGCACTTTTATATAAAGTTCTAAATATTTGTGTTTAAACATTTATTTGCCTTGATTCAGGATGTTCAATATTCCTTATTTCAGACAGTCAGTTTCATTATTTGGGATAATGCATTTGAATAATCAATTTTTTCTTACCTTAAAATTTGACTTTTTTCCCTGTGGGCTGTTAGGCTCGCGGGGGCTGAAAATGGTTCGTTTTATTGCGTCATTCTTGGCGCGGACTTTTTTGGCGCAAAATTTTTTTCTTTATTTTTTCCGGCATCATACTTGTCGCCGGAAGTTGCGTCATTTTTGACGTTTTTGCGCCAAAAATGTTGGCGTTACCGGATGTGGCGTCATTTTTGGCGCTAAAAGCATTTAGGCGCCAAATAATGTGGGCGTCTTTTTTTGCGCCAAAAAATATGGGCGTCATTATTGTCTCCACATTATTTAAGTCTCATTGTTTATTGCTTCTGGTTGCTAGAAGCTTGTTCACTGGCATTTTTTCCCATTCCTGAAACTGTCATTTAAGGAATTTGATCAATTTTGCTTTATATGTTGTTTTTTCTTTTACATATTGCAAGATGTCTCAGATTGAGCCTGAATCAGAAGATACTTCTGGAAAATCGCTGCTTGATGCTGGATCTACCAAAGCTAAGTGTATTTGCTGTAAACTTATGGTATCTGTTCCTCCAGCTGTTGTTTGTAATGAATGTCATGACAAACTTGTTAATGCAGATAATATTTCCTTTAGTAATGTTACATTACCTGTTGCTGTTCCATCAACATCTAATACTCCTGTTCCTGTTAACATAAGAGATTTTGTTTCTAAATCCATTAAGAAGGCTATGTCTGTTATTCCTCCTTCTAGTAAACGTAAAAGGTCTTTTAAAACTTCTCATTTTTCAGATGAATTTTTAAATGAACATCATCAGTCTGATTCTGATAATGATTCCTCTGGTTCAGATGATTCTGTTTCAGAGATTGATGCTGATAAATCTTCATATTTATTCAAAATGGAATTTATTCGTTCTTTACTTAAAGAAGTCTTAATTGCATTAGAAATAGAGGATTCTGGTCCTCTTGATACTAAATCTAAACGTTTAAATAAGGTTTTTAAATCTCCTGTAGTTATTCCAGAAGTTTTTCCTGTCCCTGATGCTATTTCTGAAGTAATTTCCAGGGAATGGAATAATTTGGGTAATTCATTTACTCCTTCTAAACGTTTTAAGCAATTATATCCTGTGCCATCTGACAGATTAGAGTTTTGGGAAAAAATCCCTAAAGTTGATGGGGCTATCTCTACTCTTGCTAAACGTACTACTATTCCTACAGCAGATAGTACTTCCTTTAAGGATCCTTTAGATAGAAAAATGTAATCCTTTCTAAGAAAAGCTTACTTATGTTCAGGTAATCTTCTTAGACCTGCTATATCTTTAGCGGATGTTGCTGCAGCTTCAACTTTTTGGTTGGAAGCTTTAGCGCAGCAAGTGACAGATCATGATTCTCATAGCATTGTTAATCTTCTTCAACATGCTAATAATTTTATTTGTGATGCCATCTTTGATATCATTAGGGTTGATGTCAGGTATATGTCTCTAGCTATTTTAGCTAGAAGAGCTTTATGGCTTAAAACTTGGAATGCTGATATGTCTTCCAAGTCAACTTTGCTTTCCCTTTCTTTCCAGGGTAATACATTATTTGGTTCACAGTTGGATTCCATTATTTCAACTGTTACTGGGGGGAAAGGAACATTTTTACCACAGGATAAAAAATCTAAAGGTAAATTTAGGTCTTCTAATCGTTTTCGTTCCTTTCATCACAATAAGGAACAAAAGCCTGATCCTTCCCCTACAAGAGCGGTATCAGTTTGGAAACCATCTCCAGTCTGGAATAAATCCAAACCTTTTAGAAAGCCAAAGTCAGCTCCCAAGTCAACATGAAGGTGCGGCCCTCATTCCAGCCCAGCTGGTAGGGGGCAGATTACGATTTTTCAAAGAAATTTGGATCAATTTGATTCACAATCTTTGGATTCAGAACATTGTTTCACAAGGGTACAGAATAGGCTTCAAGATAAGGCCTCCTGCAAGAAGATTTTTTCTTTCCCGTGTCCCAGTAAATCCAGTGAAGGCTCAAGCATTTCTGAAATGTGTTTCAGATCTAGAGTTAGCTGGAGTAATTGTGCCAGTTCCAGTTCTGGAACAGGGGATGGGGTTTTACTCAAATCTCTTTATTGTACCAAAGAAGGAGAATTCCTTCAGACCAGTTCTGGATTTAAAAATTTTGAATCATTATGTAAGGATACCAACATTCAAAATGGTAACTATAAGGACTATTCTGCCTTTTGTTCAGCAAGGGCATTATATGTCCACAATAGATTTACAGGATGCATATCTGCATATTCCGATTCATCCAGATCACTATCAGTTTCTGAGATTCTCTTTCCTAGACAAGCATTACCAGTTTGTGGCTCTGCCGTTTGGCCTAGCAACAGCTCCAAGGATTTTTACAAAGGTTCTCGGTGCCCTTCTGTCTGTAATCAGAGAACAGGGCATTGTGGTATTTCCTTATTTGGACGATATCTTGGTACTTGCTCAGTCTTCACATTTAGCAGAATCTCATACGAATCGACTTGTATTGTTTCTTCAAAAACATGGTTGGAGGATCAATTTACCAAAAAGTTAATTGATTCCTCAGACAAGGGTAACTTTTTAGGTTTCCAGATAGATTCAGTGTCCATGACCCTGTCTCTGACAGACAAGAGACGTCTAAAATTGGTTTCAGCTTGTCGAAACCTTCAGTCTCAATCATTCCCTTCGGTAGCCTTATGCATAGGTCTTATGACTGCTGCATCAGACGCGATCCCCTTTGCTCGTTTTCACATGCGACCTCTTCAGCTTTGTATGCTGAACCAGTGGTGCAGGGATTATACAAAGATATCTCAATTAATATCTTTAAAACCGATCGTACGACACTCTCTCACGTGGTGGACAGACCACCATCGTTTAGTTCAGGGGGCTTCTTTTGTTCTTCTTACCTGGACTGTGATTTCAACAGATGCAAGTCTGACAGGTTGGGGAGCTGTTTGGGGGTCTCTGACAGCACAAGGGGTTTGGGATTCTCAGGAGGTGAGATTACCAATCAACATTTTGGAACTCCGTGCAATTTTCAGAGCTCTTCAGTCATGGCCTCTTCTAAAGAGAGAGTCGTTCATTTGTTTTCAGACGGACAATGTCACAACCGTGGCATATGTCAATCATCAAGGAGGGACTCACAGTCCTCTGGCTATGAAAGAAGTATCTCGAATACTGGTATGGGCGGAATACAACTCCTGTCTAATTTCTGCGGTTCATATCCCAGGTATAGACAATTGGGAAGCGGATTATCTCAGTCGCCAAATGTTACATCCGGGCGAATGGTCTCTTCACCCAGAGGTATTTCTTCAGATTGTTCAAATGTGGGGACTTCCAGAAATAGATCTGATGGCTTCCCATCTAAACAAGAAACTTCCCAGGTATCTGTCCAGATCCAGGGATCCTCAGGTGGAGGCAGTGGATGCATTGTCACTTCCTTGGAAGTATCATCCTGCCTATATCTTTCCACCTCTAGTTCTCCTTCCAAGAGTGATTTCCAAGATTCTAAAGGAGTGCTCGTTTGTTCTGCTGGTGGCTCCAGCATGGCCTCACAGGTTTTGGTATGCAGATCTTGTCCGGATGGCCACTTGCCAACCATGGACTCTTCCATTAAGACCAGACCTTCTATCGCAAGGTCCTTTTTTCCATCAGGATCTCAAATCCTTAAATTTGAAGGTATGGAGATTGAACGCTTGATTCTCAGTCATAGAGGTTTCTCTGACTCAGTAATTAATACTATGTTACAGGCTCGTAAATCTGTATCTAGGAAGATATATTATCGAGTCTGGAAGATTTACATTTCTTGGTGTTCTTCTCATCATTTTTCTTGGCATTCTTTTAGAATTCCTAGAATTTTACAGTTTCTTCAGGATGGTTTGGATAAAGGTTTGTCTGCAAGTTCCTTGAAAGGACAAATCTCTGCTCTTTCTGTTCTTTTCCACAGAAAGATTGCTAGTCTTCCTGATATTCATTGTTTTGTACAGGCTTTGGTTCGTATCAAACCTGTTGTTAAGTCAATTTCTCCTCCTTGGAGTTTGAATTTGGTTCTGGGGGCTCTTCAAGCTCCTCCGTTTGAACCTATGCATTCGCTGGACATTAAATTACTTTCTTGGAAAGTTTTGTTTCTTTTGGCCATCTCTTCTGCTAGAAGAGTTTCTGAATTATCTGCTCTTTCTTGTGAGTCTCCTTTTCTGATTTTTCATCAGGATAAGGCGGTGTTGCGGACTTCTTTTAAATTTTTACCTAAGGTTGTGAATTCTAACAACATTAGTAGAGAAATTGTGGTTCCTTCATTGTGTCCTAATCCTAAGAATACTAAGGAAAAATAGTTGCATTCTTTGGATGTAGTTAGAGCTTTGAAATATTATGTTGAAGCTACTAAAAATTTCCGAAAGACTTCTAGTCTATTTGTTATCTTTTCTGGTTCTAGGAAAGGTCAGAAGGCTTCTGCCATTTCTTTGGCGTCTTGGTTAAAGTCTTTGATTCATCATGCTTATGTCGAGTCGGGTAAAGCTCCGCCTCAAAGGATTGCAGCTCATTCTACTATGTCAGTTTCTACTTCCTGGGCGTTTAGGAATGAAGCTTCGGTTGATCAGATTTGCAAAGCAGCAACTTGGTCTTCTTTGCATACTTTTACTAAATTCTACCATTTTGATGTGTTTTCTTCTTCTGAAGCAGTTTTTGGTAGAAAAGTACTTCAGGCAGCAGTTTCAGTTTGAATCTTCTGCTTATATTTTCAGTTTTTTTCATTATAAGATTTAAACTTTGTTTTGGGTGTGGATTATTTTCAGCGGAATTGGCTATCTTTATTTTATCCCTCCCTCTCTAGTGACTCTTGCGTGGAAGATCCACATCTTGGGTAGTCATTATCCCATACGTCACTAGCTCATGGACTCTTGCTAATTACATGAAAGAAAACATAATTTATGTAAGAACTTACCTGATAAATTAATTTCTTTCATATTAGCAAGAGTCCATGAGGCCCACCCTTTTTTGTGGTGGTTATGATTTTTTGTATAAAGCACAATTATTCCAATTCCTTATTTTTTATGCTTTCGCACTTTTTTCTTATCACCCCACTTCTTGGCTATGCGTTAAACTGATTTGTGGGTGTGGTGAGGGGTGTATTTATAGGCATTTTGAGGTTTGGGAAACTTTGCCCCTCCTGGTAGGAATGTATATCCCATACGTCACTAGCTCATGGACTCTTGCTAATATGAAAGAAATGAATTTATCAGGTAAGTTCTTACATAAATTATGTTTTTTCTTTTGTGATTCAGATAGAGCATGACATTTTAAGCAACTTTCTAATTTACTCCTATTATCAAATTTTCTTCATTCTCTTGGTATCTTTATTTAAAATGCAAGAATGTAAGTTTAGATGCCGGCCCATTTTTGGTAAACAACCTGGGTTGTTCTTGCTGATTAGTGGATAAATTAATCCACCAATAAAAAAGTGCTGTCCAGAGTACTGTACCAAAAAACAAGCTTAGATGCCTTCTTTTTCAAATAAAGATAGCAAGAGAAAAATTGATAATAGGAGTAAATTAGAAAGTTGCTTAAAATTGCATGCTCTTTCTGAATCATGAAAGAAAAAATTTGGGTTCAGTGTCCCTTTAACCACTTGTCTGCAACATATGGTTAAGCAGTTCAGGTTTACACACAAACATCTAAACTACATGACATCTAATTCTCTACATTTTTGGGTAATTCTGTAAGAGCTCTAATACATGTTTAAAAAGAAAACAGGTCTTAACTCCTGTTTCTGGCGAAGAATCGGCCCCTATGTATCTTGTATTAAATGTGTTTTAAATGTGAACTGTATTTTTCTTGCTTACTTTCTAATATGTAAAAAAAAAGTTTTTCAACAAAGTAGTATTTAATACAGAATGCCAATTTGCATAGTATACTACACTGGCAAGGAGAAGGAATATGTGCAAAAAAAAATAAATAACAGACACGTTTTCTGGCAAGGAAAATATATCATTCTGATGTTATTTTATGTATTCAGTTAATAAGTCAGGGTGATTTTTATCCCTTACATGAGTGTGAGGTACAAGCTCAGATTAAAAAAATCAATCAACTCAAGCCAGTAATTATGAGTTGTCATTTTTTTATAAACATATATTTTTAAATTAGGAGTATGTATTAAGAGATATTTAGCATTTTGTCTTTTAACACATTTTTGAAGTTAGCCAATCTCTGCCATGTATATTTTTGTATATATAATATATGTTCTGATGTTCTGAGATTGCTTGTTTCTAAAGAAAATTTGGAATAAAATGCATGAATATTTATACTATTTGTATTTCCTGTCTGATCCTAAAATGTCTGTTTCCAGATTGCTCTCTGGCTGATGAAGTTAACTGACACAGTTTTACTTGTGAGCAAGGATGTTTAAACAGTATGAAAAAAGTAGGTTTATTCAAAACAGAAACATCTATTTTTCAAACACAAACGCCCAGATTTAGAGTTCTGCGTTAGCCGTCAAAAGCAGCGTTAAGGGGTCCTAACACTGCTTTTGGCCGCCCGCTGGTATTTAGAGTCAGGCAGGAAAGGATCTAACCCTAACTTTCAAGCCGCGACTTTTCCATACCGCAGATCCCCTTACGCCAATTGCGTATCCTATCTTTTCAATGGGATCTTCCTAACGCTGGTATTTAGAGTCTTGGCTGAAGTAAGCGGTAGACCCTCTACCGACAAGACTCCTACCGCCCATGGAAAGGCTGTAGTTAAGAGCTTTATGGGCTAACGCCGGTATATAAAGCTCTTAACTACAGTGCTCTAAAGTACACTAACACCCATAAACTACCTATGTGCCCCTAAACCGAGGCCCTCCCACATCGCCGCCACTATAATAAATATTTTTAACCCCTAATCTGACGACCGCACATCGCCGCCACCTACATCCAATCAGATTGAGCTTGCATTCTATTGGCTGTTCCGATCAGCCAATAGAATGCGAGCTCAATCTGATTGGCTGATTGGATCAGCCAATCGGATTGAACTTGAATCTGATTGGCTGATTGAATCAGCCAATCAGATTTTTCCCACCTTAATTCCGATTGGCTGATAGAATTCTATCAGCCAATCGGAATTCAAGGGACGCCATCTTGGATGACGTCACTTAAAGGAACCTTCATTCGTCGGGTAGTCGTCGGTGAAGAAGGATCTTCCGTGCCGGAGGTCTTGAAGATGGAGCCGCTCCTCGTCGGATGGATGGAGATAGAAGATGCCGCTTGGATGAAGATGTCTGCTGGTCCGGATGTCCTCTTCTGCCCGGGTAGGATGAAGACTTCTGCTGGTGTGGATGTCCTCTTCTGCCCCATCGGATGAAGGCTTTGGCCCGGCTGGGTGAAGACGACTCAAGGTAGGGAGATCTTCAGGGGGGTAGTGTTAGGTTTATTTAAGAGGGGTTTGGGTGGGTTAGAGTAGGGGTATGTGGGTGGTGGGTTTTAATGTTGGGGGTTGTATTTTTTTTTACAGGCAAAAGAGCTGATTACTTTGGGGCATGCCCCGCAAAAAGCCCTTTTAAGGGCTGGTAAAAGAGCTGATTACTTTTGTATTTTAGAATAGGGTAGGGAATTTTTTATTTTGGGGGGATTTTTTATTTTATTAGGGGTCTTAGATTAGGTGTAATTAGTTTAAACTGCTTGTAATTCTTTTTTATTTTTTGTAATTTAGTGGGGGTTTTTTTTTGTATTATAGAATAGTTTATTTAATTGTATTTAATTGTAGGTAATTGTAGGTCATTTATTTAATTAATTTAATGATAGTGTAGTGTTAGGTTTAATTGTAACTTAGTTTAGGATTTATTTTACATGTAATTTTGTATTTATTTTAACTAGATAGCTATTAAATAGTTATTAACTATGTAATAGCTTTTGTACCTAGTTAAAATAAATACAAAGTTGCCTGTAAAATAAATATAAATCCTAAAATAGCTACAATGTAATTATTAATTATATTGTAGCTATATTAGGGTTTATTTTATAGGTAAGTATTTAGTTTTAAATAGGAATAATTTAGTTAATTTTAGGAATATTATTTTGTTTCATATAAATTATATTTATGTTAGGGGGGTGTTAGGGTTAGAGTTATGTTTAGGGGTTATTAACTTTATTATAGTAGCAGCGACGGTGCGGGCGGGAGATTAGGGGTTAATAATTGTAGGTAGGTGGCGGCGATGTTAGGGAGGGCAGATTAGGGGTTAATACAATTTATTATACTGTTTGCGAGGCGGGAGTGCAGCGGTTTAGGGGTTAATACATTTATTATAGTGGCGGCGAGGTCCGGTAGACAGATTAGGGGTTAATAAGTGTAGGTAAGGTAGCGGCGATGTTGGGGGGGCAGATTAGGGGTTAATAAATATAATATAGGGGTCGGCGGTGTTAGGGGCAGCAGATTAGGGGTTCATAGGGATAATGTAGGTTGTGGCGGTGTCCGGAGCAGCAGATTAGGGGTTAATAATAATATGCAGGGGTCAGTGATAACGGGGGTGGCAGATTAGGGGTTAATAAGTTTAAGGTTAGGGGTGTTTAGACTCGGGGTTCATGTTAGGGTGTTCCGATCAGCCAATAGAATGCGAGCTCAATCTGATAGGCTGATTGGATCAGCCAATCGGATTGAACTTGAATCTGATTGGCTGATTGAATCAGCCAATCAGATTTTTCCCACCTTAATTCCGATTGGCTGATAGAATTCTATCAGCCAATCGGAATTCAAGGGACGCCATCTTGGATGACGTCACTTAAAGGAACCTTCATTCGTCGGGTAGTCGTCGGTGAAGAAGGATCTTCCGTGCCGGAGGTCTTGAAGATGGAGCCGCTCCTCGTCGGATGGATGAAGATAGAAGATGCCGCTTGGATGAAGATGTCTGCCGGTCCGGATGTCCTCTTCTGCCCGGGTAGGATGAAGACTTCTGCTGGTGTGGATGTCCTCTTCTGCCCCATCGGATGAAGGCTTTGGCCCGGCTGGGTGAAGACGACTCAAGGTAGGGAGATCTTCAGGGGGGTAGTGTTAGGTTTATTTAAGGGGGGTTTGGGTGGGTTAGAGTAGGGGTATGTGGGTGGTGGGTTTTAATGTTGGGGGGTTGTATTTTTTTTTACAGGCAAAAGAGCTGATTACTTTGGGGCATGCCCCGCAAAAAGCCCTTTTAAGGGCTGGTAAAAGAGCTGATTACTTTTGTATTTTAGAATAGGGTAGGGAATTTTTTATTTTGGGGGGATTTTTTATTTTATTAGGGGTCTTAGATTAGGTGTAATTAGTTTAAACTGCTTGTAATTCTTTTTTATTTTTTGTAATTTAGTGGGGGGGTTTTTTTTGTATTATAGAATAGTTTATTTAATTGTATTTAATTGTAGGTAATTGTAGGTAATTTATTTAATTAATTTAATGATAGTGTAGTGTTAGGTTTAATTGTAACTTAGTTTAGGATTTATTTTACATGTAATTTTGTATTTATTTTAACTAGATAGCTATTAAATAGTTATTAACTATGTAATAGCTTTTGTACCTAGTTAAAATAAATACAAAGTTGCCTGTAAAATAAATATAAATCCTAAAATAGCTACAATGTAATTATTAATTATATTGTAGCTATATTAGGGTTTATTTTATAGGTAAGTATTTAGTTTTAAATAGGAATAATTTAGTTAATTTTAGGAATATTATTTTGTTTCATATAAATTATATTTATGTTAGGGGGGTGTTAGGGTTAGAGTTATGTTTAGGGGTTATTAACTTTATTATAGTAGCAGCGACGGTGCGGGCGGGAGATTAGGGGTTAATAATTGTAGGTAGGTGGCGGCGATGTTAGGGAGGGCAGATTAGGGGTTAATACAATTTATTATACTGTTTGCGAGGCGGGAGTGCAGCGGTTTAGGGGTTAATACATTTATTATAGTGGCGGCGAGGTCCGGTAGACAGATTAGGGGTTAATAAGTGTAGGTAAGGTAGCGGCGATGTTGGGGGGGGGGCAGATTAGGGGTTAATAAATATAATATAGGGGTCGGCGGTGTTAGGGGCAGCAGATTAGGGGTTCATAGGGATAATGTAGGTTGCGGCGGTGTCCGGAGCAGCAGATTAGGGGTTAATAATAATATGCAGGGGTCAGTGATAACGGGGGTGGCAGATTAGGGGTTAATAAGTTTAAGGTTAGGGGTGTTTAGACTCGGGGTTCATGTTAGGGTGTTAGGTGCAGACTTAGAAAGTGTTTCCCCATAGGAAACAATGGGGCTGCGTTAGGAGCTGAACGCTGCTTTTTTGCAGGTGTTAGTTTTTTTTTAAGCCAGCTCAGCCCTATTGTTCCCTATGGGGATATCTTGCACGAGCACGTTTTCCCAGCTTACCGCTACCATAAGCAACGCTGGTATTGAGAGTTGAAGTGGAGCTAAGTTAGTCTCAACGCACCCTTTTTTGAGCCTAACGCAGCCCCTCAGACAACTCTAAATACCAGCGTTGTTGGAAAGGTGCGTTGGGAAAAAAAGCAGCGTTAGCTACGCGGGTCTTTACCGACAAAACTCTAAATCTAGCCGAAAGAAAGTATGGAACATTTTAAAACTACTATGTTTTAAATGCAACATGAGTTTAAAGGGACATTGTACTAATTTTCAAAATGGTCCATTTTACTTGCTGGAGCATATTTGATTGTTTGCAAACAGCTCATTTACCTTTATTTGCTATTTGAATTAGATAATTTTGCCTGTTGTATTCCCACCTCTACTGAAAATATGACTAACAAATATTTGTTTCTGTCGAAAAGCTATGTAAATAGAAGACAATAGCACTGATGCATTTCCCCGTATGAAGGAGAGAGAGATTTTGTATGTGAAATAGCTGCTTTTGCTTATTCACCTCCAGTCATAATTAGCATTTAAATACCCAACAAAAATAACAATAGCAAGTCTGCTTTACTTACAAGCTCAGCCCATTGTTATGGACATCTCCCAGATGATGGGTTTAATAAAAGGCAGCTGTTTCAAATACAGAAATAAACACAAAGGAAAACTTTGAAATACTTTTAATACCCTGCAGTAGGTATAACAAGTCATTTGGAACACATTGAGGGGCATTTACTTTTAAGAGCTTCATTAAAGCTCAAGAATTTCCCTTGAAAACTGGTATACACATGAGATAGAACTAGAATAAGCTCTACTAAAAGTAAATGCAAAATTACACTGTCACGCAACAAGAAACCCCCATCAGTGTGGATACTATGCAATATGTATTATTCCCAGCTAAAAACAAAATTATAAAAAAACTCACATTATGTATAGTCACTTGTGACGTCTACAAGCAATACTTTCTCTTTTTTTAGTTGTTTATTCTATTTTATATGTTTCACTGAGCAAACTTTTGTCCATAATTGGTTCCTAATTTGTATAAACATAGCCTAATGTAAGTTACATTTTATACAACAAAATAATAATCTCAGTGTGATTCTTTTTTTTTTTAAATAATACCTGTATATTTGAAATACATATTTTGTCTATTTGCAACAAGATAACATGACAGAGAAGATATACTTATTGTGTCTTTATACCCTGCAGAAAATAGGAACTGGACTACTTTCTACATTCCAGAGATACCATTATCTGGACGATAAGATATGTTATCCATGCTTTGGTAATATACATGGATACAGGCCAATCAAAAATTAAGCTCTCTGGCTTTTGGTCTAATAAAGTAGTTTCCTTCCAGACAAATATAGGTAAGGAAATTTATTTTAAAAAATACAAGGTTAGGGCATGTTTGTTTTATTGAGTTCATCTTTTTCACAGCACTTTTAGAGTTTATGCACACAACACAGGTTCAAGATGGGGGGGTATTCATCTTCTAAGGACCTTAGCGCCCCTATCCATCCTTCTTTCAGAAATTATCTTTTTTTTTTCTGGGAAGGCAATCTTTGGCAATTCACCAGTCTTTGGACTTTTGTCTGCTGATTATGCATCAATATTCTTTTTCTCTGCTTCAACATCTAAACCTTACAGTTTCTCTTCTCAAGAATTTGGGCTTCATCATAAATCTCAATAAATCTATTTTATCTCCAACTCAGTCTCTGGTATTTTGGGGTTTTGTGATAGACACCACAGTCTCGACTTTGAGTCTTCCTTTAGACAAAATAAAGAAAATCAAGAAGGAAATTGTTTGTTAACAACAAACAGGATTTCCCTATCCGTACTCTGGCTCGTATTATAGGGTTGCTCTCATCGTCTATTCAGGCGATTTTCCAGTTCCCCTTCACTATTGAGCTCATCAGAGATTGAAGATTCATTATTTTCATCAGCGTTTTTCCTATTTTCACAAAATGTATTTATCGGAAGAAGCAAGATAAGTACTTCTATGGTGGTTAGCGAACATAGAAACTTGGAAAGACAAAGCCATTTTTGTCAATGCTCCAGACATCATCTTAGAACCGGATGCAAGCAATTCTAGATGGGGGCCAGATTTGGTCCTCATGACTGGAAGAAAATGGTCTGCGGAAGAACGAAATCTAAACATCAACAACTGTCTGTAACTATTAGTCGGGTCTTTTGCTGTGAAGAGTTTTGTCAAGAACAAATCTCCAGTTTCAGTATTACTTTATATGGACAATATTTCTGTAGTCAGGTATCTCAATCATCTAGGTGGTACTACATCAAAAATCCTGTATGAACTTACCAAGGAGTTTGTTAATCTTTTTCTTTCCCAGAATATTTATCTTCAAGCTGAATATATTCTGGGTCTCAACAACAATCTGTAGCAGATTGGGGGTCTCAGTTACTCATAGATTCGAGTGATTGGCATCTGAAGAAAACCATTTTCAATCAGATACAGTCTCTGAGAAGTCCTTTTGTGATAGATCTTTTTGCTTCTCATCTGATATTTCAGATTCTCATCTTTTTCAGTTGGAGACCAGACCCAGAAGCTCTGGCCATAGATGCCAGAATTGGGAGCTTATGTATTTCCTCCATTTTTCATGATTCCTCTGATCATTTAATTTTTCTGCAGGAATCATCTTTCTATCCTTCTGATAACCCCTTGGTGGCCATCCCAGTCTTGGTTCCTAGCTATCTGGAAATGTCTTTCTGCCCTCCATTACTTCTTCCTCTAATGGACGACATTCTGTTAGATACAAACTGAGAGTTTCACTGCCTGGTTCTTCAAGGTTCTCTCCGTCTGTTAGCTTCGATGACTTCAGGGTATCCTGGTCCTCTGAGGGACTTTCTTCAGGGGATAATCTCCTCTTTCAGGACTCCTGGGCCCCTGGAACAAAAAAAATATATTTTTCCTCCTGATCTAAGTGGCCTCGTTGGTACAATAGCAGGAATCTGGATCCTGTTTCAGCTCCTTTAAAAGAAGTAATTAACTTTCTCACATCGTTATTTAAGGATGGAATGGCTTACAGATCCATTAACGTAGCTCACTCAGCCATGTCTGCTGGACACTCTTTCATTTCCAATATACCCATTGGTCAACATTCTACTGTTTGTAGGTTAATGAAAGCTATTCATATTAAAAAAAAAAGTCAAACAAAACAAAATTATTTTTGGGATGTCAAAATAATGAGACATTTTTTTTTATAAATTGGCCTGATAATAATTTTCTCTCTCTAAAGCAATTAACTGCCAAATTAGCCACTTTACTCTGTTTATTATCTTTTAGAAGAGTATCTGATGTGAAAGCTATAGATTACAACTCTAAAATGTTTTCTCCTCAAGGAGTTATTTTCACCCTGTCTAAAACAACTAAAACTTTATCTTCCTCTTTATTCTATTTCTACTTTCATGACTATCCTAAACTGTGTGTTGTTTTTTGTCTTAAAAAATATGCGCCTCAAACTATTTCTTTCAGATCTCCTAATCCTAACCAACTTCTCATTTATTGTGTTCCTCCTCATTCTTCTGTTTCTACTACTACTATCAGTAGATGGGTTAAGTGGATTATGATTCTAGCTGGTGTGGAAAGTAATTTTTCAACTCACTCTATCAGGGGATTTCTGCTTCTAAAGCTTTTGCTAAGTCTGCTTCATTACAAGAGATTCTTAATGAGGCTAATTAGTCTTCTGACAATATTTTTCATCAGTTTTATTATAAGCCAATTTCTTCTATTCCACACCATCTAGTCTATTGATTTACTTTGCTTTAAACTAGCAAAATAGGAGTCTCTGTCCTTTAATGAAAATTCTGATTATTCTAACTTTGTGACAGAATAATCTAGATTTTATTGAAGAGACAGAGATGAATATTTTCCCTCCTCTTTTTGAATCTCTCCCTATATGCATATTGTTATTTCTATTTTGCTTACATTTATTACATTTTTCAGCTCCAGTTCCAGCTATTCAAGGAATGTAAAGAGGGATCATCACAAGCAATCCAATTCTCAAGTTCTCAAGTATCCAAGTTTCCAAATTCGGCTTCTACAAGAAATTCTTCTTCATCTTCGTTGGACTTTGTGTATAATCTCAAGTTTTCAGTCATCCTGAAAGTATTCTTCACTATATTTGCAAGTTTGACAGAGTTTTGTTCTCTTTTAATTCCTACCTTCTTTTGCCTCCTCGCAGCAAAAGTCAAAGAGGACGTTTAATGGTTTATTGGACACATGTTACTGCTCATGTTTGCTCATTGGTCACTGTATATCTGACAATCTTATCTGTTCTCTGATTGATTAACAATTTTTCTGTTTTACCTATGTTATTTCAATGTTGTTTATGCTTTAAAGTACTGTCCAGAGCAGTAAAGAAAAAGTATAGCAAAATACTTGTCTCTGTCTCTTTAATAAAATCTAGATTATTCCGTGACAAAGTTAGGACACTCTGAATTTTCTAACCTCTACAGATGCATGCAAAAATATTAAAGAGCAGCTCTAAAAAAACACATTCAGAGTTACTTCATATTATAGTTAGTTAATCATGTGAGAAATATAAAATACATAAATGTCTGTCATTAAAAAGATGATGCATAGCTGTGAAATCCTTGAATAATAAAAAGTTATGCATTGGTAATTATACTGTAAAATATTATTTTCTAATCTATAATGCTGTTTCTTACTTGCCAGTATAAAACAGGCACTAGGAATGGACATGAAACACCGTTTTTACTTTTCTAGTTATTTTTTTTTCTATTATCAAATGTACTTGGTTCTCATGACATTCTTTGTTGAAGAGCATACCTAAGTAAGTAGATTGCACATGTCTGGAGCACTACAATGCAAATTATTGTTAAAATATTCTTGCAAAACAGCTGCCGTTATTATCATTTATCATTTATTTGTATATCACCTCGAAATTCGGTAGCAATTATATAGTGCTCCAAAGACATGAACACTCCTGAGCCTACCTACCAGATTTTCATTACAGGATACAAAAATAAACATTTTAATTTGATCATTAAATAAATTAAAACATTTTTTTTTTTAAATCGTATGCTCTATTTAAATCATAAAAGAACAATTTTGGTTTTTATGTCACTTTAAATAGACATGAACTTATACATTTTTTGTTGCATTATTAAATAGTCTTATTTTATAAAAAAAAAAAAACAGATTTTTTAAGTAGTCTATCCCTAGGGAGGAGTTATGCACAAACATGCACTTCCTGATAATTTTAACATCAAGGTTAATAGACATAACTTAATCTCTCTTTCATGCAAATGTTTTCAAAATAAGTTAAACTCATAATCATTAATAGGCATTTTATAAATATTTATTATAAAAAAATATTGACACTGTGCAATATCAAATAGAAGACTGATACAGAACATGTTGATTTTCTAAGGACATCAAAGATAAAAAATAAAGTTTCACATGGAAACCTATACACTTACTTTGAAATGTTTTCATTTATTGTATTAGTTTTACTGTTATTAACTATCTACAAATGAAATGGGTCAACTGTGAAGTCCTAATAAAGAAGTGTAGTGCTTGGGTCAAGGGAAACAAGTTAAAATCTCTTTTCTGTAATATTAGTATTTTCATTACATGTTAAATGAATAACATACAGCTAGATTACAAGTTTGGTGTTATGAGTGAAAAAGCATCGTTATGCTTCATAACGCTGCTTTTTCCCTAATGCCGGTATTACAAGTCTTGTTGGTATAGGTTTACCGCACACCTTTTTGTCCATCACGCAACGTCAGTACCGCACTTTTAAAAAAAGACCTATTTCAATGGGACTTCCATAGCGCTGGTGGTATTACGAGTTTGCCTGGGAGGCCAAAAACTGAGCGATATACCCTATAACTACAAGATCCGTACCGCCATCTAAAGTCAGTAGTTATGAGTTTTATGTTACAAAGCTGTAGCATAAAACTCATAACTAAAGTGTTAAAAAGTACACTAACACCCATAAACTGCCTATTAACCCCTAAACCACCACCCTCCTGCATCGCAAACAATATTTAAAGATTATTAACCCCTAATCTGCCATCCGCCAACACAGTCGCTATAATAATCCTATTAAATACTAAACCGCAAGCCCCCCACAACAAAATATACTAAAATAAACTATTAACCCCTAAACCAAAAGCCCCCACATCACTAACTCTACATAAATATATTAACCCCTAATCCTAACCTTAACGTAACCCTAAGTCTAACCCTAACCCTAACGTAACCCTAACCCTAACACCCCCTAACTTAAATATAATTAAAATAAATCTAAATAAACCTTACAATTATTACCTAAATAATACCTATGTAATACTAAATATATACTTACCTGGAAAAAAAACCTAAGCTAGCTACAAAATAACTAATAGTTATAATGTAGCTATTTTAGGCTTTATTTTTATTTCACAGCTAAGTTTGTATTTATTTTAACTAGGTAGACTAGTTAATAAATAGTTATTAACTATTTAATAACTACCTAGCTAAAATAAATACAACCTTACCTGTAAAATAAAACCTAACCTGCCTTACACTAAAACTAACATTACAATAAAATAAATTAAATTATTAAAATACAATTTTCTAACTTACAAAAAAAATAAACACTAAATTAAAAAAAATAAAATGAAATTATCAAAAATAAAAACTAATTACTCCTAATATAATAGCCCTACAAAATAAAAAAGCCCCCCCCAAAATAACCCCCCCCACTAGCCTACACTAAACTGCCAATGACCCTTAAAAGGGCCTTTTGTGGGGCATTGCCCCAAAGAGATCAGCTATTTTACCTGAAAAAAAAAAAATACAAACACCCCCCAACAGTAAAACCCATTACCCAACCAACCAACCCCCCCAAAATAAATCCCTAATCTAAATAAACCTAAGATAACCATTGCCCTGAAAAGAGCATTTGGATGGGCATTGCCCTTAAAAGGGCATTTAGCTCTTTTACATTGCCCAAACCCTAAGCTAAAAAAAAACCCCACCCAAAAAAAACTTTAAAAAACCTAACACTAACCCCCGAAGATCCACTTACAGTTATCGAAGTCTGGACATCCATCCTCATCCAGCCGGCAAAGTCCTCATCCAAGCGAAAATAAGTCTTCATCCAGGAGGCCTCTTCAATCGTCATCCACCAGGCGAAGTCCTCATCCAAGCGGAAAGAAGTCTTCATCCAGACGGCATCTTCGATCTTCATCCATCCGGTGTGGAGCGGGTCCATCTTCAAGACATCCGGCGCCAAGCATCCTCTTCTTACGGTTGTTGCTGGAAAATGAAGGTTCCCTTTAAGTGACTACATGCAAGATGGCCTCCCTTACATTCCTATTGACTGAAAGATTCCTATCAGCCAATAGGAATTAAAGGGGGAAAAAATCATATTGGCTGTTGCAATCAGCCAATAGGATTGAGCTTTCAATCTTTCAGCCAATAGGAATGTAATGTACGCTATCTTGAATGATGTCACTTAAAGGGAACCTTCATATTCCAGCGACGACCGTGAGAAGAGGATGCTCTGAGCCGGATGTCTTGAAAATGGACCCGCTCCGCGACGGATGGATGAAGATTGAAGATGCCGTCTGGATGAAGACTTCTTTCCGCTTGAAGCCGGCTGGATGAGGATGGATGTCCGGACTTCGATAACTGTAAGTGGATCTTCAGGGGTTAGTGTTAGTTTTCTTTTAGGGTTTTTTGGGTGTTTTTTTTTTAGCTTAGGGTTTGGGCAATGTAAAAGTGCTAAATGCCCATTTAAGGGCAATGCCCATCCAAATGTCCATTTAAGGGCAATGCCCATCCAAATGCCCTTTTCAGGGCAATGGGGAGCTTAGGTTTATTTAGATAGGTTTTTATTTGGGGTGGTTGGTCGTTGGGTGGTGGGTTTTACTGTTGGGGAGTACAGGTAAAAGAGCTGATTTCTTTGGGACAATGCCCCACAAAAGGCCCTTTTAAGGGCCATTGGCAGCTTAGTGTAGGCTAGGGTTTTTTTTATTGTTTTTTTTGGGGGGAGGGGTATTTTGATAGGGCTATTAGATTAGGAGTAATTCGTTTTTATTTTTGATAATTTCATTTTTTATTTTTTGTAATTTAGTGTTTATTTTTTTGTAAGTTAGAAAATTGTATTTTAATAGTTTAATTTATTTTATTTTATTGTAATGTTAGTTTTTAGTGTAAGGCAGGTTAGGTTTTATTTTACATGTAAGTTTGTATTTATTTTAATTAGGTAGTTATTAAATAGTTAATAACTATCTACTAACTAGTCTACCTAGTTAAAATAAATACAAACTTACCTGTGAAATAAAAATAAAACCTAAGATATATACAATATAACAGTTAGTTATTTTGTAGCTAGCTTAGGTTTTTTTTACAGGTAAGTATGTATTTAGTTTTAAATAGGAATTATTTAGGTAATAATTGTAAGGTTTATTTAAAATTATTTAAAGTTAGGGGGTGTTAGGGTTAGACTTAGGCTTAGGGTTACGCTAGGGTTATGCTTAGGGATAGGATTAGGTTAGGGTTAGGGGTTAATATATTTATTAAGTGTTTGTGATGTTGGAGGCCAGAGGTTTAGGGGTTAATAACCTTAGTATAGTGGCGGCGACATTGGGGGCGGCCTATTAGGGTTAAATTACTGTAATGTATGTGACGGCGATATCGGTAGCTTCAGATTAGGTGTTAAAAGTTTTATTTAAGTGGTGGCGACGTTAAGGGCTAATAACATTATATAGGTGGCAGCAATGTTGAGGGGAGCAGATTAAGGGTGTTTAGACGTGGATTTTATGTTATGGAGTTTGGTTTAAACATAATTTTTTATTTCCCCATAGACATCAATGGGGTTGTGTTACGGAGCTTTTGTTTCTGCGATCGCAGGTGTTAGGCTTCTTTTTTGCCGGCTCTCCCCATTGATGTCTATGGGGAAATCGTGCACGAGCACGTCAAAGCAGCGCTTGTATTTCGGTGAGTTATGGAGCTCAACGCCACCATATCGCCCGCACAAGCCTGCTTTTTGTAAACCTGTAATAGCAGCACTATAGGGAGGTGAAATAACGCCGCTTTTGTGGCGGTCGTTAATTTCACTATAGCGCTGAAAACTCGTAATCTAGCTGATAGTTTTTTTTATAAATCAGATATTGGGGTTACACTTACTCAAAATTACATTTGATAATCTCCACTATGTGCTAACAGTCATAACTTTTATGACCAAGGTTGCACTAAAGTGATATGAATATGCAACATGAATTGATATAATGCACCAAAGATACAGTAAGTTGAAAAGGATAATCATTTTATTATAACCCAAATCAGTGGACATAACACATGTGGAAAAAAAAGGATTATTACAAAACAGTCCTTAGTACCTTTAAGAGCCCTTAGTGTCTCTCGCATGCTCTTAAGTTTAACAACCTCACAAGGTTAAATTCTCATAGTCCTGAGCACTTAGTGCTAATGCACGCTTCAGGGCCAATAACTTTCAAGTGAAGTTCCTATTCCAAGGAGTTAAGCCATAGTTGAGTCTGTTAAATATTGTTGCCAGAAAGTCATACCTTACTGGAACATCCGGTCCCTTGTCTGTGCAATGGTAGGATTGCCCTCCCAAGCAGTAAAGAATTGCCTTATCCTCTTTACCTTATTTGTAACTGGGAAACTGGTATCCAGAAAAGGACTTCACAACTTTTAAGATTTACTGCAGCCGTTATGTATGCCACACTTCAAACTCCATATACATATGTGACTTTCACCTTACTCCAACCATCATGTGCGGTCCGCCAACCACTTGAATGCTAGTCTAGCAACTAGTTATAACTGGCGGTCTGTTTTACCAAGCTCCGCTATGTGCTGCAGGCATTCTTAATTTCTCTGGCTCCAAACTCAAGCCACGCCGCAGCACAGCGTCTGTATAGCATCTGTGTAGAGTATACACTATACATTAATTTCTACATCTTACAAACATAATTAAAAAGTTATATACCTTTCTCGTCATTGTGATCATGGCAGATAAAGATTTATATTCACCTTTTTTATGTAATGCAAACAACATCTTATTCATGATATATTATAGATTGCATTGCAACACTTGATCTTTTCTTATGTGTAAGTATATTATATACATTCTTCAAAATGGACAAATTTCATTTTTACAAAAGTTTTCATCATTCTACAAAAAACTTGCAAATTCAAACTTTTCGTTTAACCCTGAAGGTGACATTGTATCCAATAAATACATCCATCTTGTTTCATGTCATAATAAAAATTTGTCAAGGTTTCCACCCCTTCTCCTGAACTTGATATGTTCAATACCAGTTACATGCATAAGTTCATAGTTAGGGGCCTATTTAACAAAGGTCTGTGGATCAGGTCCAATAGACCTTGCTGAATGCGGAGAGCAATACGCTCTCAGTATTCAGCATTGCACCAGCAGTTCTTGTAAACTGCTAGTGCAATGCCGCCCCCTGCAGATTCACAGCTAATCAGCCACCAGCAGGGGGGTGTCAATCAACCCAATCGTACTCGATTGGGTTGAAATCGGGTGATGTCTGTCCGCTTGCTCAGAGCAGGCGGACAGGGTTATGGAGCAGCAGTCTTTAGACCGCTACTTCATAACTGGTGTTTCTGGCGAGCCTGCAGTCTCACCAGAAACACGGGCCCTCAAGCTTGATCCAGAGCTTGATAAATGGGCCCCTCTGAATTATGTCTCTCCAAAAAATGTCTTGCTATTGGGCTATCCATGTTGACCTCCTTGGTGTATCTTCTATGCTCTTTAACCCTATCTTTTAGCTCTCTTATCTTTTCCCTACATTGAATAGGGGTCACGGACAGTTAAGCAGGTATATTACCTCTGTGGTATTGCAATTTATCCATTGTTTTATTTTAAAAATTGATGGAGAAACATACATAGAATCTGAAAGAGACTGATGTCACAAGTTAGCAGGATGGTAGACAACCAGAAAAAACTGCAAAACCAAGAGGACAAGTGGGAAAACAGTTATATCTCTCTAGAGTTTATAGCACTTTTGGTTTGCCAATAATGGTCTGTCTTCCTACACATGGGGGAAACAGTCTGTGTTGGCTTTTACTGTATTTATGAAATAATTAAAAAAAGTATATATGTGCTGAGAGGAAGATTGGGTGCTTTAAATCTGAAAGTCTGAGGTATTTAATAACACACTTTAACACTTAGTTGTAGCTCTTTGCAACATGAGTACAATTTAATTCAAACATGGAATATTTCTACACTGCAAGTACTTCTCTGTTACACCCTTTTCTTTATTTTGGAGTTATATTTCAAGAAGGGTTTTTGATAGAGTCTGGACAATGGGATTGGTCAATATTAGGGACACGTATTACTTTCTACTGTTTCATCCTCCCTTTTGTGTTAGAAGAAGGCAATATATTCCTCCAACCTGATTTAAAACTATATTCTTTTTTCTATTTGTAAGTTATGACATTTTTTTTTACCTTATTTTGTATTTTGTATATTACATAATATATACATATATAATATATATACACACTGTTTCAATATTTGAATAGTTAATTAAACTTTAAAAAATACTTCTACATTATATTCTCAGACTAATCTTTTCTTTGAATGCATCATTCTATCTAGCATTTATTTAGTGTGTAATGTCCCTTTAATTCCACAAAGTAAAACATCAAATAAAGTGTTAATAATGTGTTTTCATTATAGTACAGGGTGACTTGAATTTTCAAATGATCCTTTTTGTTTGTTTTTTGCATTTCCCGTATTGTCCCAATTTTTTCAGAATTGGGGTTGTATGAAAAATAAATGACCAATAACGAAGCCTAAGCCTCAAGATAGAGAAAGTGCGCTAACAAGCTAAAAGTATACACACCACATTAAAAGATATTTAAATTTATTAAATGAAATAGACAAATTACATAAAAACATATATAGAAATTAGCGGTAGGGACGTCTCCCTTGTATAAAAAATAGTAGTCCGTGCAAATATTTGCAAATAGCAGCTAACAATTAGTAGGATGTAAATAAATGTTAAAAAACAATCATAATCTTAAATGTATGGCATAACACTGATAATATTCATAAAAGCAAGGATTATTAATAAAAACAAGCACCAAGTTCAGAAATATAATCACAGTGCAGATGGCCGTGTGCAAATGAGCATCAATATTGTAGCATTACGGCTTGAATTCGTAACAAATTGGTGCCACAAACAGATACAATGTACTGTACCGTGAGTCAAGAGGGTACTCGGAGGGTGTTACCGAGGAAAGGAAATCTTACGGTCAAAGCTTGGACCTCGGCTGCAGTGACTGCCGTTCCTGGAAAGTAGAAGTGTACAGACCTCTGCACATGTGAGTCGGCGTCTGACGTCACAAACTTCCGCTCTTCTCAGGTAATGGATTGTCGTTCCAGCAGCGTGAGAAAGAAAACAGCTGATTGCTGTGTGCTGATGAAAACTTGCTGCAAGAGCAGATTTAACTGCTGTAGATGTATCCGTTGTTCCAATAAACTGGTAGGGCACAAGTTATCCCTTACCTTGGGATATACAAAGATACTGGTAACCCGGGTTAAAGTTGCAGTACAGGCTGTACTGAGATATCCCTTAGTGTTTCAAAGATACAATGTCACAGTGTCACATATGCAAGCGACGCGTTTCGCCCTCCCTTGGGCTTTATCAAGATGCATGTGACAGGTAACTGAGAGCCTTTTATAGTGATCCATTCATTTGTAATTGGTTAATGCATTCAGTTGTAAAGGTAACACCCTCCAGGTGGTTAAGGTGGTATCTTCATTACTTCTCCCTTTGAGATCTATTTCCTTTAGTTGCTAGGTAACACCCTCTATGCAATTAAGGTGGTATATCCTTGGTGAATCATTATAGATTTTATGTGCTTGTTGATAACAAATTATATATTAAAGACATTAAATATATAAAAAAGCTGTCTGTGCATTACATAAACAATAACGGCTGTATTGTAACAAAAAAACCATACTGGTTTTGTGAGTTGCTCGTTCTGAATATAATTATAAGCTAAGAGAAATTTTCTTATATATTATTAGGCACTCCCTTGAGTGAACATATATGCTATAAAAATATGTTTACATTATGTCAAGAAGATAAATATAAAATATCTTATAAATAAGTGAATGAATATATAGATGAAAGTAAATTAACAATATAAAGAATGTGAACCTATCAAAATAATTGAAAGTATGTAAAGTGCATGTGCATGCGAATAAAAAGTGCTACTGAACAGATTTATTCAAATAAAAATGGAGAAAGGTCCAATTCTGAGTTGAGGCCTTTTGGAAATAAAGTGTCGTATTTGTAAATCAATTCAGCTTCTTGTATTAAGAGTGATTTTTCTGTGTTACCTCCTCTCCAATGTCCTTTGACTTTTTTTATCCCCCAGAAATTGAGTGCTTTAGTGTCCCTGTGATGTTTTTCTTTAAAATGTTTATAAAGTGAAGTGTCATCCCTACCTTTTTCTATACACAACAAGTGTTCCCTAATTCTATCCTTTAGGGATCTAGTGGTTTCACCAAAATAAAAAAGATTACATGTACATTTTAATGCATAAATAATATTTTTATGATTGCACCTAATTAGATCTTTAATTCGAAAATTAATTTCTGAGCTGTTTATTTTTAAAGTCTTCAATTTAGAGCTGTGTTGACAGGCCTTACACGTATAACATGGAAAAAAACCTGCTGGTATTTTACCCTCTAAGTCTTTCTGAGTTGGATTTTTATTCCTTTTCAGTTCACTGGGAGCTAGCTGCATTTTAAAATTATTCGCTCTTCGAAAAATAAAAGTTGGTTTGTCTGCCAGGTGTTTCCCAATTATGTTGTCTTCTTTTAAGAGGGGCCAGTGTTTTTTTATTATCTTTTTGATTATATTATGATCTGCACTATAATTCGTGATAATGGGAACATTAATCAGACCGTTCTCTTCTCTCTTTTCAGTTTTATACTTTAAAAGTTAATTTCTATTAGTTAAACGTGCTTTAGAAATAGCATTTCCGATTTTAGCTTTCTCATATCCTCTATCCTCAAATTTTTTTGCTATTAGAGTGACCTGATTCTCAAAATCTTCTATTCTTGAACAATTCCTTTTAATGCGTAGCATTTGTCCATAAGGGATGTTATCTTTCCAGATATTCAAATGGCAACTATCTGCATGAATCAGATTATTACAATCGACTGGTTTAAAATGGGTCTTAGTTTCTAATTTATCTTTAACTGCCATAATTTCCAAGTCTAGGAAATTAACCTGAGTTTGACTATAATGACTTGTGAATTTGAGGCCATAGTTATTAGAGTTCATCCTCTCAAAGAGTTTAATTAATTCATTCTCAGGACCTTTCCATATTAGAAACAAATCATCTATATAGCGCTTGTAGAGCACAAGGTTCACACCGAGGGGGTCATTATTGAAGAATTCTTCTTCCCAGAACCCCATAAACAAATTTGCATAACTCGGTGCGAACCTCGTGCCCATGGCTGTGCCCTCTATCTGTCTGTAAAATTTACCATTAAAAGAAAAAAAGTTATGCTCTAATATATATTGGATGCTATTTAATATGAAATCACTCTGTTTGACTTCCATATTGATATCACTATATAGAAATTTCTTAACTGCTGCTACTCCCTGTTTGTGGTCAATCACAGTATACAGTGATGATACATCGCATGTTGCGATTATCATTCCATCCTCCCATTTCATAGAGTTCAAAATATTTAATAATTGAGTTGAGTCTTTCAAGTGTGAGTTTAACTTAGTAACATGAGGTTGTAGAAATCGGTCTATATATTGGGATAGATTGGCAGAAATCGAGTTAATCCCAGAAATAATGGGCCTCCCTGGTGGATTTATGAGACATTTATGCACTTTGGGGAGGAAATAAAAAATGGGGATTTTGGAATGTTTAGGTGTCAGATAATTAAATTCACGTTCATTAAGAAGTCTTTCAGATTTCCCTTCAATAAGAATTTTATTTAATATTTTAATATACTTATCAGTTGGATTCATTGGTAGTACTTCTTATGTTTTTTTATCATTTAATAATCTCAATGCCTCAGCCATATATTTGTCAGTATCCATTATTACAACCCCCCCACCCTTATCCACCGGCTTTATGGTCACCTCTAAATCTTTCTGCATTTTTGTTAGTATCTCTCTTTCTTTCTTATTAATATTTTGTTTCCTAATATGAGGTAGCTCACATTTTTTTATATCATTTAAGACTATTTTCTCAAAGGTATCAAGATAGTTACCCTTTGAAGAAGCTGGATAAAAACGTGATTTGGGTTTTAAATCCGTATGTTGGTATTTTTCCACCACCTTATTGGGAACAGTGCTCTGTTTTTCTAATGGGTTTTTCATAAAAAAGCGTTTCAAGGTTAAATTTCTAACAAATTTCTTAATATGTATATGGGTGTTGAACTTGCTCATCCTAGTAGTAGGTGCATAAGAGAGGCCTAAATTAAGTAGTTTTTCTTGTTCTTTTGTCAGATTGGCTTTGCTCAAATTAAAAATCCCACTTTTCTTGTTATTATTATCTACCTCAATCTTTTTGGGTCGTTTAGACCTTCCTCCTCCCCTTCTTCCTCTAAATTTCTTTTTCTTCTTTGTATCTGTTCTGTTTCTTTTTTTTGTAAATTTTTTGAGAAGCCCTCCTTTAGAGGGCTGTGGCCTAAAAAAGGCGATTTAATGTCAGTTCTATTTTTTTCGGAATTTGTCACATCTTCTCTCAGGGGGAGGAACCTATTGTGTGTGGGTGTTATGAAGTCCCTATTGGTTTGTCTCATGTCTCTCGGTTTGTAGCTATTTCTATGTCTGGGATATTCCCAATCATTCCAATTGTGATTACGGTCACTCCTCTGATAATCATAATCACGATTAGAATTATTATGATGGTAGCCATAATTATTTCGATATCCGTTATCATGATTCTGATAATCTGAACGATTTCGATATCCCTGGTTATATTGTCGGTAGTGTTCAGAATTCCAATAATTTTGGTTTCTGTAATTGTTATAATTACGTAAAGAAACATTATTAACAATAGAGACCAATATTTCTAGTCTGAAAGATAAATTAAAGGGGTTGAAGGAGGAAACAGAATTCAAGGAAAAACAAAAAGTGATAATTAACAAACTAGATAATCTGAATAAAGATCTATTGAGATCAAAATGGGGAAAAATGGAAAGGGACATTAAGGATAATACTGTTAAAAGTACAGACACAAACAAAGAGATAGATCAGCAAAGTTCCACAAAACCTTATAATAGAAATAACAAAAAAGAAAACCCCCCCAGAAATTACAACCAACAATACCACTCTCAAAATGTTAGTCATAACAATAGCCATCCTAATTATAATTATAATCAGGAGAATACCAACAACTATCCTAGATGTAATTATAACAATTACAGAAACCAAAATTATTGGAATTCTGAACACTACCGACAATATAACCAGGGATATCGAAATCGTTCCGATTATCAGAATCATGATAACGGATATCGAAATAATTATGGCTACCATCATAATAATTCTAATCGTGATTATGATTATCAGAGGAGTGACCGTAATCACAATTGGAATGATTGGGAATATCCCAGACATAGAAATAGCTACAAACCGAGAGACATGAGACAAACCAATAGGGACTTCATAACACCCACACACAATAGGTTCCTCCCCCTGAGAGAAGATGTGACAAATTCCGAAAAAAATAGAACTGACATTAAATCGCCTTTTTTAGGCCACAGCCCTCTAAAGGAGGGCTTCTCAAAAAATTTACAAAAAAAAGAAACAGAACAGATACAAAGAAGAAAAAGAAATTTAGAGGAAGAAGGGGAGGAGGAAGGTCTAAACGACCCAAAAAGATTGAGGTAGATAATAATAACAAGAAAAGTGGGATTTTTAATTTGAGCAAAGCCAATCTGACAAAAGAACAAGAAAAACTACTTAATTTAGGCCTCTCTTATGCACCTACTACTAGGATGAGCAAGTTCAACACCCATATACATATTAAGAAATTTGTTAGAAATTTAACCTTGAAACGCTTTTTTATGAAAAACCCATTAGAAAAACAGAGCACTGTTCCCAATAAGGTGGTGGAAAAATACCAACATACGGATTTAAAACCCAAATCACGTTTTTATCCAGCTTCTTCAAAGGGTAACTATCTTGATACCTTTGAGAAAATAGTCTTAAATGATATCAAAAAATGTGAGCTACCTCATATTAGGAAACAAAATATTAATAAGAAAGAAAGAGAGATACTAACAAAAATGCAGAAAGATTTAGAGGTGACCATAAAGCCGGCGGATAAGGGTGGGGGGTTGTAATAATGGATACTGACAAATATATGGCTGAGGCATTGAGATTATTAAATGATAAAAAAACATATGAAGTACTACCAATGAATCCAACTGATAAGTATATTAAAATATTAAATAAAATTCTTATTGAAGGGAAATCTGAAAGACTTCTTAATGAACGTGAATTTAATTATCTGACACCTAAACATTCCAAAATCCCCATTTTTTATTTCCTCCCCAAAGTGCATAAATGTCTCATAAATCCACCAGGGAGGCCCATTATTTCTGGGATTAACTCGATTTCTGCCAATCTATCCCAATATATAGACCGATTTCTACAACCTCATGTTACTAAGTTAAACTCACACTTGAAAGACTCAACTCAATTATTAAATATTTTGAACTCTATGAAATGGGAGGATGGAATGATAATCGCAACATGCGATGTATCATCACTGTATACTGTGATTGACCACAAACAGGGAGTAGCAGCAGTTAAGAAATTTCTATATAGTGATATCAATATGGAAGTCAAACAGAGTGATTTCATATTAAATAGCATCCAATATATATTAGAGCATAACTTTTTTTCTTTTAATGGTAAATTTTACAGACAGATAGAGGGCACAGCCATGGGCACGAGGTTCGCACCGAGTTATGCAAATTTGTTTATGGGGTTCTGGGAAGAAGAATTCTTCAATAATGACCACCTCGGTGCGAACCTCATGCTCTACAAGCGCTATATAGATGATTTGTTTCTAATATGGAAAGGTCCTGAGAATGAATTAATTAAACTCTTTGAGAGGATGAACTCTAATAACTATGGCCTCAAATTCACAAGTCATTATAGTCAAACTCAGGTTAATTTCCTAGACTTGGAAATTATGGCAGTTAAAGATAAATTAGAAACTAAGACCCATTTTAAACCAGTCGATTGTAATAATCTGATTCATGCAGATAGTTGCCATTTGAATATCTGGAAAGATAACATCCCTTATGAACAAATGCTACGCATTAAAAGGAATTGTTCAAGAATAGAAGATTTTGAGAATCAGGTCACTCTAATAGCAAAAAAATTTGAGGATAGAGGATATGAGAAAGCTAAAATCGGAAATGCTATTTCTAAAGCACGTTTAACTAATAGAAATTAACTTTTAAAGTATAAAACTGAAAAGAGAGAAGAGAACGGTCTGATTAATGTTCCCATTATCACGAATTATAGTGCAGATCATAATATAATCAAAAAGATAATAAAAAAACACTGGCCCCTCTTAAAAGAAGACAACATAATTGGGAAACACCTGGCAGACAAACCAACTTTTATTTTTCGAAGAGCGAATAATTTTAAAATGCAGCTAGCTCCCAGTGAACTGAAAAGGAATAAAAATCCAACTCAGAAAGACTTAGAGGGTAAAATACCAGCAGGTTTTTTTCCATGTTATACGTGTAAGGCCTGTCAACACAGCTCTAAATTGAAGACTTTAAAAATAAACAGCTCAGAAATTAATTTTCGAATTAAAGATCGAATTAGGTGCAATCATAAAAATATTATTTATGCATTAAAATGTACATGTAATCTTTTTTATTTTGGTGAAACCACTAGATCCCTAAAGGATAGAATTAGGGAACACTTGTTGTGTATAGAAAAAGGTAGGGATGACACTTCACTTTATAAACATTTTAAAGAAAAACATCACAGGGACACTAAAGCACTCAATTTCTGGGGGATAAAAAAAGTCAAAGGACATTGGAGAGGAGGTAACACAGAAAAATCACTCTTAATACAAGAAGCTGAATTGATTTACAAATACGACATTTTATTTCCAAAAGGCCTCAACTCAGAATTGGACCTTTCTCCATTTTTATTTGAATAAATCTGTTCAGTAGCACTTTTTATTCACATGCACATGCACTTTACATACTTTCAATTATTTTGATAGGTTCACATTCTTTATATTGTTAATTTACTTTCATCTATATATTAATTCACTTATTTATAAGATATTTTATATTTATCTTCTTGACATAATGTAAACATATTTTTATAGCATATATGTTCACTCAAGGGAGTGCCTAATAATATATAAGAAAATTTCTTTAATATATAATTTGTTATCAACAAGCACATAAAATCTATAATGATTCACCAAGAATATACCACCTTAATTGCATAGAGGGTGTTACCTAGCAACTAAAGGAAATAGATCTCAAAGGGAGAAGTACTGAAGATACCACCTTAACCACCTGGAGGGTGTTACCTTTACAACTGAATGCATTAACCAATTACAAATGAATGGATCACTATAAAAGGCTCTCAGTTACCTGTCACATGCATCTTGATAAAGCCCAAGGGAGGGCGAAACGCGCCGCTTGCATATGTGACACTGTGACATTGTATCTTTGAAACACTAAGGGATATCTCAGTACAGCCTGTACTGCAACTTTAACCCGGGTTACCAGTATCTTTGTATATCCCAAGGTAAGGGATAACTTGTGCCCTACCAGTTTATTGGAACAACGGATACATCTACAGCAGTTAAATCTGCTCTTGCAGCAAGTTTTCATCAGCACACAGCAATCAGCTGTTTTCTTTCTCACGCTGCTGGAACGACAATCCATTACCTGAGAAGAGCGGAAGTTTGTGACGCCAGACGCCGACTCACATGTGCAGAGGTCTGTACACTTCTACTTTCCAGGAACGGCAGTCACTGCAGCCGAGGTCCAAGCTTTGACCGTAAGATTTCCTTTCCTCGGTAACACCCTCCGAGTACCCTCTTGACTCACGGTACAGTACATTTTATCTGTTTGTGGCACCAATTTGTTACGAATTCAAGCCGTAATGCTACAATATTGATGCTCATTTGCACACGGCCATCTGCACTGTGATTATATTTCTGAACTTGGTGCTTGTTTTTATTAATAATCCTTGCTTTTATGAATATTATCAGTGTTATGCCATACATTTAAGATTATGATTGTTTTTTAACATTTATTTACATCCTACTAATTGTTAGCTGCTATTTGCAAATATTTGCACGGACTACTATTTTTTATACAAGGGAGACGTCCCTACCGCTAATTTCTATATATGTTTTTATGTAATTTGTCTATTTCATTTAATAAATTTAAATATCTTTTAATGTGGTGTGTATACTTTTAGCTTGTTAGCGCACTTTCTCTATCTTGAGGCTTAGGCTTCGTTATTGGTCATTTATTTGTGTCTGATACAAGCAGAGATTGTATCTTTAGAGTAAGTGTTTAGCAATACCATCCTTAGCGCGCACCAATCCACTTTTTTATTTGTATGAAAAATATATACTTTATTATTTGTTTACATAAAAGTATTATTTTTAATCTAATAGAATTTCTAAAAGTCCTTCCTCCAAAAAGAATTGTGAACATCTCTGATTTACATGTTTTATCTTCAAATGTACATATTAAGGATCAGTTAAATTACAGTAACTAATCCCATTCAGATACAGTGCACATGCTCAGTAGTAGCTTGGGACTCAGAATGTGAGCATATAAAAATACTGCTTGCAATTTGATAATTGATGTATTTTTGTAAAGTTTCTTAAAACTGCTTAGTTTATCTGAAATATGAAAATTTCATTTTTACTTGTGTGTTGCATTAAAGGGCTAGAGTTGAACATCCTTAAAATTGAAAAGAATTAGGAATTAGTCATAAAATAGTAGTGTTATATAAATAGAGTACCATATTTTGTTATTTGTCTTTACTTAAATGTATTACCTTTGACTCTTTTAAGTAATATATTGCTAGCTCAAGACCTAAATGCATATTATGTTTGGCATAAAATGAAGTATCTAATTAATTAAACTGGATGCTGTTTAGAAACTTTTTCCATTTATAGTCTAAGGTTGCCTTGCAAGTTGACCTTTTCTCTAGATATAAGAGATTTGTATTGTTTAATACCACCAGTAATCACACTTTTAAGGCAACATATTTTTGCCATAAGTTATTAAGATGAACAGTTTCATTATATATTAAGTGTAATCTAAAAGCAAGGGACTTGGTTTTCATACACATTTTATTTCTTATACATAAAAAAAATGATTTTTTGTGACCTGGAAACCACCAAATCCCCAGCAGAAACTGTTACTTTTGACCTCACAAAACCTGCAGGAGACAGAATGAATTAATATATACAGTAGGACTCGTTTTCTTCGGTTACATAGCAACCATTGATATAGTTCTTTCAAAGTGGCAATGGCTTCTCATTTCTTTTTCTTTTTTCAAATTGATGTAGGAACACTGCTACTGTGATCCTGTTAGACCATTGCCACACAATCAAAGGAGTTCTTCTTTTATAGACTCAGAGGACCTTGTATTCAGCCTCTGTACTTTACCTTAACCCATTTTAAAAATAGTGCTGTGTTCTAAAATTCATTTAAACCTCTGTATGGCCCGACAATATGTGTTTATTTTTAAACATTTTTATGAGCAGAGTCTCTGCTGTAACCACTAGAGCAATATTACTTACAATTAATAAATACATCAAACTCTGCAAATATTAGAAACATAATAATAATATAATTATTTGGGGATTACATGGAGCATTTTTAATACTTTGAATATTTTGGATTATTAACTATTGGTTGTTAATTTCCTATAGATACCAAAATTATGTTGCTGAATTGCTTTATGGTGTGGTTGTATTTTGTGTAATAAAGTTATTAAACTGTTTATTCCATATTCCTCAATGAAAATAACTTGTGAGCCTGTGTCAATTTAAGGGACAGTGCGGCAGCACAAACATATAATTTTATGTAGCCCTATATTCACTAAGATTTAAGATACCATCTAATCTCTCAGAATTATATATATGATTCTAGTTAGACTCAATATAATCATTATAATATATGATTCTAGCTTAAAACAGTGTCTCTCAACCTTTTAGCAGCAATTACCCCAAAGGGCATACATTTGTGCCCTAAGTACTTCTAACTGCAACACATAATCATGTGATGCAAATGTGCATATCTTCAAATATGAAATACAGTATTAGCATCTGCTACACTTTACTGTATTGAGGAATTTATTTTAAAATTCAGTTTTACTGAATGCAAAGTCAGCAAATCTTTAAAACCATTAGAGCAACAAATAATAAAGAAAGCAACATATAAAGAAAACACCCACACATATTAACAGATACATATATTTGTATACAGTATAAGCATATGCATATATATTTACTAGGAACACACAGTTCCCATAGACCACTATGTAAAGGCACTTTTCAGTGCCCTTATTTTTTCTAACACCCCACACACCTGTCAACATTAGCTCCCAAAAACTTTCTGGTAAAGTTATTTTATTAAAAAATAAAAACGCAATTTTTTTTTTTAATAAAATACACAATACTGTATTTTGTGGGCATTTGGGGCACATTTATCAAATTAATCAGAGATATGGTCTCTGGTTAATTTTATAAGCACTAATTTCTACTGTGAGCTGTGAGGGAAGTAATATTTATGTTCCTGCATTACTGCATCTAGTTTCATCACATCCATAGCCCTTTAAAATACCTTTTGTAGGTCATTGCTCTAAGTTAAACAGCTTTTTTACATTAAAACAATACTAACCCCCCCTAATAGTAACCCCCCACCCACCAAACCCTCCAATTAAAAAAAACCTAACACTAAAAAAAAACTAAACTTCCCATTGCCCCCAAAGGGGCATTTGTATGGGCATTGCCTATTAAAAAAAATTAAATCCCTAATATAAAAAAAAACAACCCAAAAAATAAAAAAAAGACTAAATCTAACCCCCAAATAGGTACTCACCGTTCCTGAATTTCGGCGGAGAAGGTCTTCTTCCAGGTGGTGAAGGTCTTCATCCAGGCGGCAACATCTTCATCCAGCCCCAGGACCTCTTCTATCTTCATCCAGGACGAAGGCAGTGCGGAGCGGAGGTGACAACGAAACAGGACAAGCGACTGCAGAGCCATCTAGCGTGGAGGATCCTCTTTGTATGATCGCCGCCGGACACTGAGGATTGAATGCAAGGTATCCATTTTATATTGCTCTAATATTGGCTGAAACTTTTAAATCAGCCAATAGGATGAGAGTTACTGAAATCCTATTGGCTGTTTTAGGGGTTGGTTTAGGGGTTAATAGTGTAATTAGTGTCAGCCGTAAAGAATCAGTCCAGGATTAGACTCAACTGTTAGAGTGATATAATAAACACATGCTAGCACACTGAGAGGAAACCAGGACGTGACCCACTCAGGAAAGAAACAAAAACAGTTATTATGCAGGAAAATAAAACTGTGTACTCACAGGTGATGCAGGGACACGAAACAGTCTCTAGATGAGATGAGGGAGTAAAAGGTACAGAGACTTTAAAGCAGGTTGAGGATGATCTGTTAGAGTAGTCAGGCAAAGCAGAGGTCAGTATCACTTTAAAGCAGGCAGAGGATGATCCGTTAGAGTGGTCAGGCAAAGCAGAGGTCAGTATCACTTTAAAGCAGGCAGAGGATGATCCGTTAGAGTGGTCAGGCAAAGCAATGGTCAATGTCCCTTTAAGCAGGTTTAAGGATGAGGCAGCAGAGTGGTCAGGCAAAGCAATGGTCAATGTCCTTTTAAGCAGGTTTAAGGATGATTCAGCAGAGTGGTCAGGCAAAGCAATGGTCAATGTCCATTTAAGCCGGTTTAAGGATGAGGCAGCAGAGTGGTCAGGCAAAGCAATGGTCAATGTCCCTTTAAGCAGGTTTAAGGATGAGGCAGCAGAGTGGTCAGGCAAAGCAATGGTCAAATATCCAAAAAGCAGGTAGCAGAGAAAACACTCACAGAGCCAAGAAGCAGGAACGCTATCTGACAAACGGGCACCAGAGGAAAGTCCCGCCAAAGATTTAAAGGCCGGTGATGTGTGGGGGCATAACACAGGAAGGTCGCATCATGTTGTTGATACAGAGAGAGATCCGGGAGCCACGGCGACACAGCAATGATCGGATCATGACAATTAGGTTTATTGCATTGTGGGGGTTGGCAGGTTAGGGGTTAATAGATTTAATTTAGTTATTGCGGTGGGGGGTGGCTGTTGACAGGTAGATATTGCACATGCGTTAGGTGTTAGTTAGATCTTGCAGGGAGTTACGATACTTATATTCAGTGCAAGGCTTGCTGCGCCTGCCTATGTGTGGCGAGGTTAAAATGGAGTAAAATTTCTCAATTTTCGCCGCATAAGTCTGAATATGTGATACCGATTTGCGAAGCGGTTTATGCTGATTTATGAGAGTAAAATTAACGTGCCACATTTATATGCAGCGCCATATATGTGATTGCAATACCGGACTAAAAACTGTCGTCTCCGGCTTTGCGGGCGATGCCGCATATGTAATCTCGCTCCTAGTCATTAGGTCTACATAAACTATGACCCACAGTATTTTGTTATGCCCTGCCAGAGAAATAAATATTTCTGCTACAAATAAAATATTTTTTTTAAAAAGTAAATATAATTCTGAAATGGTAGATCAATACTGTTGGATCAATACAAAAATAGTTGTGTGAAGCATAAAAGATGATATATGAACTCCTTTACCCCCTTGGCTCCAATTTAGACCCTAAATTTAATTTTAACCTAACCCTATATATATATATATATATATATATATATATATATATATATATATATATATATATATATATAAGACCCTTTAACCCAAAAGGGCTTCACAAGAGAATTCGCAGGCAGTGGTGGCAGACCCAGACTGGCCAAAGGGCATACAGTGCATTTGCCTGCTGTTCCTGGGCCAGTTATGGCCCAGGCCTGGTTTCCTTAGCTGCACCCAGTCACCAGCATTATTATTTGAGCATGATGCAGGACCAGCCCTGCCATGTCTCTCACTGCCTTGTTGTGTCTTTTAGCCAGTCACAGAGAAGCAACTCCTCTTAATGTTGCCTTTTGATGCCTGTAGGTGACAGTTTTTATGTGATTGTAAATGTCTGGGGTGTTTGTGGGTGCAGACTGCCTGTGGATGTGTGTTTTTTCTCTCTGATAGTGCAGCTTATGCGTAATGACAAGTGCTCAGGTGGCTGCTATTTTGAGAAATTGTGACTACACAGGCTAATGAGCAATGAGTGCTTATTCTTTATTTAAATGTGAACAGCTTTTTTTTTTTATTACATTTCACTTTTTGTTACTATTTAATGACAACCAATTTACAAAATACAGTGACAGAAGGTTGTTACAACTGTTTAATGTTTGGAGGTATGGCTAAACAAGAAAGGGGAGGGAAATAGGCTTATCTGCCTTAAAACACCTGGGCTTATGTTTGGCCAGAGTCTGTCCCTGAGTAATGGCAAGTTCCTGAGGGTCAACATCAATGTGAATCTACAAAACTTTCTACACAACTTCTGCACTATGCAGCACAATAAAAAGACAGTAATGTATTTTGCTACAACAAAAAATGCAATGATAAGGAGATGTAGAAGGATAGGTACAATGGATCATTGGGAGCACATTAACATATATTACATTGCAATGTTTTTTTAATATATATATATATAGTTTAAGGACAGAGATAATGTTGATATAATTTTAAATAATGGTATTCATAAATAACCTTTTTCACTTGTCATGAATACACTTTCTCAGAGCCTTACACTAAACATCCTCTTATTTATAATAAAATCTCCCACCCTGTAATGTCATTCAATATGAAACAGACAAAATGTATCCCAATAAGTGTCACATGTATTCAAATTGAGTAAATCTTTCTCTACATTATTTCTCTTATATCATTTAGGGCCTGATAATAGCTTTCCACTCTGGCAAGATTATCTAAGACCTCTTGTCCATACTATGAGATATGTTAAGTTTTTTTAAAAAGGTACATTTTACATGAGAGTTATTGTTCTAGCTATATGGGGTTTTGGTTGAGGAGAGACAAATACAATGCAATATAACTCTCAAAAAAGCCCTCAAAGATTTTGTGAGATTTCTCTACATGCTGGCAAAGTTTTGGTCATCAGACCTTTAGTGTGGGATCTATTTCTGAAATGATTTTCAAATGAGTCACCAGCCACCTTATTGTACTGTTGAAAAAAAATGTTCTGATCTATATTTTTCATGGGACCTTATGATTACTTTACTGAATTTCAAACCAACATTTTTTATATATATCAAGAGTAAAGCAAAGGCTTTGATGCAGAAACAGACACAAAGCTGACCCAAAATTGAATCGCCTTTGGGAACATGTGTTAAGATTAAGTTATGTTCCAATTACAAAGCAGCAAAAGAGTAATGGCACATTAATTACATATAGAGGAAGCTATCAATCAATTAAATAATAGTTAAAAGCTTTACACAGGCAGTAGTTGCCTTCTATATCCTGTAAATTGCTTATATAAATCAGATCAGGGGCTAATCAAGTTGTAATTTTTTAAATGGATGGAGATGAATCTGCACCCTTTGGACATTGGATTTGAAATATAAAAATGTCATAATCCTCCTAGAAACCAGGTTCCAATTTAGACTCACTGTGAGAAGAATATTGTATCACCTAACATTATGTAATGCAGAGAAATCAAAGTAATGGAAAATAAAAAGTCAAACTCACTATGATACCTCGTATTTGATGTATAGAATTAAAATTACTTTTCAAATAAAAAATGTAAAGTACAAAAGTGCCACCATATGATTTATCAGGTTAAAAATATAATAATAATAATAATAATAATAATAATAATATAATGAAAAATATTAACATTTTAGGTTAATTACAGCACTGGGAAATATACCAGTGCTGAGGGAGAGATTGAAAATATGTGTTAGAATTAAAGTAAGAGTAGGAAAGTGGAAGGGCAGTAGATGTGAGGGGATGGGATTGAGGTGAGAGGTAGATACAATGGCAGAAACTTCATCCTCAATAACAAGGGCAAAAGAGCTAAATTTGTGACTTTGTGGGTTTTGGATGTTTGCAAATGGTGGAAGGTGTGGAAGACTGTTATTAAGTTAAGAGATGATTTCATTTCTAAAGGATTCAAATGTGTTGTTGAAGTGGCTGGCATAATTTTGAGCTGAGAGAGAAGTGGGGGTGGGTGGAGAAGAGTATTAAAAGTGGAGAACAAACATTTTGGGTTTGAAGAATGAGTAGAGATAAGAGTAGAGAAGTAATCCTGCTTAGAGGTTAAGGGCAGAATAATAGTAATTCAAGGTGAACTTGCAGTGAATAAAGCCCGCTGAACATCAAGATTTTCTCCAATGTCACTCAGTAGTGCAGGTACATCTGTGTAAGTAGCGTGTCAGAGGAATATTCCAGGACTGAAGATAAGCGAGTGATTTTTGAGCTATGGTAGGAGGTGCCAAGTTATAAAGGCTTGATCTAAGAGTGGAGCTGTAGAGACAGATGGTTTGGTCAAGGCAGTAAAAAGAGGATATTGAAGAGAGCAGAGGACTGAGAGAGTTTGAAAGATGTTGCTCATCTAGTAGTGTATGTTATAGGAAAGGATTGTAGCTATTTCTGGTGTTATAAACTAAAATACTCATAGCTAATGGTACGCACGAAAAGCTGGTTACTTTCATTTTCGCCCATTAATGTCTGTTTAAGCACCAACTTCATCAAGTTTTTAACAGTCTAAATATTTTTTAGAATACTTTAAAATTCAGAAACAAACAAACATAGCAAAATGTCACAGTATGGAATATAAAAATAGATTTTTTTTTCTTTCCTTTTATATATAAAGCATGTTAAACAAAAGTGATGCATGCAAATGATTAAGATTTAATAAAACACATCTGTGAGACTAATATCATGTAGAAAAAAATTACTGCAATATTGCTACATAAAAATGAATTAATGTTAATACCTGACACTTCAAGCCTGATGAAACAGTGCTGCTGATTTTATTTGATTTATTAAAGTAAGTTTATTTTAATTTACCACTTGCTATCAGTATACTATTTATTACCTTTACCATTTCACATGGTGCAAGAGTCATTTTGGGACACAGTTTCCAGATAAATTCCACTGCTGTAGGAGCTGTACCGGAGGCCAGTCTGCTGAATGACTGTTTGATTCCAGCCTGCACTATTTGCACCAAGAGGGGTGCTTTTCCAAATGTGAGTGTAACATTTCTTGTACATTTCTCACACAAGTACAAACAATACTGGGCTATGTGGCGCTTCTTAGAAAGTGCGTGAAGTGCTTCGTGGTCCTGGATGTCCGACCCCTAACGGCTTCTATAAAGGATATGAGAGAATGTTACCCTCTCACCTGCTCTTGTTCCGCCCGGTATATGCACCTCTCTCCAGTCGCACAAACTTCCAAGCCCTCCGGGATCTATAGTGGTCCACTGTTTCGTGGCTCTGAGATTCACCTTCGGCGTCTGACGTCACAAACAATACACGTGCTTGGTTGCGGCCAATCGGTAGGTTAACCACTCAAGCTGACAGCGATACTTCAATCCAGTATAGTAAGCCGATCTTGGCATTTGTTTATGTGCTGACTTTCCCGGAGCCCCCTCGGGTGGGCTGGATTGCCCCTCTGCAGTACACACTGGCCCTCTCCCAGGTCGGATATGTAATGATTCCAAGAAAGAGTACTGCTTAAGATAAAAACTTGCTTTATTGCCCCTCTTCAGTACACACCGGCCCTCTCCTAGGTCGGATATGTAATGATTCCAAGAAAGAGTACTGCTTTAGATAAAAACTTGCTTTATTGCCCCTCTTCAGTACACACCGGCCCTCTCCCAGGTCGGATATGTAATGATTCCAAGAAAGAGTACTGCTTAAGATAAAAACTTGCTTTATTGCCCCTCTTCAGTACACACCGGCCCTCTCCCAGGTCGGATATGTAATGATTCCAAGAAAGAGTACTGCTTAAGATAAAAACTTGCTTTATTTTGACATATTAAAACATAGTTGCTCACGTGCAGTAATATTTAAAATCCAAAAACACTACTTAAAGGCCAGTCTAAGATATGCTGTTTCCTTTCTTCTACAGATTACTGATCTTGGCCCTGATCCACCCACAGATAGCTGCCTGGACCTGGATTTCATCTAAACAATCTGTTTATTTACAAAACATACGTTGATACACAGGACTTTTACTTATTTTATATTTTTACTTATTTGTTCTTGTTTATATTGCTACATCTGCTTGATATACGGGACTTTATATTTTTATTTTTACCTTTATACTTATTTTTACTTAGATTTTTTTATTCTTTCATGTTTCCTATGCAATATTTTGTTTATTTTTGTATTAATATAGTGTTATCACTTTTATCCACTATACTCTCATACTCAAATTGGTATATTTATCATATTGATCTAGGACGCCCCCTATATATATATATATATATATATATATATATATATATATATATATATATATATATATATATATACATTATTTGGCACAGTGACAAGCTCTTAGATAAGCTCAATTATAATATACGGAGCTGCACATGACAAGCTCTGCTGTGAAGGATACTGCCATAACAATAATGACTTCACAAACACTAATTATAATGGTAAAAAACTCCCTCTGTAAAACTGTAACATACTCAAAAACAAAAACTTGGAAACGGTTAAAGAGAAATTAAATAACAATAAAAATGAGACAACCTAGCGACATGCTTCGTGGGGGCAATAGTCTTTATGAATTCTGCATGCAGGGTTGAGGAGAAACATGCATCTAGAACATCCCAGAATGCCCAGGGCCAGTCACTGAAAATGCCAGTTGTTCTATCCACTCTACTGTAACAAACAATACACTTACAAATATTTTACATTTGCAAACATTTACATAAACAATTTTTCAATTATGTCTCATAAATACTGTGGTTCTAATTATTGTTTTTTTCATGTTACTAGACTTGTGCAGCACTGAATAATTATTTTCAGACTAATAATTCAGAACAAATATTCTGATTTTCTTTTTACATGGAAACAGAATTTGACAGTAGATAAGAATCAAAAGGCCCATCAAGTCTACCCATATTACATGTTGCTGTTCTCTTAGGATAGCCTTATGCATGTCCCAGACATTGTTTTATTATTTTACAGTCACTATTTTTACCACCTCTATTGAAAGTTCCATGAATCCATCACCCTTTCTGTAAAAATAAAAGTATATTGAGAAGCAATATAAAAAAGAGAACAATAAATATTATTATAAATAGCTTGATAAAGGCCTCTTAGAAGGTCGAAACGCGTCGACTTTGTGACAAACCAGCCTGAGTTTCTACTTACATATGCTCTGGACCTGAAGCCTTTTCCAAGCATCTCCAACTCCTGGATTGTTTTACATTTGGGACTATTTGTTCTCATTTCACTCTGAGACATTTGTAGTTTTCTTTCTTGGGACACCCCCTCCATATATCCTTATTTGGCTAGTAGGGCCCTGTGAGATCCATTATGTACATCTGAGCTAAGATTAATATTTATTGCTCTCTTCTCTTTTTTATATTCTCTATTTTATATTGCTTCTCGCTATACTTTTATTTTTATATTTGTTTTTAAAGGGACAGTCTAGGCCAAAATAAACTTTCATGATTCAGATAGGGCATGTAATTTTAAACAATTTTCCATTTTACTTTTATCACCAATTTTGCTTTGCTCTTTTGGTATTCTTAGTTAAAAGCTTAACCTAGGAGGTTCATATGCTAATTTCTTAGACCTTGAAGGCCACCTCTTTTCAGAATGCGTTTTAACAGTTTTTCACCACTAGAGGGTGTTAGTTCATGTGTTTCATATAGATAACACTGTGTTCATGCACGTGAAGTTATCTGGGAGCAGGCACTGATTGGCTAAACTGCAATTCTGTCAAAAGAACTGAAATAATGGGGCAGTTTGCAGAGGCTTAGATACAAGATAAGCACAGAGGTTTAAAGTATATTACTATAACTGTGTTGGTTATGCAAAACTGGGGAATGGGTAATAAAGGGATTATCTATCTTTTAAAACAATAAAAATTCTGGTGTAGACTCTCCCTTTAAGTTTTTAAGTTGGATTAAATTAGTTTTCTATGAATCAGTTTTTATGCTTGATTTAATTAGTTCTTTATTACCATTTCATATTGTTTCTTATAAATCATAGCGTGTTGACCGTTTGCATTTATACCCATATGTATGCAGTAACCCTTTATGCAATCATCTCCACTTTGTCCTACTGAAGATTTGTACTTATTTCCATCCAGTCATATTGCACATACCCTAGTACTGGTTATATTTGCCTGAGTACTCTTTCTATAGCACACTTAAGCCCCTATTTTGGTGGCGCTTCTATACCTCCCCTCCCCATTTATTCTATATATAATACGATCCTGTTAGGTGATCGTTATCCTATAGTGAGCTGATGAGCCTTCTCATTTGTTGCTGACTACTACCTATTTTTCTTATGTTTTATATATTACCATTGTAGTAGCCCTCCATTGGACAGTTTCTAGCTTATTTATATTCTTTTGTAGATATGGGGTCATATTTATCAATGTGCAAGTGGACATGATACAAAGTAGCTGTCAGCATTTATCATTGCACCAGCAGTTCTTGTGAACTGCTGGTGCAATGCCGCCCCCTGCAGATTTGCGGCCAATCATCCGCTAGCAGGGGGTGTCAATCAACCCGATCATATTCAATCAGTTGATTTCTGTCCGTGGCCTCAGAGCAGGCGGACAAGTTATGGAACGGCAGTCTTTAGAAACCAGGGGCATCAAGCTCCATACTGAGCGGGATAAATATGTCCCATGTTCTCCAGAACTGTACTCAATATTCTAGATGAGGCCTAACTAGGGATCTGTAAACTGGCATAAGAACCCTGCTATTTCTGCTACTAATACTGTCCCCAATGCAACCAAGTATTGGAATGGGCTTTCTGGCTGCACTGCTGCACTGACTTTTTTAAAAAAAATAACTTTTAAAGAGCTTTATTAAAATATTATGGCAATACAATACAACATTAGTATGTAGACAAGAGTGCAATCAAATATTGGTTTTATTTACAATCATATTACTGGAGGCTAAGGCTTCAATCACTTGTGAGTCCATGGATGAGGTATTATATTTAATTTATTAATAACGTTTTGAGAAATCAAATCTTTTGTATATTGTTTTCTTGGGCATCTCGGAAAGTGGCATTTTTCATTTAAAGGTCAACATGAATAACAAAAAAGTCTATTTTGTCTGCCGAATTTTAATTCATCTGAAATAATTCCCAAGTCCCATTCCTCTTTAGTTACAGTAAGTTTGTACCATTGAGAGTATATTGGGGCTTTGAGTTTTTAGATCCTATATGCATAGTTAATCTTGGTAATATTACATTTTAAATAACATGTAATTTCCCAGTCCTCCAGTATTTTTAATATCACTGCTCATTTGATCCACTCCTCCTGGAACATCAACTATGTTACAAATGTTTGTATCATCAGCAAACAAGCACACCTTCCCCTGGGTCACTTCCACTATACTAATGAACATGTTAAACAAAACAGGCCCAAGAACTGACCCCTGGGGAACACCTCTTGTAACTGACCCCTCATTTGAATATACTCCATTAAAGGGACAGCCTGGTCAAAATTAAACTTTAATGATTCAGATAGGGCATGGCATTTTAAATAACTTTTTAATTTACTTTTATCATCAAATTTGCTTTGTTTATTGGTATTCTTTGTGGAAGATAAACCTAGTTAGGCTCAAATGCTAATTTCTAAGCCCTTGAAGGCCATTTCTTATCTCAGTGTATTTTATTAGCTTTTCATAGCTAGACAGAGCTAGTTCATATGTGCCATATATATATATATATATATATATATATATATATATATATATATATATATATATATATATATAATATTGTGCTCTTTTCCATGAATTTGTCAGAACTGATTAGCCAAAATGTATGACTGTCAAAAGAACTGAGATAAGGGGAAGTCTGCAGAGGCTTAGATACAAGTTAGTCACAGAGGTAAAAAGTATATTAATATAACAGTGTTGGTTATACAAAACTGGGAAATTTGTAATAAATATATTATCTATCTTTTTAAACAATAACAATTTTCAAGTAGACTGTCCCTTTAATTGAAATCCTCTGCCATCTATCCTTAAGTCAGCATTCTACCTTCTTAAAAATCTTAGCATCTACTCCAAGGCAATAGATTTTGTGAATACATTTGTTGTTTGAGACAGTGTTTAGAAGTTTAGATACCCTACATCTACGGTTCCTCCCTAGTCTATTTATTTAGTTACATGGTCAAAGAAATCAATTACATTAGTCTGACATGATCTTCCAGCAGTGAAACCATGCTGTCCTTTGTCTTCTAAGTTGTTTGCCTGAAGGTAAGACACAAGTCTTTCATTTAAAAGAGTTTCCATTAATATCCCTGTAATTGAGGTCAAACTGACTGGCCTATAGCTAGCAGAATCTTCCCTACTACCCATTTAATGAAGAGGGAATACATTAGCAATTTTCCAGTCTTTTGGAACAGCTCCTGTTAACAGTGACTGATTAAATAAATGAGTCAGATAAGAATTATGTATTATACATAGTTTATTTTGCAAGTTCTGTATTGGAAAGTTTTCAGTGGAAAAATTGTGTGCACAAACTACTTCCACACAATTGAAGACAGATTTTTAACTTCATTTTTATAAAAAAAAACTTTTTTTTGATCACAATGATTTTTATTTCACCCAAGTGTGACCTAATTTATTGTGATTTACTTTATACGTATTTTTATATTTTTATTCATGCATCTGTGACCACAGTTACAAATCTGATTGAATGATTAAAGCTTATTCCCATCTTATTGCATTTAGCAGTCCCAAGTATGAGGCATAGATTACAAGTGGAGCAATAATTTGTCAAATTTGTCAAACTATACATTCCAATAAAGGATAAAAAGTTACATTTGCACAAAAAGGAAGATTTTATCCATATATATTTTTCCTTACAAACTGCACATTTATGAAATAGCTTTCTTTGTATTTTTTTTATTTTGCACTGCAGTAAGACTATTATATTACTATAATGGTATAAATCTGGAAAATATGCAGCACCTTAATTGGATGCAATAATGTGTTTTGCCTCACTTGATAGCTACCTTACATTCAAATTTATTTAGCTATTTTTAACTTTTATAGTATTTGCCTTTGTTAGATTCTGTGATTTTAATTTACTCAAAGAATCATTTTTTTCCTCTGTACCTTTGTTAGCATACTTATATGTACACAGATAGCTAAAAACAAACAAACAAATAAACACTCCATTTAGGAAGCTGTAGAGGCAGCTTTGGAGCCATTGTGATGCAGGTTCTTAAGACTACTGTTTTTTAACCTCTCCGCCACATAAATGATGAAAAACTAAAATCACCCTGTACTGATCTGACCGGGATGATTGACAGCAGCAGCTCTCTTGTGAATCGTTGCACGAGAGCAGAGTGTTGCATCATGAAAGCGCCTGCTTGTTCAATGATAAATGCAGGCAGTACAATGCTGCATGCTAACTGCGATTGCGGGCCTGTTCGCTAATTTGGAACTTTGCCTGCCTAGACAATAAATACTCAGGTCCGTTGTCTAATTTTAAATAATTTCAGGATTTATATTTTTATCAGTATAATTGTTTAGTCATGTTCTCAAGTTTTTATTAATAAGTCATCATTGATTTATAATTAATAGGTTGCTCTAAAAGATTTAGAATGGGATAATATTTACACATGCATATATAAATCAGACGCTCTTTGAAAACCTACTTATTCACATAGACTTACCATCTCTCCTCTGCTTTTTATCCCAACCAAAATAAATCTTAAAGTGCCTTGACTCACTCTTGCTACTATAATCCATGTGACAAGCTACCCCAAACCTTATGTATCTGTACCCTCAACCTGTAGACTGTAATCTCTTTGGAGCAGGGTCATCTTTTGTCCTGTACTAGATATTTATTGTCTGCTATGTTTTAGTATCTTATCACTGTGGTGACATAGCTCACAGATTTATCCCTGGGATATTCACAAAGCTGGTTTTAAAACCCCTTCCACCCAGATGCACCTTTATCTGTCTGACCTAGGTGTAAAATGAAAGACACTCCCCTTAGCCTTGACTGGCATGTGATAGGCCAAACCCCTTTGAATTGAGAATACAATTTTGAAACACTTTTCTTTCTTTTTCTCTTCTCCCTCTTCCAACTACTGATGAAAATGGCTAATAGTGGACAATGCAAGAAAGCACACATTAAAGAATTTGGCTAAGTATATTCCTGGGATTATTTAGTAGTGTTGCACAAATTGGGGTTGTGGTAGAGTTGTATTAATTATTTGGACTGTTTTGCTTTAAAATAGATGTGTATTTATACCTGTAAATATTTATCTTATTATTAACATATATTGATTCCTAATAAATTCTTTGGAAACAATGGAGACCCTTTTACAGTGTTGATTTCACTTAACTTAATTGTAATGGTTAAGTGGGTTTTTACATAGAATTATATATTTATTGGTTTAAATTTAAAAATCTAGATATACATTTTTAATAACCACATACACAAATCCTTATCATTGTATACCCCTATATCTGTACCCAGCGCAAGGGAATTTTGCGTCACTATACAAATAAATTATAATAATAATAATGATGATAAATGATGATAAATATTTGCATAGTATAATCCTTGCATACAAGAGGCTAAAGTTAGTGGGCGTTTTCTGTAGTTGCCTCACGCTAATCATATATGTTTGCCAGATTTTTATGTATTTACATTTTTGAATTTTAAAATAAAGAATTGCATTATTAAAATTTGTTTGGCTGCTGTAAAGTTCTTTTGGCTTTTTTTGGCTGGATTATACATGCAGTACTTCCTACTAAAGTTTTATAAACATGCAAACAATGTGTCATGTTAAACATTAAAAGCACATAAAATCACATTTTTTTCTTTCATAATTCAGACAGTGCATACAATTTTAAACAACATTACAATTAACTTCTATCAACAGTTTGCTTCATTCTCTTGCTGTCCTTTATTGAAAGAGCACCAATGCACTACTGCAAGCTAGCTATATACATGGGTAAGCCAATGATAAGAGGTATATACAGTTTGTGCAACCGCTAATCTGTAGCTAACTCCTGAGCCTAGCTAGGTATGCTTTTCAATAAAGGACACCAAGAGAACAAAACAAATTAGATCATATATTTAAATAGGAAAGTTGTTTTAAATTGTATGTTCTATTTGAATCATGAAAGAACTTTTTTTTTTGGTTTCATGTTCTCTCAACCAGGCTTTAATTTATATTTATTTATGGGACATTGTAATCTTGCTCCCATAAAAACACACATAAAAAACCTGGCTTTTATATCTGATTTCCAGAGATCTTTTTTTTTTTTAACAAAACTTACAAAGCGTTGCTTAGCAGCTGCCCCCTTGCTTTGCACTTGCTAATTTCACCTACAATTGACTGAGCTACAAAAGACACCCAAATATATTGACTAAACTTTTCAGTTAACATCTGTTATAGACTCCTATATTTTATTTATATATAGTTCATTGTGGTTGTTATTAAGCAAATGCGTGTGTTTTAGTTAAACATATTTTAGCACTTGTTTTCAGCTTCAATGGGAACTAAATGAAAATAATCATTTCACTGCTCCTATTAACTTCAATGGGAGCAAAAAAGGACATTTGGTTGCTTTGGTAAGTGCAAAATAATAGACCAACAAATATGTAAACTTCTATTTTATTCTATAGGGCTGTCACAAATCTGCCAATCCCTTCACTGGCTTCCACTTGCCTCTAGGATCAAACACAAAACTCTCACTCTGACATACAAAGCCCTCAACTGCACAGCTCCCCCCTACATCTCAGACCTTGTCTCCAGATACTCTCCCTCCCGTACCCTTCGCTCTGCTCATGACCTCCTACTCTCCTCCTCTCTTGTCACCTCATCACACTCCCGTTTACAGGACTTCTCCAGACTGGCTCCCATCTTGTGGAACTCTCTGCCTCGCTCCATAAGACTCTCTTCTAGTTTTAAAAGCTTCAAGTGCTCCCTAAAGACTCTACTGTTCAGGGACGCATACAACCTACACTAACCTTTCCTAATACCAGTTCCTCTCCTCCACTGCAATCCCCTGATCCCCCTTAGCATGTAAGCCTAAGAGTCCAGCTGTTTGTGGATCACCTTCTTAAGAGCTGACTACAGCAGTGCAACTCTTGGCAGGGCCCTCTACCATATAATTGTTTTTTTGTACTCCCCCTTTGTTTATAGCGCTGCGGAATCTGTTGGCACTCTACAAATAACCGATAATAATAAAATAACAAATGCTTACTGGCATCAATGCTTCAGGCGTCTGCATTTGCATGCATTTGCGTTCCCATGTTAATATTCTTGTGAGCTCTAGAAGAAGTATGTTATGAGGCTATAACCACCCTATTAAATGCTTCAAGATAATATACATAATTCACACAATAATTTTAAATGATCATAATACATGGCTTTGAGCAATGCAATCAAGCTTTTTTAAATAAAGAAATAGCAAATCACGATGTTTTGTCAATCAATGTTTATTTTTTTATTTAAAGAAACAATAAACTCATCAAATTAATCAGCAACTAAGCACTGCATTGTACAAGACAAGTCATAAAACCATGTATTTTTTAGCACATTAACAAGATATTGCAAATAATATACATTTCTGAAAAAACCTAGTATAATCCATATTTTTTTTCTCATCTGCTGTGACCAATTAAGAACAAATGTGAATGAGCTTGTGCTTGGATCTAACCAATACTGAAGGCTTTAGTAAATTTCTGCATACTTAGGTATGATGAACACAATGCAGTTTCTCTGAAGAGAGTAGAACAAACACACTTACCAGAGGTATTTTACAGCAAAAGCAGGCACAATGAATCATGAATGCAGATTGCAATATATATTTTATGTAGAGATTAAGGGGCCGAATTATCAAGCTCCGAATGGAGCTTGATGCCCCTGTTTACGCACGAGCCTTTAGACTTGCCGGAAACAGCAGTTATGAAGCAGCGGTCTAAAGACCGCTGCTCCATAACTTGTCCACCTGTTCTGAGGCTGCGGACATCAATCCACCAGATCCTATATGATCGGGCTGATTGACACCCCCTGCTAGCGATTGGTGGCAGCATTGCACAAGCAGTTCTGGTGAACTGCTTGTGGAATGATAAATGCCGACAGCGTATGCCGTCGGCATTCATCGATGTCTGTCAGACATGATCCGCTGAGCGGATCATGTCGGACAGACCGATGATAAATCGGTCCCTAAATGTTGAATTTTATGCAAATTTAAATGTAAACTTTAATTTCCTATTAAATAAATACACAATTCATATGTTAATCCTTATCTGTCTTTGAAACAGAGTTCATATCATACACTAAGTCATTGTTTTCACTTATTACAATCCTCTTGGCCCATTTTAGGATTTCAATCATTTTTATTGAAGAAAATTTCAAAGTGTCAAGAGAAAACCTTTTAAATATGCATGAACAATCACAAATCAGTAAAACAGCAGGAAAGTCTCCGTGCAATACATGCATCACTTGTAATTAAAAAAAAATGAAAATTTTAAGGCTGAGAAATATAAAAGAAAGTATATGCATTTTAAATTAGAAAAACATAGCAAAAGAGAAAAAGGAAATAAAATGAGGTTATAAATGATATCCCCAAAGTGCTCACCAAGGCCCTGTTATTCAAAGATTCTCCAGCTAGGAGAGAAATAGTAGTTTAGACTTCACAAAGGCTGAACTCACTAACTTTTGTTACACTTGCACTTTGTGCATTGTATTTTATATAACTATACATTTTCAGATTGGGTCCTTTCAGTATTATTGCATTTAAGCTTTGCACTTTCTCTATTGTATTTTAATATATTTATGATTATGCTTTAAAAGTTTCTGTGATACTTTAATAACTTGGTATCATACATTGTATATTCCTGTGCATCTTTTACAAATTACATTGCACTTTGTATTTTTTACATTGCAAACTGACAGTTTCAGAAAGTTATAGGGACAGTGCCGTTCCCTGGGCTAAACAGAGGAGTTTCCAGCATATGTCTTAAGCTCTCTCACAAGTCTTGTGATTTTTTAAAGCATTTTAAACAAGCTGATCTCACCAGCTGTATGCAGGTGAAGTTGGCTCAAATTTCACAATACACTTATTTTAACTAACAGAAAAATAATATATACTAAAATATAGACAACAGCAAGTCAAATTGTAGTGAAAACATTTCAGTTTCATTTGGAATTGATGCAAACAGAGCCTGTATATTAGCCCCAGGGCTTCCCCAGTAACCTTCTCTGTCCCATGTGAAATTTTGTATCTCAGAGAGCTTCATTACTTTCTATGAAAGGCATCTCTCGTGTCTCTGGGATTTCCAGGTTCCTCCCCTTTTCTTTGAAAATATAGTGAGTTATGTTCCTGTGAAGTCAGCACTATAATCTCTCTCTATAAACTAGAGAATGTTTGATTATAAGGCCCATAGAAAGTAATGGAGCTCTCTGGGAAACTGAAGCTGACATTTTTTTAGTTATAGGGGCCTATTTATCAAGCTCCGTACGGAGCTTGACGCCCCTTTTTTTCGAAACATCTAAAGACCACTGCTCCATAACCCTGTCCGCCTGCTCTGATGAGGCGGACAGGAATCGCCGAAATTCAACTTGATCGAGTACAATCGGGATGATTGACACCCCCTGCTGGCAGCCCATTGGCTGTGAGTATGCAGAGGGTGGCGTTGCACCAGCAGCTCACAAGAGCTGCTGGTGCAATGCTGAATACGGAGAGCGTATTGCTCTCCTCATTCAGCGATGTCTGTCGGACCTGATACACACAGTTGGATCAGGTCAGACAGACACATGATAAATAGGCCTTTTAGTGTAAATAAAAGACATGCAAAGGCAATCTATTTTGTAAAATATACACATAAATATACAAATTATGAGCCAAAGTTACACAAAAACTGTGAAGGCAATATAAAAATTTGTAAATTCACAATCTTAAATACACTGCTGTATATAAAATAAAATACAAAATAGAAAGTGCAAAGATTTAATGTAATAAAATTGAATCTGAAGTATAAAGTGATATAAAATAGAAAGCACAAAGTGTATTTGCAACAGAACTGTCATGTCATGCAGTGCTAGATTGCAATGAGATTGTCTCTCCTTCACATAAAGAAATGCAGGGAACTCCCCTTGGTGAAGTAAAGCAAAATTTGCCTTTTGAAAATGTCACTAAGGATCTCACAGTGATGGAAGATCAGAATATCTCTCCTGAGCAGAGAGGTTTTGAATATCAGGGCACAAATCTTTAGCATCTTAGAATATGTTTATTTTTTTCTTTCCTTTTGTACATTCATTCTGAATATATAATAGCAGTCTCATCTCTTATAATTTATAAATGTGAGTCTATGGGGTTGATTTATTAGGCAGTGAATGCTGCATCAAAGCCCCATCGTTTCAGGACCACCTGAAATGGAAGTTAATAAGCACCGGTTGTAAGACCGCTGCTTTTTAACTTCTCCGCCACCTTTCAGGTTGCGGACTGAAAACATCCAGATCCGATCCGATCGGGATGATTGACGGGCCCTGGTAGTGGCTTATTGTCCGCCAGTAATCAGGGGGCGGCATTGCACAAGCATTTCAACACAAATGCTTGTGCAATGTTAAAGCAATAGTCTAGTAAAAATGTAACGTTCATGATTCAGAAAAAGGATACAATTTTAAGCAACTTTCTAATATACTCCTATTATCAATTTTTCTTTGTTGTCTTGGTATCTTTATTCGAAAGTAAGCCTAGGATCCGGCCCATTTTTGATTTAGCAACTGGGTAGGGCTTGCTGATTAGTGGCTACATTTAAACACCAATCAGAAAACGCAACCAAGGTGCTGAACCAAAAATGGGCCGGCTCTTATGCTTACATTCTTGTTTTTTCAAATAAAGATAACAAGAGAACAAAGAAAAATTGATAATATGAGTAAATTAGAAAGTTGCTTAACATTGCCTGGTCTATCTGAATTGTGAAAGTTTAATTTTGACTAGACTATTCCTTTAAATGCCAACTGCGCTCGACCATTAATAAATCTATCCCTATGTATTAGTTTACTTTTTTTTCATGCATTAGAAGCAATACTACTTAAAGGGACATAGAAGTGAATAAAAAAATGGTCTAATATGTTAGTGTTTTGTATTATTTTACTATTCCTTACATATAACTATGTGTTAACTTGGAAAGAGGTTAAACAAATAGTAGAAGTCAACTCTAGATCAGCAATGCACTACTGGGAACTAGCTGAACACATCTAATGATGAAAAGCATATGTTATTAGTCACCAATCACCAGCTAGCTCTCAGAAAATATTGTTCCTCTTGAGCCCTACAGAGGTTAGAAGTGAACTGAAAAGTCTCTTGAAACTGTATTTTCTGTCTGAACCATGAAAGTTTAAATTTGACTTTTACACATCCCTTCAAGCGTATAATATATTTGGTCTCACTTAAGCATCCATTAATCAGCACACTGTCTAACAGTGAGAAACTGCCAAAATGCACTGAGATAAGAGGCGGCCTTCAGTGGCTTGGAAATCAGTTTATGAGCCTACCTAGGTTTAGCTTTTAACAAAGAATATCAAAAGAACAAAGATAATTTGATGATAAAAGTAAATTGGAAAAATGCATGCCCTATTTGAAGCATGAAATTTAAATTTTGACTTGTCTGTCCCTTTAATATTTTGAAATATTTTTTTTTTTATTCTTATTATACTTTATTTTTAAGAGACAGGACAACATTTTTCAAACAAATACAGGAGGAATGGAGGAAAATGTATAAGGGTAGGATGGTGAGAAATAGAAGGCTGGGATGGCAAGGGTGAGAATGATGTTAGTATAGAGTTAGATGAAGGCAGTTATTAGGTAAGTGGAATTCATTTGTTACTGAGATGGGTGATAGGCTTTAATGAAAAAAAGTGTCTTTAGGGACAGTCTACTCCAGAATTGTTATTGTTTACAAAGATAGATAATCCCTTTATTACCTATTCCCCAGTTTTGCATAAACAACACGGTTATAGTAATATACCTTTTATCTCTGTGATTACCTTGTATCTAAGCATCTGTAGACAGCCCTCTTATTTCAGTAATTTTGACAGACTTGCATTTTAGCAAACCAGTGCTGATCATAAGTAACTCCATGGGAGTGAGCACAATGTTATCTATATGACACACATTAACTAGCAATGTCTAGCTGTAAAAAACTGTCAGAATGCAATAATATAAAAGGTGGCCTTCAAGGTTTAGCTTTCATCAAAGCATGCCAATAAAGCAAAGCAAATTTGATGATACAAATAAATTGGAAAGTTGTTGCCCTATCTGAATCATGAAAGTTTAATTTTGACTAGACAGTCCCTTTAGTGTGGCAGATTAGGATAAGGTTGGACAGTGTGAGAAAGTGCATTTCAGTAGGTTGGTGCCGCATGATAGAAGTCCTGCAGTCTAGCATGGGAGGAGGTGATGGTAGAAGATGCAAGGAGGTCATTGTTGGACCTTAGCGGGTGGGCTAAAGAATATTTTTTGATTATTAAGGACAGGTAGTGGGGGGCAGCAATTGGTAAGGGCTTTGTAGGTCAGGGTGAGAATTTTGAATTTAATTCTGCTGTGAATATGGAGCCACTGAAGGGATTCACAGAAAGGGGCAGCAGATACAGAGTGGCGGGAAAGGTGGATTAGACTGGCAGAGACACTTAGGATGGATTGAAAGGGGAGTAGGCAGGAGAGAGGAAGGCCAGTTAGTTGGCTATTTCAGTAGTCAAGTCGGAAAATTACTAGGGAGTGGATTAGTTGCTTAGTGGTGTCAGCGCTCAGAAAAGGATGAATTTTGGAGATATTGCATATGTGGTTGTGGCAGGATGAAGAGAGCAATTGAATGTGGGGGATAAAGGACAGATTGGAGTCAAGTATAACTCCAAGGCAGTGACTTGGGGTGATGGGGAGATAGTGGTACTGCCAACAGTAATAGAAAAGTCAGAAATTGGAGTAGACCTACTGGGGGGATTATAAGGAGCTCAGTCTTGGATATGTTAATCTTTAAGTGGTGATAGGCCATTCAGGAAGAAATGCCAGATAAGCAGTAGCTGATATGAGAAAGGACAGAGGGAGAGAGCAGGGATGGAGAGGTAGGTCTGAGTATCATCAGCATATTTGAAGCCATAGCTGTTGATAAGTTTATCCAGTGAAGAAGTATAAATGGAGAAGAGTAGAGGATCCAGGCCTTTAGGTACTCCAACAGAAAGGCGCATTGAAGATGAGGAGTCACCAGCAAATGAGACAGAAAGGACCTGTTAGAGAGATAAGAGTGAATCCAAGAGAGATTGGTGTCACAGTGACCAAGAGAGCTGAGAACCTGTAGGAGGGGGTGGTCAACGGTGTCAAAGGCAGCTGAGAGGTCAAGTAAAACCATTACTTTTAGCAAGAAGTAAACTTGATAATGTCAGTCTCAGTTGAGTGTTGGGGATTGAAGCCAGATTGCTTTCTCAGTGGCTGGGGGGAAGATGCAGAGAGCAGCAGAGAGGGTGACCAGTGGTATGGATGGATGATTGCAGACTTGTGTCAGGATGTATGCTACCAGATGAAGGGGGTGGTGCAGGTGGGTAGAGGAGAGAGTTGAAAGTAGAGAAGCGTCATTTAGGGTTTGACAAGTGAGTAGATATAAGAGGAGAAGTAGGTTTGTTTGGTCAAGTGAAGGGCAGATGTGTAAGAATGAAGATTTAACTTATAATTGATGCAACCAGGTTCAGAGTCAGATTTCATCTCAGCAGTGCAGTAGCATTTTGCAAGTAGTGTGTTTGCTGAAATGTGCAAGGGCTGGAACTGACAACGTGGGGTTTTGCATAGTTGGGGAGGAGCAAGAGTGTCTAGTGCAGTGGAGAGAGTATTGTTAAAGTGGGTTGTACCAAGGTCAGGATATCATGGAATATGGGGGAGGAAACATTGAATAAGGTTGTAAAATTGGAGAGGATCCACAGTGTGCATATTTCTCAAGGTGTGGGGGAGAAGTAGATTTAGCCTGTGCATTAATATTATAGGTGAGTAGGTGGTGGTGTGAAATGGGAAACGGGTAAGAGGTGACGTCAGCTATAAAGCAGAGGTAGAAGAATACAAGATCAGTAGAGTGAACATTGCAGTGGGTAGGGAATAGGGTTGATTGAGAGAGGCCAAATGAGTTTGTGATTGAGAGAGGTTTAGAGGCAGCAAAGGCAGATGGGTTATCAATGGGGATGTTAAAGTCCCCCAGAATTAAAGTAGGTATATGTTGAGAGAGAAAGGGAGGAAGCCAAGCAGCAAAGTTGGCAAGGAATAGGGAGGTTGGTCCAGGAGGGTGATAGATGATTTCTGCCACTCTGAACTTCAAAGGAGGAAAAGAAAAGAGATGTGAGAGTAGCCAGGCACTGATAGTAGCAGAGATTCCAAAACCCTATCTCTTTCAAACATGCTAAATTATATAATTATATATTATATAATTTTAAATAGCATTTGTTCAATACATCCATTATGTTTAAGGAATTGTCCTTTCCTCAAATATTTTTTTTTAATTGATTGTTGTACCTAACACCTGTCATCTGCCAGACTTTTCTTTGTGGCTCAATGGTCAAATATAGATTGTTTTGCAGGCCTTTAGTCAGATGCTTGTAACAAAGAAACAAGCTTTAATAACATATACAATTCTTTAGTATATACTCTACATAGAAAGAGAGGCCATTTTTTTATACATTCAAGGGGATGTATAAAGTAAAAAAAAGCAGATATATTAATAAACATATGTGTAAATTTCATAAGCTTTTTTTATGTCAGTGAATTAAAGAGACAATGAACTGTAATCAGTATGAAAGAGGAGTATATATTTTAAAATGCCCTTAAATGTAAGTTTAAACTAATTCCCCAGTATACTTGTTGTGCACTTTATATAAATAGTATCAGTTATTTGTAGAGCACCAACTGTTTCTGTAAAAGAGGCATTAATGCAAGGGAGGAAAGCATAATTCTGCCCCTATATAAATGCCTGGTAAGACCTCACCTTGAGTATGGAGTGCAGTTCTGGGGACCAATCTAAAAAAAAGACATTGCAGACTTAGAAAAAAATAAGCTATGAGGAGAGTTTAGCCAAACTGGGTCAGGGAAATAGAAACAGAATTCAGGGATATATTTGCTTTTGATAAATGGGTCACCTTTATTAAATTAAAGGGACAGTCTACACCAGAATTTTTATTGTTTTAAAAGATAGATAATCCCTTTATTACCCATTCCCCAGTTTTGCATAACCAACACAGTTATAATAATATACTGTTAACCTCTGTGATTATCTTGTATCTAAGCCTCTGCAAACTGCCCCTTTATTTCAGTTCTTTTGACAGACTTGCAGTTTAGCCAATCAGTGCCTGCTCCCAGATAACTTCACGTGCACGAGCACAGTGTTATCTATATGAAATACATGAACTAACACCCTCTAGTGGTGAAAAACAGTTGAAATGCATTCTGAAAAGAGGTGGCCTTCAAGGTCTAAGAAATTAGCATATGAACCTCCTATGTTAAGCTTTCAACTAAGAATGCCAAATGAACAAAGCAAAATTGGTGATAAAAGTAAATTGGAAAATTGCTTAAAATGACATGCTCTATCTGAATCATGAAAGTTTATTTTGGCCTAGACTGTCCCTTTAAGATCAACCAGAACTATAAATGTAAGTATATTAAGATTTGTATAGGTTGAACTTTATGGACTCCTGTCTTTTTTATCCTCATTTACTATGTTATAAACATATAAAAAATATTCAAAGGTAGCATTTATAGGAGACAAATATATATATATATATATATATATACACGGTATATATGTATATATATATATATGGTATGTATATATATATATATATATATATATATAAGTATATATATATATATATATAACCTAGAAGTCATGGTGCAGAGTTTAAGATCATTGGAACAATGCACCCCCCCCCCCACTACCACTTGGGCAGAGGTTCTGACCATACAAATAAATATATAAACCTGTATAAACAGTACAGGTGGGGGTAAAATCCACACCATGTATGCATCCCTGAATAGTACAGTTTTTAAGGAGCGCTTGAAACTTTAGGAACTAGAAGAGAGTCTTGTAGACCAAGTCAGAGAGTTCCACAAAATAGGGGTAATTCCTGTAGATGGAATGTGAGGAGGTAACAAGAGAGGAGGAGAGGAGGTCATGAGCAGAGCAAAGAGGACAGAAGGGAGATTATCTGGAGACAAGATCTGAGATATTGGGGGGAGCAGTTTTATTGAGGACCTGAATGTCAGAATCAGAATTGGAGGAGCAACGTGTAAGGATATCACCCCGGCAGAGGTGGTAGATGGAAGCTAGGGAGACCAGATAGGATGAAGTTGCAATAGCCAAGATGGGAAATTATGAGAGAGTGGATTAAAATCTTAGTTGTGCATTGTATGAGGAAACAGCAAATTCTGTAGATGTTTTTGATGTAGAAACAGCAGGCATTGGTCAGAGACTGGATATGAGGAGTGATCTGAGTCAAGTATTACCCCAAGACATCAGGCATGTTGATGAACTCTGCCTGTCTGACCATTCTATTGGTTTACCCCTGAACTGTTATACTGCTGGCTATCATTTTGTTGCTGACTCCTGCCTGTTCCCGGTCCTTCTATTGGTTTATCCCTGAACTGCCATATTGCTGGATTAACTTCCTGATGCCACTGAGTACTGCCCTGCCTTCTGTGAGTACTGCTTACCTCATTTTACAAACTCTCTTTCTGCTCTGGGATATTTCCTATCATTCCACTTGACGCCAGGATAAGAAGACTACTGACCAAGTTTGGTCCAATATTCCACAAGCATTACACAAGCAGGATAGGAAGAATTATTTTATTATCAACAGTAAAAGAAAGTTGGGGGGTAGATATTGTAGAAGAAGGGGGGAAATAAGGAGATCAGGTTTGGAGAGATTTAGCTTAAGGTAGTGAGAGGACATTCCAGGATGAAATATTAGAAAGACAGTGACAAAGATGATAGGTCTGGCGCAGAGAGGTAGATTTGAGTGTCATCAGCATACAAATAATATTTAAACCCATGGAACATTATCAAGCCTAAGGTTAATGTATAGATTGAGAAGAAAAAAGACAAAGGACAGAGCCTTATGGTACCCCAACAGAAAGTTGTAAAGGGGCAGGGAAGCACCAGAGAAGGCTACACTAAAGGTACGGTTAAACAGGAGAGAGCTGTTTTGCAAACGCCAAAGGATTGGAAGGTTTGGAGCAAGAGAGGGTGGTCAACAGTATCAAAGGCTTCAAACAGATCGAGAACTATTAACTAAGAGAAGTGGCCTTTTGATTTTGCTTTAAGTAGGTCATAAGTAACTTACATGATTGCTGACTCTGTGAAGTATTGGGAAAAAATCCAAGCTGCAATGGATCAATGTTAAATATGAGGAAATATGATACATATGTAAATACTAGGCTTTCTAGAAGTTTTGAGGCATGGGGATGTAGGGAAATAGGGTGGTAGTTGGATGGGAAGGTTTGATTGAGAGAAGGTTTTTTGAGGACAGGTTTGACTAGTGCATGTTTAAGGGATGAGGGAAATGTACCAGTGGTGAGGTAGAAATTGAAAATATGTTTGAGGAATGGAGTAAGTGTAGGAGAGAGGGTGGTCATTAGTTGTGAGTGGATAGGATCAAGGGGAAAATTAGTCAGTTGAGATAAAGGTATAAGGGCTGAATCATCATCCTCAGTAACACAAGTAAAATAGCTGTATTTGTGTCTTTGTATGTTTTGGGTGTTTGCAAACATTTGGGGGGCTGAAGACTGGTATGCTGAGAGATTGTTTTGTTTCCCGTATAATTAATTTTGTTGATGAAGTGGCTGGCAAAATCTTGAGCTGAGAGAGAAGTGGTAATAGGAGGTGGGGGTGGGTGGAATGGTAATGAAAGTGGAGAAAAGACATTTGAGGTTTGAAAAAGATTAGCGATAAGAGAAGTAATCCTGTTTAGGGAAAAATAGGGCAGAATAATAGGAGTCCAATATGAACTTGTGGAGAAGAAAGTAAGCTGAACACAGAGCCTTTCTCCAATGTTGCTTAGCAGTGCAGGGACATCTGTGTAGGTAGTGTGTCTGAAGATTATGCCAGGGCTGAGGATGAGTGTGTAATTTCCGATCTATGGTAGCAGGAGCCAAATTGTCAAGGACCTATGTAAGAATAGAGTTGTGGTGACAGATAGATTTGCCAGGGCTGGAAAAGGAGGAGATGGAATAGAGCAGTGGTTTGAGAGAGTTTGTGTGCTTTTGCTTATCTAGTGTGTGAGGGTTAGTGGGATAGTAAGAATTGCTGTGATGCTGCAAGTGAGAAGATTATGAACGAAAAGATGAAAAGGAGAATTTATGAAGTTTGAGAGAGTAGATAGATAGCTGAAAATCAGATCAAAGGAGTGTTTATCTTTGTGAGTGGGAGAGTTGGCCCTTTGTGACAGACCGTAAAAGGAAGAAAGCTGGAAACGTTTTTTTGCTCCAGAGGCATTGGGATTTTCAACAGGGAGGTTGAAATTCAAAAGAGGGGTGTCTGAAGAGAGGAAATAAGGTAGCCCGGCAGTAAAATTATCAAGAAATAGAGTTGGGGAGCCGGGGGGGGGGGTTACAGATACATAAACACAACACATAGGGAGAGGGATAAGATAAGTGAATGATGTGGGTTTTAAGGAAGAAAATATGAGGGAAGAGATGGGCTGTATTTGTTGAAATGTGCAATGAGCACAGAGTAGCATATCTACACCACCACATCTGTTTTCAGGTCTAAGAGTGTGGATGAAGTAAATACCCCATGTGACAATGCAACAGTTGAACCTGTGTCTGAGGGAGAGAAACAGGTTTCTGTGACAGCCAGACGGTTTAGGGAATGGGTGATGAAGAGGTCATGGATAGAAGTGAACTTATTTCAAACAGAGCAAGAGGTGCAGAGTGCACAAGTGAAGGGGATTCGCTTTAGATGCAAAAGGGAATTTGAAATAGGTTTCCAGAATTTCTGGTTTCTAGGTCTATAAAAAACGTGAGATACACATTTGCAGTATTGAGAGTGTCTTTGGTAGGTGGTGCAGGGAAGACAGAATCTTTGTTCAATTCTTGTATAATTATTTTGCCTTATTCTTAAGGCTTCCCTTATAAAATGTTCACTTAAAAATGTGTTTGCTTTGCATATGATTTTATTAACAGCCGTTTTCTATGTATGAGTCTGCATATGATTTTTTTAACATCCGTTTACTATGTATATGTCTGCATATGATTTTATTAACAGCCATTTTCTATGTATATGTCCGCATATGCTTTTATTTTTACCTCATAACGGATTCAGGTTTACTATTGTAAGTGGATATCAACCACCTTTTAAAATAAATTATTTGGTTCATACAATATTCACTATTGGAGTCCTTTTATGTTTTCCATGACATTCACTGAGTCTAAAGAATATCACAGAATCTAAAGACCCGCGGGCCGCGTCAGGAAGCAAACTGAAAGACAACAAATAGTGGGAAGAAAATCCTTTTCCCTTTCATAGACAGAGTGCTGTCTTTACCTCATAGGATTGAGGTACGGTCCTGTAAGTACTAAATCATTAGCCTGTCTTAAACTTTGTACTTTGTGGGAATATCACTTCTGACACTACACCCTTAAGGACGGAATGGCGATCGCTGTAACGTAACCCCATTAATGTCTATGGAGAAAAAAAAGTTACGTTTAAACCTAACACCCTAACATAAACCCCAAGTCTAAACACCCCTAATCTGCTGCCCCCAACATCGCAGAAACCTAAATAAAGTTATTAACCCCTATTCCACTGCCCCCCCGACATCGCTGCCACTATAATAAAGTTATTAACCCCTAAACCTCTGGCCTCCCACATCACCACCACTAAATAAACCTATTAACCCCTAAACCGCCAACCCCCCACATCGCAAAAACAAAATTAAACTATTAACCCCTAAACCGATCACCCCCTAACTTTATACTAAAATTGCAATATCCCTATCTTAAAATAAATAAATACTTTCCTGTAAAATTAAAAAAAAAATGTATTTAAACATATATATTCTATGCATAGATCATCCAAAAACAACAAAATGAAAAATGATCTGTTGTCATGGCAACGGATAATAAAAACCAGTCAAATTACAAAAATGGAAGTTGAGACCCCAAGGTGCTATCATTTGCTACTTATAAATCCACTCGATCTCTCTTCTGAGTAGTAATTAATTCACATCCCCACCTCTGGGGGGTCTGTTAACTTTATCTATAGGCATACAGTGAAGGTCAGCGACCGTATGTTTCTGTTGCAAAAAATGCAATGCCACCGGCTGGTTATTCATTCCTTTCTTGAGGGCTTGTCTTATGCTTGACTGTTGATTGGCCATTATGTCCTTCAGGGGGCACTACGTTTTGCCTATATAGGTAGGGCCACAAGGGCATTTAATAATGTAGACCACCATCGGTGAAGGACAGGTTCATCTATGCTTCAAATAGATCTTTTTGCCCATCCTAGGGTGACTAAAGGAGTTGCCCTCAATAAGGCAGTTGCAGGTTATACATCCAACTGATCTTTGGCAACTTGGGTTAATGTCCCAACTCCTGACGTCATAACTTATTCTGGCACTCTCACCACTTTTTAATGAAAAGCCTCTGAATTTGTTGGTCATTTCCTCCTCCCTAACCTTTATCTGTCTCTCATCAGAGACAATTCTATTGATCCATGAAAATTGGCTAATTGGCAAACTTTACAATAGGGATTTGGGGGTCAAAACTGGAAGCCAAAAGCAATGAATTTCTATCTGTATCCTTCACATAAAGGTCAGTCTCTAGCACCCCTCCCTGTTTTACTACCATCACATCTAAGTATGGGATATAAGTGTAGCTTGCATTCATAGTAAGTCTGATTTTCAAGGGAATTCTATTCAACTTGTTAATAAACTCATTAAGTTTGTCAATGGTGTCAGTCCATACAAAAAACAGGTCATCTATAGATCTACAATAACCTTTTATCTTATCACCAAATTCAATATCTCCCAAAATGTGTCGCTGTTCATATCAAACATAAACATGTTGGCCAGCGAAGGGGCCACATTCTAACCCATCGCTGCCCCAACCCTTTGTCTATAGTATGACTTCTCATATTTAAAATAATTATTAGACAAAACAACATCCAACAGTTCCCATAGAAAAACGCTACAAGGACCATTATATTGACCACTTTTTCTGATAACCTCCAGCACACTACCAATGCCCTCCTGTATGTCAATGTTAGTATAAGGACTAGAAACATCTAAGGTTACTAAAATCATATCAGGCCTTATTTCACCAATATCTTTTAACCTTTGCAAAAATTGAGACATATCTTTTATCACAGTCACTAACTCCCATACACAGGGCTGAAGGTAAAAATCTATAAACTGTACAATGGGCTGCATCACAGATCCCCTAGCTGACAAAATTTGGCAGCCAGGTGGTGCCAATGGATCATTATGGAATTTGGGTATGCAGTATAGTATAGGTCTGATGGGAAATTTCTTAGTAAAAAATGAAGCAGTTTCCTCAATAATATGCCCCCCCCTGCAACACCCATACTATTCAATCTTTCAGCTTCTCTTTTGATGTCAATGGTGGGGTCACGGTCTAGCTTTTCATACACTGAAATTTCAGTCAATTGTCTCAGAACTTCCGTTTGATAGGAGCTATAGTGTTGTACCACGATGCTGCCACTCTTATTGGCCCCCCTAATCACAATATTGTTATTTTTCTTTAAAGTGTCAAGTGCATCCAGTTCAGGTTTAGTTAAATTTAAAAAAAAAACATTTCCTAGGGTGCATCATGACATCTTGTCTAACCCTATGACAAATGGTAGAAATGCTGGCATTAGTACTAGAGAAGTCCCTAACACTCTTCAACCTAAAGTCAGATCTATCTCCTGTAGATCCACTAAACCTCTCCTTAACTGCCAAAAGCCTCTGCATCTTAAACAATTCAACCTCAAGGTTATTTGGAACATAAGATGGTATGACATTCATACTCATGATCCACCCTAGGAAATGTTTTTTTTTTTTTAATTTAACTAAACCTGAACTGGATGCACTTGACACTTTAAAGAAAAATAACAATATTATTATTAGTGGGGCTGATAAGGGTGGGGACATTGTGGTACAAAACTATAGCTCCTAACAAATGGAAGTGCTGAGACAATTGACTGAAATTTCAGTGTATGAAAAACTAGATCATGACCCCACCATTAACATCAAAAGAGAAGATGGTAGATTGATTAGTATGGGTGTTGCAGGGGGGCATATTATTAAGGAAGCTTATTTATTTTTACTCAGAAATTTCCCATCAGATCTATACTATACTGCATACCCAAAATCCATAAGGATCCGTTGACACCACCTGGCCGCCCAATTGTTGTGAAATAAGGCCTGATATGATTTTAGTACCTTAGACATTTCTAGTCTTTATACTAGCATTGACATACAAGAGGGCATTGGTAATGTGCTGCAGGTTATCAGAAAAAGTGGTCAGTATAATGGTCCTTGTAGAGGTTTTCTATTGAAACTGTTGGATTTTGTTTTGTCTAATAATTATTTTACATTTGAGAAGTCATACTATAGACAAAGGGTTGGAACAGCGATGAGTTTGAATGTGGCCCCATCGATGGCCAACATGTTTATGTTTGAATATGAAAAGGGACACATTTTGTGAGATATTGAATTTTGTGATTAGATAAAAGGTTATTGTAGACATATAGATTACCTGTTTTTTGTATGGACTGACACCTTGGGCAAAAGTAACTGAGTTTATTAACTCTCGAAAATCAGATTTGCGATGAATGCGAGCTACACTCATATCCCATACTTGGATGTAATGGTTGTGTAACAGGGAGGGGTGCTACAGACTGACCTTTATGTAAAATGATACAGATAGAAATTCATTGCTTTTGGCTTCCAGTTTTCACCCCAAATCACTATTGGAAAGTTTACCTATTAGCCAATTTTCAAGGATCAATAGAATTGTCTCTGATGAGGACAGATAAAGGTTAGGGAGAAGGAAATGACTAACAAATTCATTGACAGAGGTTTCTTTCATGTAATTAGCAAGAGTCAATGAGCTAGTGACGTATGGCATATACATTCCTACCAGGAGGGGCAAAGTTTCCCAAACCTTAAAATGCCTATAAATACACCCCTCACCACACCCACAATTCAGTTTTACAAACTTTGCCTCCCATGGAGGTGGTGAAGTAAGTTTGTGCTAGATTTCTACGTTGATATGAGCTTCGCAGCAGGCTGAAGCCCGGTTTTCCTCTCAGAGTGCAGTGAATGTCAGAGGGATGTGAAGAGAGTATTGCCTATTTGAATACCATGGTCTTCCTCTAGGGGATCTGTTATTTGGTCGTAGAGATTTCTTCTCCTACCTCCCTTTTCAGATCGACGATATACTCTTATATACCATTACCTCTACTGATACTCGTTTCAGTACTGGTTTGGCTATCTACTTTATGTAGATGAGTGTCTTTGGGTAAGTAAGTCTTATCTTTTATTTATGACACTCTCAGCTATGGTTTGGCACTTTTATATGTAAAGTTCTAAATATATGTTTTATACTTATATGTGCCATGATTCAGGTCAAACAGTTTATTTTCTTTCTTTCAGACTGTCAGTTTCATTTTTTTGGGAAAATGCATATGAATTTCAATATTTTTCTTACCTAAATTTTTAATTGACTTTTTTTCTTTAAATTGCGGGCTGTTAGGCTCGTGGTGCAAAAAATGCTTGAATTTATTGCGTCATTTTTTGCGCAAGACTTTTTTGGCGCGAGATTGACGTTTGTCTGACGTCAATGACATCATTTCCGGCGTCGTAGTTGAAGCTGGAAGTTTTCACATAGTTGCGTCATATTTGGCTCTCGTGTTTGTTGCAGTCATTTTTTAGTTGCTTCTGGTTTCTAGAGCCCTGTTCTGTTTGCATTTTTCCCATTCCTGAAACTGTCATTTAAGGAATTTGATAATTTTGCTTTATATGTTGTTTTTTCTATTACATATTGCAAGATATTCCAAAAACTGTTCCTGTATCATTAAAAACTGTTGGATTCCAGATGACTGATACCAGTCCTACCAAAGCTAAGTTCATTTATTTTAATGTTATGAATATTTATCTTTAGCTATGGTTTGTAATAAGTTATCATGATAAACTTTTACATGCAGAGTCCATTAGTATTTATGCATTATCTATTGCTATTCTTTTTACATCTAATGTTCAAGATATACTTAGGAATTTATGAGAATATTTTTCTGATTCTATTCTAAGGCTTTGTCTGCCATCCCGCCTTCTAATAAAAATTTTAGGTCTTTTTTAAACTTCTCATTTAGTTGATGAAGTTTCAAATGACCAACAACATACTGAATTAACATTCTCTGATGGTGTTTTTTCTCATTCAGAATATTCTTCATCAGATATTGACACTAACAAATCTACTTTTTTATTTTTAAAATAGAGTACATTCATTCTTTGTTGAAAAGGTGTTGATTATTTTGGATATTGAAGTAACTAGTTCTTTTGATTTTAAGACTAGCTAACATTTAAATTCTGCTTATTAACCTTTGTGGTTTCTTCAGAGGTTTTTTCCAGTTCCTGATACTAGGGAATGGAATAGGCTGGGAATTTCTTTTATTCCTTCTTTAAGGTTTTTAAATTGTATCCTTTGCCGGCAGTTAGTTTTAAGTTTTGAGGAAAGATTCTCCAAGTTAATGGGGCTATCTTTACTCTTGCTATACATACTACTATTCCTATAGCAAAAAGTATTTATTTTTTTCTTCAGATGGGAAACTTGTATCTTATTTAAGGAAAATTATTTATTTTCAGGTACTTTTCTTAGACCTGTAATTAATTTGGCTGATGTTGCAACTGCTTCAACTTTCTGGTTGGATACTTTAGTGCAACAAGTATCGGGTTATGATTTGTTTAGCATTGTTAAGTTGATCAACATGCTAATAATTTCATTTATGTTGTCATTTTTTTGATATTTTCGCAAATGAGGTTTAATCTATGTCTTTAGCTATTTTAGCTAGAAGAACTTTATGACTTCAATCTTGGAATGCTAATTTGATTTCTAAATTCCATATTTCTTTTTTTCCACGGTAATCAATTATTTGGTTCACAATTGGATTCAATTCTCCAACTGTTACTCTGGGCTTCAAGATTGAGTTCTAAGACTAAATCTTAAGCTTATATTAGTTTTTGTTCTTACTAAGGAACGGAATCCTAATTCTTCCCTAAGTAACATGTTTATAATTGGAAGTTTTCTTCATTCAATTTAAGCCATTTAAAAGATCAAAGTCAGCTCCCCAAATTTGCATGTAGGTGCGGTTCTTATTCTAGCTTAGCTGGTAAGGAACAGGTTAAGACTTTTTTTTAAAAATTGTTTGGTTCAATTCGGTCCAAACTTCTTAGATTTGGGTACAGAATAGGATTCAGAGTAAAAACCGCCTGTGAGAAGTCTTTTTTATTCTCTAACATATTCCAGCTATTCCAGTAAGGCTCACACTTTCCTGAAGTATGTTTTCAGACCTGTATGTATTGGGTACTTGTGAAGCACGGCTGGTCACCCATTGGGGCTCAAGGCGCTGCTCAGACCTGGAGTTTTCTGGGGTATTTATACCAGTTCCATTTTAGGAACAGGGTTTGGGGGTTTTATTCAAAACTATTCATTGTCCCAAAGATAGAAAATCTTTTTGAATCGTCATATAAGTGTACCATCTTTTAGAATGGTGTTTATATGGTCTATTCTGCCTTTTGGTCAGTGAGGGCATTATTTGTTTACAATAGATACAATAGATGCATATCTTCATTTTCTGTTTTCATTCAGATTATTTTCATTTTCTGAGATTCTCTTTTTTTGACAAGCATTATCAATTTGTTGCTTTTCCTTATGGTCTAGCGACAGCTCTAAGAATCTTTTCAAGGTTCTCAGTGTTTCCTTATTTGGACGGTCTCGTGGTACTGGCTCAGTCTTTTCATTCTGCGGAATCTCATATGATTCAACTTTTGTTGTTTCTTCAAGACATGGTTAGAGGATCTTTTTATCAAAAGCTCCTTGATTCCTCAGACAAGGGTCACCTTTTTTAGGTTTCCAGATAGATTGTGTCAATGTCTTTGTCTCTAACAGACAAGTGACAATTTTATTGGGTTCCGTTTGTCGGAACCTTCAGTCTCTATTATTTCCTTCAGTTGCTATATGCATGGAAGTTTTAGGTCTCATGGCTGCAGCATTGGATTCGATTCCCTTTGCTCATTTTCATAGGAAACCTTTTCAGTTTTTTATGCTGAATTAATGGTACAGGGATTCTAGGATATCACTTTTTATATCTTTGAATCCCAATGTTCAACTATCTTTTACTTGGTGGTTAGATCACCATTATATAGTTCTATGGGTCTCTTCGGTTTATTCAACCTGGACCATGATCACTACAGATGCGAGTCTTTTAGGTTGGGAGGGGATCTCTGTCAGCACAAGGGGTTTGGAAATCTCAGGAGGCGAGATTACCATTCGATATTTTGGAACTCCATGCATTTCTCAGAGTTCTTCAGTTTTGGCTTCTTTTTGAAGAAAGAGACGTTTATTGTTTTTCAGACAGACAATGTCACAACTGTGGCATATGTCAATCATCAGGGTGGGACTCTCAGTCCTTAGGCTGTGAAAGAAGTATCTCGGATACTTGCTTGGGCTAAATCCAGCTCCTGTCTAATTTCTGCGGTCCATTTCCCAGGTATAGACAATTGGGAAGCGGATTATCTCTGTCAATCAAGCTTTACATCCGGGAGAATGGTCTCTTTACCCAGATGTGTTTTTTCAAATTGTTCAGATGTGAGGGCTTCCAGAAATAGATCTGATGGCATCTCATCTAAACAAGGAACTTCCCAGGGGCCTATTCAGGTCCGGGATCCTCAGGCGAAAGCAGTGTATGCATTGACACTTCTTTGGAGTTATCAATCTGCCTATATTTTTTTGCCTCTGGTTCTTCTTTTTAGAGTGATTTTCAAAATCATTAGGGAGCAATCTTTTGTGTTGCTGGTGGCTTCAGCATGGCCGCACAGGTTTTGGTATATGGTTCTTGTTCGGATGTCCAGTTGCCAATCTTGGTCACTTCCATTAAGGCCAGACCTTATATCTTAACATTTGTTTTTTCCATCAGGAACTCAAATTATTAATTTGATGGTATGGAAATGTAACTCTTAGTACTTAGTCCTAGAAGTTTCTTTGACTCAGTGATTAATACTATGCTGCAGGCTCATAAATCTGTGTCTAGTAAGATTTATTATCGAGTTTGGAAGATTTACATCTCATGATGCTCTTCTCATAAATTCTCTTGGCATTCTTTTAGAATTCCTAGGATTTTATAGTTTCTTCAAGATGGTTTAGATAAGGGTTTTTTGTCTGCAAGTTCCTTGAAAGGACAAATCTCTGCTTTTTCTGTGCTGTTTTCACAGAAAAATGTGCTATCTTTCTGTTATTTATTGTTTTGTTCAGGCTTTGGTTTGTATCAAGACTGTCATTAAGCCAATTTCTCCTTCTTGGAGTCTTAATTTGGTTCTGAGGGCTTTACAGGCTCTTCCATTTGAGCATATGCTTTCTTTGGACATTAAAATTACTTTCATGGAAAGTATTGTTTTTTTTTTTTTTTTTAGACATCTCTTCAGATAGAACAGTTTTTGAATTATCTGCTCTTTCTTGTGAGTCTCCTTTTTCTGATTTTTCATCAGGATAAGGTGGTTTTGCTGTCTTCATTTCAAATTTTACCTAAAGTTGTGAATTCTAACAACATTAGTAGAGGAATTATTGTCCCTTCCTTGTGTCCTAATCCTAAGAATTCTTTAGAAAGATTCTTACATTCTTCGGATGTGGTAAGAGTTTTGAAATATTATGTTGAAGCTACTCAGATTTCAGAAAGACTTCTAGTCTATGTGTTATCTTTCTGGTTTTAGGAAGGTCAGAAGGCTTCTGCCATTTCTTTGGCATCTTGGTTAAGCTTTTGATTCATCATGCTTATTTGGAGTCGGGTTAATCCCTGCCTCAGAGGATTACGGCTCATTCTACTAGGTAAGTTTCTACTTCCTGGCCTTTTAAGAATGAAGCTTCTGTTGATCAGATTTGCAAAGCAATGACTTGGTCTTCTTTGCATTACTAAATTCTACCATTTTGTTGTTTTCTCTTCTTCAGAAGCAGTTTTTGGTAGAATAGTACTTCAGGCAGCTGTTTCAGTGTGATTATTCTGCTTATAATTTCAGTTTTTTTCATTATAAAAATTTAAACTTTTGATTTGGGTTGTGGATTAATTTTTCAGCGGAATTGGCTGTCTTTATTTTATCCCTCCCACTCTAGTGATTCTTGCGTGGAAGTTCCACATCTTGGGTATCTGCTATCCCATACGTCACTAGCTCATGGACTCTTGCTAATTACATGAAAGAAAACATAATTTATGTAAGAACTTACCTGATAAATTCATTTCTTTCATATTAGCAAGAGTCCATGAGGCCCACCCATTTTGTGGTGGTTATGATTTTTTTGTATAAAGCACAATTATTCCAATTCCTTATTTTTGATGCTTTCGCTCCTTTCTTATCACCCCACTTCTTGGCTATTTGTTAAACTGATTTGTGGGTGTGGTGAGGGGTGTATTTATAGTCATTTTAAGGTTTGGGAAACTTTGCCCCTCCTGGTAGGAATGTATATCCCATACATCACTAGCTCATGGACTCTTGCTAATATGAAAGAAATGAATTTATCTGGTAAGTTTTTACATAAATTATGTTTTTTCATTAAAAAAGTATTGCCAGTGCCAGAATAAGGAGTAAGATGACCAAGAGAAGTGCAAAATCTGAACCACCTTCATGTTTCTTTACCCCTAAGTTTAATTTAGTCACCTTGCAGATGAAACCGTAAATATACACATATTGGGACACTTTATCTACATACGACTCTCTGAAAGGTATTTTCAAAACCCGCCCTCTGATTGGATATAGGGGAGGAAAGAGTTTGAAGGACCTCCTGTTTCGAACTGATGCTATTTAAAGTTATGACATCAGGAGTTGGGACATTAACCCAGGTTTCCATAGATTAGTTGGATTTATAACCTGCAACAGCCTTATTGAGGGCAACTCGTTTAGTTACCCTAGGACAGGCAAAAGGATCTATATGAAGCATAGATTAACCTGTTCTTCGCAGATGGTGGTCTACATTATTAAATGCCCCTGTGGCCTTACCTATATAGGCATAACAGAGTGCCCCCTGAAGCACAGAATGGCCAATCACTGGTCAAGCATAAGACAAGCCCTGAAGAAAGGAAAGAGTGACCAGCCGGTGGCATTGCATTTTTTTGCAACAGAAACATACGATCAACAAACAGTCTTTTTAGGCAGTAATAATCTTCAAGTATAAGCTTTATACGTAACAATCTCTCAAAATATACCGATACTTTGATTCTCTGTGAGCAATTGCTTCGACTTGTGACAATGAACAGTTCAAACACTCTGGTCTTTAACTATAAAACATAGCTTTTATTTGTAAAAAGTAGATAATAGTATAAATTCACAGACCTTGGTGTTGTCGGTACGTATAGCATATATTGTTAACCGTTACCTCCGACCCCCTGTTGCGCGTCACCAAACATACGGTCACTGACCTTCGCTGTATGCCCATAAATCAAGTCAACAGACCCCCCAGAGGGGGATGTGAATAAAGTAGTTATCAGAAGAAGATTGAGTGGATTTCTAAGTTGCAAATGAACGGCACCCTGGGGTCTCAATAAGCAAGTCTGGCTCTCGTGATTTTTGGATGAAAGATAATTTAGTTGCTGTTTGTTTTTGTTTTTTTGATTGCATTAACTATGTGCTTAAGTTTTATCTATTAAAATATATATCTTGGTCATCTTACTCAAATCAGTTAGGATCAGTGTGAGATAGAATTAGTAAGAAATGTGCTCAGTATTATATGGAGTATGATTTACACTACTGTGATTTTGATTGGTATTTAAAATTAGTATTTTGTGTATGTAAATAACCTAGTGACAGGAGGCAGCAACTTTCGTTTTTGTAATTTGACTGTTTTTGGTTTATCTTTTGCAATGACAACAGATCATTTTTTTTTTGTTTGTTTTTGGATGATCTATGCATAGAATATATAGCACACAGATGTGGTTTAGCCCTACTGCTGATTTTTATTTTGAAGTGGAAATCTGTTTTCAGTACTTTTTTCTAATTTTTAGTTTACTAGTTTTTTGGTGATGATGTCATCACAGGAAGCTGGTGCCTGCTGTTCCTGTTTAGTGATTTTCAGTTGAGAAGTGTGTATAGATCCCTGTGTGGAATAATATTTAAGGGGTGTTTAAGTTTGTTTTGTATCATTGATAAAGGTCCCAGATGGAGGACCAAAACGTTGGATGTATTTGGATGTGAAGTGTACTACAATATGTGAATAAAGTGGTAGCATCCCTATTGAAGAAACTGGGTGGAAGTTATTTCTTTGGAGTGTGTTTAGAGACTCTGCACCGGCCATTGTTACCTTACAGGGAGTGCTAAGGTTGTGTAAGATATAATACCTATATATATATATATATATATATATATATATATATATATATATATATATATATATATATATATATATATATACACATGATTATATATAGGAATATCTATTAAATATACACAGAACATATTCCCCTATGTGTAGAACATTGCAATGTGAAAAATTTAGAGTAAATACACAGTATGACACTTTTAATTAAATATGATGTTTTTATTTACTTGACTGTAAGGGGCTCAATGCACTTATATACTTATGTTTATATGTGTGTGCATATTTATTTATGTGTTTATATGTGTATATATGTCTGTAAATAGATAAATATACATATAATTACATAAATACATCTTTACACACATATAAATATATATATACATACATACATACATATCCATATTTAGACATGTATGTATCTTTATGTTAAAGCTTTTTGCCTGCCTTTTTATTTTACCTGAGACCTTCCTTATATCTTTGAGCCCTTCTAACTTTTTTGTGCAATATTTTTTTTAAAATATTTTTTATTAGATGGTGTTATTATGACTGTAATTGTACTTTCAAAGCATTCACTTTCAACTTGTAATACGAGTGGTAAACCAGAAGCGCACAAACAACCACGATAAACCCTTTTTTGCTTGCACGAAACTGTTAACGTGCCACAAGTAATCTGGCCCAAAATATTTAATTATCCAAATGAGAATAAAATTGCAATGTAATTGAATTAGTTTTTGCCTGCTTTTACTGTTAATTAAAGGACAGTAATGCTAAAATTAAACTTTCATCATTCAGATAGAGCATACAATTTTCAGCAACCTTAAAATGAACTTCTATTATCTAATTTGCTTTGTTCTCTTGGTATCCTGTGTTAAAAAGCATACCTAGGTAGTTTCAGAATCAGCAATGCACTACTGGAGGCTAGCGGGTGATTGGTGGCTGCACATATATGCCTCTTGCCATTGGCTCAACCAAAGTGTTTAGCTACCTGCTAACAGTGAGTTGCTGCTCCTTTCAAAAAGGATATCAAGAGAAAGAAGCAATTTTGATAATAGAAGTAACCTGGAAACTTGTTTAAATTGTGTGCTCTATCTAAATCATAAAAGAAACATGGGGGTTTCGTGTCACTTTAATTCTGATTATTGCATGCTTTCCTCTCCCCCAGCGAGGTTGTATTACTTTCTGTGAACTGCAGAATCCTGGTTCATATATCAAGAGGGATCTCAAAGAAGGTGTCCCTGGATTGACAAGAAATACAAGTTGTCCTTACAAATAAATAGTTAAATACTAATACATTTCTGATGTGTATATGAAAAGTCTCCCTTCAACAAATTATCCTCATTTTGCTAGCACTTCTGATTTGTTATTAACAGTGAAAACAAAAAATGGGGCACATATTGGTACCATTACATTTATCCCATAGCAGGGGTGGTGAGCATATGGCATAAATACCCAACTTGGCACTTATAACAAATGTGCAGTCAATCTGCCTCTGGCCAACCACCATTCTTTTTTATTTTTTTACAACTGAAGTACTTAATCAGCTATTGTCTTAAATAATATGCTATACATCAACCTTTTGTTTATGTATATTATTGATTTAAAGAAAAATAACTTTAATGTTTTTGACATCCCTTTATTTATATATATTTTTTATTTTTAAAAACAAATGTGGTTAACATGGGCACTTGATGTTATGCCTTACTTTCTTGCCACTTTGAATGTTTCATATTTCATGTCGGGTTTAGTCCTCTTGAATAAACGCGGTCAGGTAAGTGTGCGAGTATGGGAGTTAGTTTGTTATGCAGTTTTTGCTCTCCATTGAATTCTATTGGAGAATATGTTAACGCTGTCGCAATATTCAAAGTTCCACTTTTTACTTTCAATTTGTAATATGAGCGCAACCCGATGCATGCAAAAAGTCTCCATCTAGCGAAGTTAAAGCGTGAGTGTGAGTGCAAAATAGTGCTCCACTCATAATCTAGCCCTAAATGAGCTTTGCCATATTTCAACCATAGACTTCTCCAGGACATACACCAAGTATAAAACCACTAAAAAATAAATGTATTATATTAAAAATGATAAATATAGTATTTTGTTTTCTAATTATTTTTTTTCACATATTTAAAAAAAACTAATTATTAATATAATCTATTTGATTTTAGATGTTCTGTTTTTTTCCATGAAGGCTAAATAAACTCACAGGTTTGCAGAGCATCAATTAAATATGTAAAAATATGTTGTTTCTGGAATTCTGATATTCACAAGCAGTAGACAATAGTGACAATTCCAACAGCCCTATTGATCGACAGGAATATGCAGTAGCAGCAAATAGATACCATGTTTATTTGTAAAAGAGCAGGAATATTCTTTTAATTGTAATACATTTAAAAAAACTGTTGTGCAACAATATAAAGAATAAAAAAGCATTCACATTATTGAGAATTTGCAAGAGGTAGAAGAAATAATGACTCACCTTCCTTCCAAATTGTCTAATGATAGAACTAACTCAGTACCTCAAGGTGAGGTGGGAAAACACAATTTATGCCCTTGCCTCATATAACCTATTCATTCATTTTAGAATCTAACTAAATCTAGGTAATTGGACCCAATAAAAAAAGAGTATATATGCTTTCTAAACTTTACATATATTTTAATGCTCACATCTACTATATTTCAACTACATCAAAAGAAACATACAGTGCCATCCAGCTTTCAATGCTATATTTCCGAATCAGCCATTTGTGAATTTTAATTAGATATACTTGTCTCATTTTTTAATTTTAATTAGATATAGTAAGAACATTTTTCCTCCTGAATTATAATTAGCAGCAGTTATAGTATGCTGATAATACTTAACATTTTAATTAGGAGTAGTTTTATTGCTTCACTATGATATTTTCTGCATTTTAGACTTATTAGTTCAGGTTTAACTAATCTTTTAGATAGCTCAGTGATAGAATTATTTTCACAATATTGCCTATTATATTTTTTTTTACTTTTTTATGGTTGAGATCCATGCAAATCATTCTCACTTTATATAAGAGATTTTATATTTCAAGTGTTTTATAGCAGGACAATGACCATAAAATTGCAACCCTTGTTACCTAGCAACATATATATTAAAAATATTTAATAAGCTAAAAGGTACAATTTATTTGATGAATACCTGTGTAAGTAATTTTGTTTATGTTAAATCTTACCAATTCTTAAACAATTAATTGTTAATTAAATTAACTAAAATAAGTTACATGGTAAGTTAGTTGAAGTTTAAGGTTGTATGCTATCTTACATTTAAATATCCAAGTTCCATTTGTGTTAGTTAGTTATTTAATTGTCCTACTATGCTTTCAAATACATGTTTTACATTATCAAAAAATACAAAAACTAATTTCTAAGCAAAGAACAAAAAAATAGACATTTTATATGTCAGCTATTATAGAGAGACATTGTAGCTTAAAGATATATTAAAAAAAAATATTTTCTGAATTAAAAAAGAAAGTTAAAATAACTTTGTTTTCATTTTTGGGTTGTGTGTGGTTGTCTTTTGACAGTTTTATTTGAGTTTTCCTTAAAGGGACTGTATACACCAATTTTTATATACTTGCATGTAATAGACACTACTCTAAAGAATAACATGCCAGATACTGATATAAAAATCCAGTATAAAACCGTTTAAAACATTACTTAAAAGCTTCCAGTTTAGCTCTGTTTAAAAGGTTACTGGAACACCCACTGCAAGTGGGAAATATCAGAAGTAACAAAGAGAAGCAAGCTGGAGTAGGTATTATGTCGGTATTCTCCTAAAACTTTGGGGCTTGGTTAGGAATCTGAAAATAAGCAAAACTATCCATTTTTAAAAAAAACTAAACTTTATGGACTATATAAATAGATCACCTACAAACCATTTATGCAAATAAAAACTAGTGTATATTGTCTCTTTAAAGGGACAGTCTAGTCAAAATTAAACTTTCATGATTCAGATAGGGCATGCGATTTTAAACAACTTTACAATTTACTTCTATTATCTAATTTGCTCAATTATTTAGATATCCTTTGTTGAAGAAATAGCAATGCACATGTGTGAGCCAATCAAACAAGGACTCTATGTGCAGCAACCAATCAGCAGCTACTGAGCATATCTAGATATGCTTTTCAGCAAGTGATATCAAGAGAATGAAGAAAATTAGATAATAGAGGTGAATTGGAAAGTTGTTTAAAATGACATGCTCTTTCTAAATGACAAAATAAAAAAATTGGGTTTCATGTCCCTTTAACTGCCAATAACTAATTCCTAAAGATCATTTGTGAATAAATGTGTTTCCTGATAGATCAATTTAAACAGCTTTATCTTTGGCCCCCATATTATTATTTTTAAAATGGTTAATTCCTACACTTTGTATTAAAAGTAAAAATGTCTGAATTTAATTTCCCTTTAAGAATAGACCTTGAGTAAAAAATCCCAGTTCTTTTTATTCTATCTGTTCCATGTATGTGATTTTTAAAAAGAACATTTTAGTTTGTCTCATGGATATTCAGGTTAGTCAACAAGCTTTACTTTGCTTTATATTAAAAATAGTGACATGTTTATGAAAGTCTTTATGTCCTTGGCTAACCATCAAGCCTTGTCCAGCACCAGCAGAAAGTGCAATCTTGAAAATTTGGCAAGCGCGTTCAAGGTTGCGACTCATTAGACACAGCTTGAGAAAGAGACTAAAAAGGTGCACATTATCAGCACTGCTTTACTGTGCGTCCATTATGAAATAACAGTAGGAACAGTTAATTCACGGGAGATGATAGCAGACTTGCAATTTAGGAACATTAGCGTATTGGTCATTATTTCAACGCAACATGCTAAGTGATCAGCTATGCCAGAAAGCTACATTGTATTGTTGGCATCATTAGCAGGTTGGCATGGAGAAGAGTGCAGAGATAAACTTAAAAATTAGATTGTACTTTGTAGTATTCTGCAGAGAAAACTACTGTCCAAACTCAGATATTTTAAAATTTAAATATTTATTATGATATTATTTTTATTTAATTTAGAATGCAATATTCATTTTCTATGCATTTTTTTGTATTTGATACAATATCATTGTAATTTAATTTAATACACACATTTATTTGTCAGTTCTTTAGTGAGAGTGTATTTGCTTTAAATACATTCATTTTAAAAATCAGACTGACAATTTGGTTATATATAATTACTTTTAGTAAATTTGTTATAATTCTATTAACAAGAAGACCAACTTCCTGGAAAAGCCAATTTTCTCCAACTTGGGCTGTGTATTTTAGTTCTAAGAAGAGTTGTATTAAATATTTTCTCCAAGTTGGCTATTTCATCTGCCTTAAAGGGCCACTGTAAGTAAATATTTTCTATACCTGTTACTAACTAACTACCCCAAATAAACTTTTTATCAATAGAATTTCATTAACATATCTCTACCGTATATCAGAAATCTTGTCTGCAAATTTAATTGTTTTCCAAACCCACTCCGTGGGTATCCTTTGCTCTGTACCAATCCGTTTACAATACCTAGGTTTCAAAATGGCGCTTTAAACACAAAGTTAATGGTTTAAGTATTTTGAACATGCAGTGCTGAAAATAGTGGGCAGGATAACGTGACATAATCGGCGAATAAAAGATATAACTTTTAGAACGTTATGAAACTTCGTTTTGGAGAACATATAGGTCAGTAGGTTTTAATTAATGTTTATTAACTTTAATATGTTAGTTGTTTAACTTAAAAATTATAACAGAAAGTAATCCTTTAAATCAGCATAAAGTCAGTGCAGTTTCCCATTGTTAAACCAATAGTCAGAGTCTCACACGTGATTAGTGGAAACTGATTGGCTTACAGGCTGTAACATTATCTGAAGCAGCAATGAATGATACCAGGTGCTCAACTTTGACAATTGAGACTGCATGGGAACCTTGCCCACCCAAGCTTGCATAAAGTGAGACTGCATCCGTTGCCCCTATGTATAACTGCACTAGTGAACCAGTCACACAAAAACAGTGGTTGTCAATCCCAAGTGATTTAATTCTGCCACCTTTAGTGGTGGAGAGGTAAGGAAGTAGCTAATAGCTTCTTAACTTGCTGTGTCAGACATAACAAGGATTCTGAAGCTTCATAAATGAAACCCAGTATGTTTCATTTATGCTTTGGGTTAATTACCTTGTGCCTGAAAAAAAAGAATTTAATTTAATTCTCTAGAATGTCCAATTAAGGTTAGAATATATTTATATACTTCCATTAGAAAGCATAGACTTAATAACGCACAAGATATTCCACTGTTTTTTCTGTGTTCACGAATAATAGTTGTCTTTATTCTGCGTGCACGTTCACAAATAATAGCTGTCTTTATTCTGCGTGCACGTTCACAAATAATAGCTGACTTTATTCTGCATGCACAAACCACTGGGTTAAAAGTTCTATGTACTCTACTAATATTGCAGGTATGAAGACTTGTTTTTGTCAAATGATCAACAATACAAAGGGGTCGATCCGATAAAAATCGTCGCCCGCAAAAGCTGGCGACGCCAATATTTGCGCTGGTTTGGTATCCTATATACGGCGTAACTTAGAAGTTACGCGCATATATTTCTGCCGTCGCCCATAGTTTTTTGGGCCATAGGCAGGTATACCAAACCCGCGCAGTTTGGTATCCAATATACAGCGTAAGGACTTAAGTGGCGAAAATGGAGAAATCTTACTCCATTTTCAACTCGCCACAAAAAGCAGCCGTAAGAAGCCTTACGCTGAGTATTGGAGCCCCGTAACTCCCTAAACTGGCTGCTAAATAAACCTAACACCTAACGCATGCGCAATGTCTATCTCCCTGTCAACCGCGATCCCCCGCCGCAATCCCTAATAAAGTATTTAACTCCTAAACCGCCGCCATCTACATAAACTAACCCCCTACTGTGAGCCCCTAAAACCGCCACCATCTAACTGATCTATCCCCTAATGTGAACCCCTTACACCGCCGCCATCTACCTTATCTATCCCCTAATCTGACCCCTTACACCGCCGCCACCTATATAAAAATTATTAACCCCATAATCTAATCCCCCTATACCGCAGCCATCTATATTAAAATAATTAACCCCTAATTTAATCTACCTACCCCACCGCCAGCTATATTATCTATATTAACCCTAAGTATATTATAATTAATATAGTTAAAACATTATATATATTAACTATATTAACCCTAATTATATTAGGGTTAATATAGTTAATATAGTTACTATAGTATTTATATTAACTATATTAACTCTATCTAACCCTAACACCCCTAACTAAATTCTTATTAAATAAATCTAATTCATATTATAAACTAAAATATTCCTATTTAAATCTAAATACTTACCTATAAAATAAACCCTAAGATAGCTACAATATAATTAATAATTACATTGTAGCTATGTTAGGGTTTATATTTATTTTAGAGGTAAATTGTTAATTATTTTAACTAGGTATAATAGCTATTAAATAGTTATGAACTATTTAAGAGCTACCTAGTTAAAATAATTACCCAATTACCTGTAAAATAAATCCTAACCTAAGTTACAAATACACCTACACTATCAATAAATTAAATAAACTACAAATATCTATCTAAAAATACAATTAACTAAACTAAACTAAATTACAAAAAAAACAAACACTAAATTACAAAAAATAAAAAAAATATTACAAGATTTTTAAGCTAATTACACCTATTCTAAGCCCCCTAATAAAATAATAAAGCCCCCAAAATAAAAAAAATTCCCTACCCTATTCTAAATTAAAAAAAGTTCAAAGCTCTTTTACCTTACCAGCCCTTAAAAGGGCCTTTTGTGGGGGCATGCCCCAAAGAAAACTGCTCTTTTGCCTGAAAAAAAACACAATACCACCCCCCAACATTACAACCCACCACCCACATACCCCTAATCTAACCCAACCCCCCCTTAAATAAACCTAACACTACCCCCTTGAAGATCTCCCTACCTTGTCTTAACCACCGGGCCGAACTCCTCATCCGATCCGGGCGATGTCTATCCAAGCAGTAAAGAAGAAGTCTTCATCCCAGCGATGTCTTTATCCAAGCGGCAGCAAAGTCTTCTTCCATCGGGCAGAATCTTCAATCAAGCGGCATCTTGAATCTTCTCTCCACCGACGCGGAGCATCCATCCCGGCCGACGACTGAAAGACAAATGAGGTACCTTTAAATGACGTCATCCAAGATGGCGTCCGTCGAATTCCGATTGGCTGATAGGATTCTATCAGCCAATTGGAATTAAGGTAGAAAAATCTGATTGGCTGATTGAATCAGCCAATCAGATTCAAGTTCAATCCGATTGGCTGAACCAATCAGCCAATCAGATTGAGCTTGCGTTCTATTGGCTGTTCCGATCAGCCAATAAAATGCGAGCTCAATCTGATTGGCTGATCATATTACATTATACATTATCAGCCAATCGGAATTCGACGGACGCCATCTTGGATGACGTCATTTAAAGGTACCTCATTCGTTGTTCAGTCGTCGGCCAGGATGGATGCTCAGCGTCGGTGGAGAGAAGATTCAAGATGCCGCTTGATTGAAGATTCTGCCCGATGGAAGAAGACTTTGCTGCCGCTTGGATAAAGACATCGCTGGGATGAAGACCTCTTCTTTACCTCTTGGATAGACATCGCCCGGATCGGATGAGGAGTTTGGCGCGGTGGTGAAGACAAGGTAGGGAGATCTTCAGGGGGGTAGTGTTAGGTTTATTTAAGGGGGGGTTGGGTTAGATTAGGGGTATGTGGGTGGTGGGTTGTAATGTTGGGGGGTGGTATTGTGGGTTTTTTTTTCAGGCAAAAGAGCAGTTTTCTTTGGGGCATGCCCCCACAAAAGGCCATTTTAAGGGTTGGTAAGATAAAAGAGATTTGAACTTTTTTTAATTTAGAATAGGGTAGGGACATTTTTTTATTTTGGGGGGCTTTATTATTTTATTAGGGGGCTTAGAATAGGTGTAATTAGCTTAAAAATCTTGTAATCTTTTTTTTATTTTTTGTAATTTAGTGTTTGTTTTTTTTGTAATTTAGTTTAGTTTATTTAATTGTATTTTTAGATAGATATTTGTAGTTTATTTAATTTATTGATAGTGTAGGTGTATTTGTAACTTAGGTTATGATTTATTTTACATGTAATTGGGTAATTATTTTAACTAGGTAGCTCTTAAATAGTTCATAACTATTTAATAGCTATTATACCTAGTTAAAATAATTAACAATTTACCTGTAAAATAAATATAAACCCTAACATAGCTACAATGTAATTATTAATTATATTGTAGCTATCTTACGGCTAGATTTGGAGTTTGGCGGTAGATGGGTTGTTAACGCTACGCGTGGTTTATGTCTAACGCATGGCATTGTTTGACTCCGGTATTTAGAGTTAAAAAAAACCTTCTAACGATACTCCTAACGCGTGTATTTCACACGCGTAATCCTGCCCGCGTTAGACAGTCTCCCATAGAGATCAATGGAAATGCAAAAAAACACGCATTTTTCACCTAACACTCGATCTCGCGAGAAATACGCACAGCTCGGTCATATGACGCATACCACATCATGCACAACAATAACACGCCGCAAATGTCACAACAACAATCACTAAACAAAGCACAGAAGCATTACACATTCACAAGCGGGGGGAATTTTATTGAAATAAAATACACGGAATACGCATATACTTTAAGATGCAGAAATACGCAAAATAACAACAAGAAAAATAAAAAAAATACATACACTAGCAAAATAATCGCATTCAATATCACTATATATTAGGACAAACATACATATACAACACTTCACTAATACCACACCATCGCAAATTCACATTTAAACATAATACTATTGGTCAATGTTATAGAAAACGAGCACTATGACATCATCGCATTCTACACATTCCACAAATACTAACTCAAAATGAGCATGCGCAAATTCACACACCTAATACACATTGCACAAATACTAATTGCTAATAAAGCACACATGAACACAATTTACAACGCAAATAGGTACATCATTAAACATTTACACAGGGTATATAAGCACCACACAAGCATGGCTTCTTTGACTGTGTTGCTGGTGGGTCTTTGGAGATTGGAGGTTTAAGATTAGAGAGTTTGTGCATTATTGTGAGTGAGTTAGTGTTAGTGTGAGAGAGTCAGTTGTTAGTGTTATCGTGAGTGAGTGAGTGGGAGTTAGTGGTAGTGGGAGAGAGTCAGTTAGTGGTAGTGGGAGTTAGTGAGAGTTAGTGGTAGTGTGATAGAGTCAGTTAGTGTGAGTTAGTGAGAGTTAGTGGTAGTGTGAGTTAGTGAGAATTAGTAGTAGTGTGAGTTAGTGAGAATTAGTAGTAGTGTGAGTTAGCGAGCGAGTGCTTTTTCTGTACATTTAAAACATTTACACGCAAACACATTCAATACATACATACACTTATCAATAACACTACATACACTCCATACCCCATACCCTCTCATACTACACTCCATACCCCATTCCCTGTAGTCCCATTCCCTTTCATCCCATTTACTCTTATCCCATACCCCATCCCATACCCATCCCCTAGTTACATTTAGTTTACATATCCTCCTTTTTGTCTTCTTCTTCATTTTGTTCATTTAAATACTCCTTACCCTCTTTTATTTATATCCCTTTCACACTTTCAGCACTTTTTTTGGTCTTTTTAGTTCTTTATTTTGACCCCTTTCATTTGATCACACTCACTTTTGGTTTGCTTAGTTGGGGTTTAGTTTAGGGAAGAGATGGAGGGCAGGCAGGGGAGAGGTAGAGGGGGGAGGAGAGGGAGGGGGAGAGGAACAAGGCAGGAAGGGGAGCAGGAAGGGGGGCAGGAAGCGGGGGTGGAAGCGGTGGGTGGACCCAGCCACTTGGTTCAAGATGAACAAGTGGCTGGGCCCAGTGGCGGACAGAGTAGGGCTTCACAGTCCGGGAAACAGAGGGCATCGTCACAGGGGAAGGCCAAGGCGACTAGGGAGGCGAGGTTTTCGATGGAGGAGAAGGAGGCCCTCGTAGAGGCCTATATGGCCAGGTATAGGAGGCTGCAGCATCAGAAGACCACCCCGACTGAGAAGAGGAAGCTCTGGCATGAGATAAGGAATGCAGTCAATGCCATGGGTGGACGGAATAGAGATATGGACTCTATAAAACATCGATACCGGGACTGCAAGATGGATCTCAAGAAAAAGTTAAGCCTGGAGGCCCGACATGCCGCAGGAACTGGTGGCGGCCCTGCACTGGAAATCGAGTACTGCCGATGGGAGGAAATGTTGCGTCCCAGCATCTCCGAGGTGGATGTAGTCGGTATCGGAGGAATTGATACCGGGAACCTGCCATTCTCATCTGACGGTAAGCTCATTTAATAATAAATTAACATACGAATGTATTTCAAGGGACACTATACGCAAACCTTTACTTTCTTGATTGAGGTAGAGAATACAATTTTCAAAAACATTCCAATTTACTTATATTACCTAATTTGATTCATTCTTTAGATATACTTTAATGAAGAAATAGCCATGCACACGGTGAACCAATCACAGGAGGCAGCTATATTCAGCTACCAGTATGAGAATAGTACTAGAGAGCGCAGAAAGATACACCAAACTCCTAAAAATACCTATGGGTCCCCAACTAGGTAGCAGAAATGAACATATGAGTGAAAAAATAGATAGGAGCGCTAAAAGCTAAAGGTGCTAAATGTATTGATGTGATATTTATTAGAAAAAGAAATAAACAAATTAGATGTATGTCTAAAGGAACATAGATTTATTCACATTAGGTGATATAAAATTGTAAAAACGGACGTCTCCGTAAATAAAAACAATTTCTACAATAAAGTTGCCATCATTTGATATAAGAAAAGACTTGCAATATAAAGTTCAGTCCAAATCCGCACTTAACTTTTAAATCGGGAGTTGGTTTGTTAGCAAGGCAGGGGCTTACCCAAACGAGTGCACAGTCAGTCTGCTCCGTGATTCGTTGTACGGCCGTAATGACGTCACTATTGGGGGCGCTGTCTTGAAAACACTTACTGATTGGTGTAAATGCGATGTTAGTAGGTTACACTGTTTCTTGGCTTCTTTTGCTCCAATACAGCGTTCAAATGAAGAGAATGATCCTGCACTTAGTGCCAAATAGCACGCAGGATAACCAATCCAAAAGTGTGGTATCAAGTGGTGTCCAGAGATGACCCGTTACAGGTCTAGTGGCAAGTTGGAAATGGCTAACAGTGTTAGCAGGTAGCTTTGGTTTATCCCAAATCCAAGGACGTAGTAGGAGTAATGTCCAGAAATGACCCGTTACGGTCTAGTGGTAAAATCAGAAATGGCTAACAGTGTTAGCAGTATGGCTCACTTTTAAATGGCAAGTGTTAGCTTAGGTGTAGTTGCAGTACATCAACGCGTTTCTCCCTCTGCAGGGCTTTTTCAAGATGACTGGTCTGCAACAGGTGTATCTTCTTTTAATGGTGTAGCTTGCTTCCCATTGGTCAAATTTTACCTGGGAGATTGAAGCTAAGGCGGTCTTTGATTTTAAGGTAGTCATATTTTTAAAGGTGGTATTGGCAACAATAGGTTAAGGCAACTAATATATAAAAATATATATATATACATACAATCTTAGGGAGATTTACAATTAGTATTCCCACTCCCTAAAAAGGGTTTCTTAATTAAAACAAAATATTTGTATATAGAACATAGAAAATAGTAATAAAACCAAAAAGGAAAAAAGAGAGAAAAAAGAGAGGAAAAAAGAGTAACAAAGTCAGAAAAAAGAAGAAAAAAGAAAAGAATGCAAACAAGGGGGAGAGTCAAAAATTATATGTAATAGGAGAAAGTATCAATAGAACCTGCTAAATAATATGGTGTCATGTTTATTTGTGCAGACTAATTTTTAGTCAAATAAAAAAGGAGAAATGTCTAACTCAGAGTTCAGACCGGCAGGGAACAAGGTGTTGTATTTATAAATCAATTCTGCTTCTTTGATTTTTAGAGCTTTCTCTATATTGCCTCCCCTCCAGTTTTGTTTCACCTGTATTATTCCCCAATAACTCAAATCTTTGGTATTTCCTTTGTGTATTGATTTGAAATGCTTATATAGGTTGGTGTCTACCATTCCTTTCTCAATGCACAATAAATGCTCCCTGATCCTATCTCTGATCATTCGTTTGGTCTCCCCAAAATATATCAGATTGCATGTGCACCTCAAAATGTAGATTACTCCTTTTGTGGTACATCTAATACAGTCCTTAATCGTAATTTCTTTATTTGATTTTGGGATATGTATTATTTTTCTCTTATCACTATGCTTGCAAGCCTTGCAAGAATAGCAGGGAAAAAAACCTGATATTGTCCCTCCTTGTAGATCTTTCTGTGTAAGGGTCAGTTTTTTAGTTGTTCTTGTACGTGTGCTAGGTGCAAGTAGTGTTTTGAAATTTCTAGTTTTTCTAAAAATCAGTCTTGGTTTCTGTGGGAGTGAGTCTCCAACTATAGGGTCAGCTTTTAATATGGGCCAGTGTTTGTTGAGAATTTTTCGCATAATTCTATGATCTTCATTGTATTCAGTTATGAATGGGACATTAATTATTTCAGAGTCATTATTGGTGGGTTTTTGTTTGTATGAGAGGAGGCTCTTTCTGTCTGTGTTCCTTGCTCTTACCACAGCTTTATTTATGACCTCATCATCATAGCCTCTATCTTTGAATTTATCAATCAGGGATTCTATTTGATTCTCAAAGTCTGAGATCCTGGAGCAGTTCTTACTTACTCTTAAGCTTTGGCCCACTGGAATGTTATCTATCCATTGCTGAAGATGACAGCTTTGTGAATGAATAAAGTTGTTACAGTTTACCTCTTTGAAATGTGTTTTAGTCTCTAAATTGCTGTTTATTACCATTATTTCTAAATCTAGAAAAACTACCCTATCTTTACTATGGTTAAATGTAAAATTAAGCCCTTTGTCATTCGAATTGATATCGGAAAATAGTTTCAACAGCTCAGATTCGGACCCCTTCCATATTAATAATACGTCATCTATGTAACGTCTATAGAGCACGAGGTTCGCACCATAGTCACCCAACTGGAAGAAGGACTCTTCCCAGTTACCAACGAATAAGTTGGCGTAACTTGGTGCGAACCTCGTGCCCATAGCCGTACCCTCTATTTGTAAATAGAATTTATTGTTATACATAAAGTAATTGTTTTTTAAGATAAATGAGATACTTTTTAACAGAAATTCTTTTTGTTCTGATTTTAGTTCCACGTCTCTATCTAGATATTGTTTGATTGCTGTGACTCCTTTCTCATGATCAATTACTGTGTATAGGGACGTAATATCTCCAGTCACTAAAATAAAGTTATCCTCCCAATTAACTTGTTCTAAGATGTTAAGTACCTGAGTTGAATCTCTCAGATATGAGTCCAAACCCCTCACATATTTTTGTAGGAATGTGTCCACATATTGTGAGAGGTTAGAGGAGAGCGACCCTATGCCTGAGATAATAGGTCTCCCAGGAGGTTGGGAAAGATTCTTATGTATTTTTGGGAGGAAGTAGAATACCGGGACCCTAGGATAATTGGGGTCCAGGCATTCTACCTCTTTTTCATTTAATATTCCTACATCTCTACCTTCTCTTATCAGTTTTTTAAGTAATGCAGCAAACTTATTCGTGGGGTTAAGATCAAGTTTTTTGTATGTTCTAATGTCTCCTAAAAGTCTTAGGGCCTCTGTTTCATAGTAGGTGGTATCCATTACTACAATCCCGCCGCCCTTGTCGGCGGGCTTAATGGTTACATTTTGATTCTTTTTTAAATTTTCTAGAATTAGGGTCTCTTTTTTTGTCATATTTGTTTTAAGAAATTTTGAGGGTTTGCTATTTTTCAGATCTTTTAGTACCATTTGTTCAAAGGTCTCAAGATGATTCCCTTGCGCAGAGATGGGGTTAAAGGTGGATTTTGGTTTAAGATTAGTATGACTAAATTTATCTTCTGATGAATTTGCTTTATTGGCAGAGATTCTTTCCAGAGGACCTTTCATATAGAATCTTTTCAAGGTAAGGTTTCTGATGAATTTTTTCACGTGAATATGTGTATTAAATTTGTTTATCCTTACACTAGGGGCAAACGAGAGACCATAATTTAAGATCTTTGTCTCCTCATCTTGTAGTACAATGCTGCTAATATTAAAGACTCCATTTTTTGTTATCTCCCTCTTTTTGCCTCTTTTGTTGATTCCACTACCTCTTGTTCCTCTAGAGGTCTTTTTCTGTTTTTCTGTTGTGGATACTGTCCCCATACACTCATTTTGCTGTTCTCCATGAGATCTTTTGAGGTGCCCTCCCTTGGAGGGCTGTTCACTAAAAAAGGAGTGTCAATCTCCCCATGACTATTCCTTTCAATGTCAGGATCTAATGATGAATATCTGTTTCTTACAGGTGTCTCCCACCTATCTTTGTGTTCCCAAATGGGTCTATTTGTACGATATGGTAGTTCTCTATCTGGGTAATTGTCATAATGCTCATTGGATCTATTACCCATATAATGGTTATAATAGTTGTTCCTGTTATCATATGAGTGGGTATTTCTATAATTATAATGTTCATTATTATATCCTCTGTTGTGATGTGGGTGATATTGTCTCCAAGATCTATTTGTATTTCTATTCTGTTCCCTCATATCTCTATCTCTATAATTATGAGTGTTAGATCTTGAGACATGAAAATTTCTATTATCTTTCTTTTTATTATAATTGACAGTTGTCCAATTTTCATTTGGAATGTGGGGGTCCCTGATGTTATTCTCATTGTTTACATTTTCATCTGGTTTCTTAGTGTCCCTTTCTAATTTTTTCCATTTAGTTCTTAAAATATCTTTATTCAAGATGTTTAGTCTATCGATAATGTCTTTCTGTTTTTCTTTAAAAGATAGCGATTTTTTATCCTTTAATTTTTCCTTAATATCTACTTCATGTCTCAAGATCTAACACTCATAATTATAGAGATAGAGATATGAGGGAACAGAATAGAAATACAAATAGATCTTGGAGACAATATCACCCACATCACAACAGAGGATATAATAATGAACATTATAATTATAGAAATACCCACTCATATGATAACAGGAACAACTATTATAACCATTATATGGGTAATAGATCCAATGAGCATTATGACAATTACCCAGATAGAGAACTACCATATCGTACAAATAGACCCATTTGGGAACACAAAGATAGGTGGGAGACACCTGTAAGAAACAGATATTCACCATTAGATCCTGACATTGAAAGGAATAGTCGTGGGGAGATTGACACTCCTTTTTTAGTGAACAGCCCTCCAAGGGAGGGCACCTCAAAAGATCTCATGGAGAACAGTAAAATGAGTGTATGGGGACAGTATCCACAACAGAAAAACAGAAAAAGACCTCTAGAGGAACAAGAGGTAGTGGAATCAACAAAAGAGGCAAAAAGAGGGAGATAACAAAAAATGGAGTCTTTAATATTAGCAGCATTGTACTACAAGATGAGGAGACAAAGATCTTAAATTATGGTCTCTCGTTTGCCCCTAGTGTAAGGATAAACAAATTTAATACACATATTCACGTGAAAAAATTCATCAGAAACCTTACCTTGAAAAGATTCTATATGAAAGGTCCTCTGGAAAGAATCTCTGCCAATAAAGCAAATTCATCAGAAGATAAATTTAGTCATACTAATCTTAAACCAAAATCCACCTTTAACCCCATCTCTGCGAAAGGGAATCATCTTGAGACCTTTGAACAAATGGTACTAAAAGATCTGAAAAATAGCAAACCCTCAAAATTTCTTAAAACAAATATGACAAAAAAAGAGACCCTAATTCTAGAAAATTTAAAAAAGAATCAAAATGTAACCATTAAGCCCGCCGACAAGGGCGGCGGGATTGTAGTAATGGATACCACCTACTATGAAACAGAGGCCCTAAGACTTTTAGGAGACATTAGAACATACAAAAAACTTGATCTTAACCCCACGAATAAGTTTGCTGCATTACTTAAAAAACTGATAAGAGAAGGTAGAGATGTAGGAATATTAAATGAAAAAGAGGTAGAATGCCTGGACCCCAATTATCCTAGGGTCCCGGTATTCTACTTCCTCCCAAAAATACATAAGAATCTTTCCCAACCTCCTGGGAGACCTATTATCTCAGGCATAGGGTCGCTCTCCTCTAACCTCTCACAATATGTGGACACATTCCTACAAAAATATGTGAGGGGTTTGGACTCATATCTGAGAGATTCAACTCAGGTACTTAACATCTTAGAACAAGTTAATTGGGAGGATAACTTTATTTTAGTGACTGGAGATATTACGTCCCTATACACAGTAATTGATCATGAGAAAGGAGTCACAGCAATCAAACAATATCTAGATAGAGACGTGGAACTAAAATCAGAACAAAAAGAATTTCTGTTAAAAAGTATCTCATTTATCTTAAAAAACAATTACTTTATGTATAACAATAAATTCTATTTACAAATAGAGGGTACGGCTATGGGCACGAGGTTCGCACCAAGTTACGCCAACTTATTCGTTGGTAACTGGGAAGAGTCCTTCTTCCAGTTGGGTGACTATGGTGCGAACCTCGTGCTCTATAGACGTTACATAGATGACGTATTATTAATATGGAAGGGGTCCGAATCTGAGCTGTTGAAACTATTTTCCGATATCAATTCGAATGACAAAGGGCTTAATTTTACATTTAACCATAGTAAAGATAGGGTAGTTTTTCTAGATTTAGAAATAATGGTAATAAACAGCAATTTAGAGACTAAAACACATTTCAAAGCGGTAAACTGTAACAACTTTATTCATTCACAAAGCTGTCATCTTCAGCAATGGATAGATAACATTCCAGTGGGCCAAAGCTTAAGAGTAAGTAAGAACTGCTCCAGGATCTCAGACTTTGAGAATCAAATAGAATCCCTGATTGATAAATTCAAAGATAGAGGCTATGATGATGAGGTCATAAATAAAGCTGTGGTAAGAGCAAGGAACACAGACAGAAAGAGCCTCCTCTCATACAAACAAAAACCCACCAATAATGACTCTGAAATAATTAATGTCCCATTCATAACTGAATACAATGAAGATCATAGAATTATGCGAAAAATTCTCAACAAACACTGGCCCATATTAAAAGCTGACCCTATAGTTGGAGACTCACTCCCACAGAAACCAAGACTGATTTTTAGAAAAACTAGAAATTTCAAAACACTACTTGCACCTAGCACACGTACAAGAACAACTAAAAAACTGACCCTTACACAGAAAGATCTATAAGGAGGGACAATATCAGGTTTTTTTCCCTGCTATTCTTGCAAGGCTTGCAAGCATAGTGATAAGAGAAAAATAATACGTATCCCAAAATCAAATAAAGAAATTACGATTAAGGACTGTATTAGATGTACCACAAAAGGAGTAATCTACATTTTGAGGTGCACATGCAATCTGATATATTTTGGGGAGACCAAACGAATGATCAGAGATAGGATCAGGGAGCATTTATTGTGCATTGAGAAAGGAATGGTAGACACCAACCTATATAAGCATTTCAAATCAATACACAAAGGAAATACCAAAGATTTGAGTTATTGGGGAATAATACAGGTGAAACAAAACTGGAGGGGAGGCAATATAGAGAAAGCTCTAAAAATCAAAGAAGCAGAATTGATTTATAAATACAACACCTTGTTCCCTGCCGGTCTGAACTCTGAGTTAGACATTTCTCCTTTTTTATTTGACTAAAAATTAGTCTGCACAAATAAACATGACACCATATTATTTAGCAGGTTCTATTGATACTTTCTCCTATTACATATAATTTTTGACTCTCCCCCTTGTTTGCATTCTTTTCTTTTTTCTTCTTTTTTCTGACTTTGTTACTCTTTTTTTCTCTCTTTTTTCTCTCTTTTTTCCTTTTTGGTTTTATTACTATTTTCTGTGTTCTATATACAAATATTTTGTTTTAATTAAGAAACCCTTTTTAGGGAGTGGGAATACTAATTGTAAATCTCCCTAAGATTGTATGTATATATATATATTTTTATATATTAGTTGCCTTAACCTATTGTTGCCAATACCACCTTTAAAAATATGACTACCTTAAAATCAAAGACCGCCTTAGCTTCAATCTCCCAGGTAAAATTTGACCAATGGGAAGCAAGCTACACCATTAAAAGAAGATACACCTGTTGCAGACCAGTCATCTTGAAAAAGCCCTGCAGAGGGAGAAACGCGTTGATGTACTGCAACTACACCTAAGCTAACACTTGCCATTTAAAAGTGAGCCATACTGCTAACACTGTTAGCCATTTCTGATTTTACCACTAGACCGTAACGGGTCATTTCTGGACATTACTCCTACTACGTCCTTGGATTTGGGATAAACCAAAGCTACCTGCTAACACTGTTAGCCATTTCCAACTTGCCACTAGACCTGTAACGGGTCATCTCTGGACACCACTTGATACCACACTTTTGGATTGGTTATCCTGCGTGCTATTTGGCACTAAGTGCAGGATCATTCTCTTCATTTGAACACTGTATTGGAGCAAAAGAAGCCAAGAAGCAGTGTAACCTACTAACATCGCATTTACACCAATCAGTAAGTGTTTTCAAGACAGCGCCCCCAATAGTGACATCATTACGGCCGTACAACGAATCACGGAGCAGACTGACTGTGCACTCGTTTGGGTAAGCCCCTGCCTTGCTAACAAACCAACTCCCGATTTAAAAGTTAAGTGCGGATTTGGACTGAACTTTATATTGCAAGTCTTTTCTTATATCAAATGATGGCAACTTTATTGTAGAAATTGTTTTTATTTACAGAGACGTCCGTTTTTACAATTTTATATCACCTAATGTGAATAAATCTATGTTTCTTTAGACATACATCTAATTTGTTTATTTCTTTTTCTAATAAATATCACATCAATACATTTAGCACCTTTAGCTTTTAGCGCTCCTATCTATTTTTTCACTCATATATTCAGCTACCAATCAGCATCTTCTAAGCATATTTAGATATGCTTTTCAGCAAAGAATATCCAGAGAATGAAGCTAATTAGATAAGAAAAGTACATTAGAAAGTTGATTATAATTGTATGCTTCTAAATCATGAAAGATAAAACATTGGGTTTCATGTACCTTTAAGGATCAGATTAATGCTATAACGTTGTTTACACGCATTCACAATTACTTTGCGGTTACATCAGTATCTAGGCTATAGGTTAGGTTTGCATTTAAACAGACTGAAAACAAATGCTAAAACATTCAGATTGACCAGAGATATCACAAACACGGTTTAGAAAATGCGGAAATCGTATTGATTGTTAGATTTCAAAGTGGATTAATGAGGCTGCATTTGTAATTGTATCGTAAGCTAAGTCATTTAAAGCTTGATTTGGAAATATGCTAATATATACATTTCTTTATTTTTCAAATATACAGAGTCTCGGGAGGAGGAAGCACAGCAAATACAGCCTCCTACTTCTACCCGGGATGAGAGTGGTGGGGAGGAATTTCCACCTCGGAGGGAAGAGGCCCCCCGTGACGAAGAGGGCACGGAAGCAGATGAAGAGGCCCCGGAAGCAGAGGAGGAGGCCGCGGAACCATAGGCCCCTCAAGGACCCGCACCCCGCCGTGCACGGGTACCCTGCCAAGCACAACAAGAGGAAATAGCGGAGGTGCGGGTTCTACTAGACTACATAGGCCAGATGCGTAACTCCCGGATACAAAATATAGAAGGCCGAACTAGAATTCTTGAAGGACAAAACAAAATAATTGAAGGCCAAAACCAAATAATAAACATACTTACTCGAATAGAAGAAGGGCAAAACAGAACCTTTAATCTACTCCAAGAGATGTTTAATTTTTTCCGGGAGGCGCATGCTGGTCTGCCTCCTGGTCCGCCTCCTGCTGCTGGGCCTCCAGCTGCTGGGCCTTCTCCTGCCGGGCCATCTTCTCCTGCCGGGCCATCTTCTCCTGCCGGGCCATCTTCTCCTGCCGGGCCATCTCCTCCTGCCGGGCCATCTCCTCCTCCTCACCTTCGTTGTCCCAGTACTCTTCCTTCCACTCTTCCCACAACATATCCAATGAGAACTCGTCGGAGTCGGCAGTTGACCCTCCCAGAGCCTCAGCCCCGTGGGAAGAGGGGAAGGAAGAGGAAGTAAGTATTTGTTTTCATATTTAATGTTATTTTTATTTAATGTGTAATGGATAGGTATGTAATGATGTGGTTTTCATACACTTGTGGACCACACTCTGTATATAATCTACTTCTATGGGACCGGGTCCATGGAGGCAGATTGTTTGCAGAGTGTAGGTTATAAGTGTGTGAAAACCACATCACATACCTATCCTTGTTCATGATATTGATTGGTTTCTGTGATGTGATGTCCAAACTGTTTCCCGAATCGCAAACAAAATTACCATTACAATTATCCATGATGGCATATTACTGTTTGAATGCCAATAACACAGCTTAAAGGGACAGTCAAAAAATTATTGATTACAAAGAAAACACTGTATTACGCATTATCAAGTTGGAAACAACAAAACATGGAGAAATACGTGTGACTTATGTGCTTACCCTTGTATCTATGACTATGAAAAATGACCACTTATTTGTTGTTCTGACATAACAACATTTTAGACATCAATGATCAATACATGGTAAATAATATGCTGTATGAGCACAAGGTTTTAGATATACAAATGCTATCCAAATGCCCTCTAGTGGTCAAATTGCTTAATGATTACATGCACTCTTCAAGCTCTAAGAAATGAGCACACGAACCTCATAGGTTTAGCTAGCAAATTAAAATAAACACAGACAAATTATTAATTGGTGAGAAACCTTTGATATCATTGAAATTACAAAATTGACTTTTATAATAATGCAAAACATGATTTGTTTTATAAACTGTCCCTTTAACAAAATTACATATGCTAACATATATTTGCAGATTGTTGGTATATCTACATGTACTTGTTCAAACAATAAATATTGAAAACAGATTTATATTGACGTGTTAAATAAAGTCTATTTTCTTAAAGAGACATTATTGTGTTAATTTATTTTTATAAAGACATTTGTTTTAACAATGAATATGGTTTAAAGTCCTTTTAGGAGTGGGGGGTGAAAATATGCTAACAATAATATATTTGGAGATTAACCAATGTGGAACTCATACATGATACAAAAATAAACATTTGCATTAAAGGGACAGTATACTATATTTTTAACAGAACTGTATATAATAGACACTACTAGAAACAACAAGATTAACATATACTGATATCAATATTACAAAGCTTTAAACACTTTGAAAGAAAATCGGGTTAGCTCGATTGAAAATATAGATGAACCCCCATTACAACCGTAAAACAAGACAATACCCCATCATTAACATATGAAAAGACCCTTTACACAAACAGGAGAAAGCTGGAGATGGTACTCACATGAAACTTTGAGGCTTGGCGAGGAGTCTGAAAATGACTTACATTTTATTTGAACAGAAGCAAAATGAGACGTGTATTTGGAAAACAATGGACTATCTAACTAGAGACCAAATAAAATATTTTGATTTATAATGTGAGTGTCTAATGAACCTTTAATAAAATATACAACGAAATTACATTTAGAAGAAGTCGGCATCATATATTTAGCATATGATAAAAATAAATGCATATTGATTACTTGATTCTAACACAATAGCGCATATTTATGAATTAGATATCTTTAACATTAAACACAACAGTCATTTTTCATAAAAAGGAACATATTGTTGACCAACATATTAAACAACATGGACTATAGAGATTTGCACTTGCCTCGAAATATCTTATGCATGAAAACATTTTGCTTTTGTTCGTTTATTCAACAAGACATCCAGCAAAAGAGAATGTGGTGGTCTTTATCAGCTATGGGTCAACAATGTAACATGATGCAAAAAATCCATATTCGCCATGTTTTTAAACTTGTCTTCTCATTCACAAACGTGTTTAACGTGCACAAACAAATATTGCGGGAATACGTAATACAATCAGACGTTTTTTTTACCTTTGAATGTGACGTCTTAATTAACATGGCGCTTCCTTGATCACGTAAGAACGCAAAACAAAAAAGGTGCATCCTTGATCGCGTAAGAACGGAAACCAAAAAAAGGCGCATCCTTCATCGCGTAAGAACGCAAACCAAAAAAATGCACATCCTTGATCGCGTAAGAACGCAAACCAAAAAAAGGCGCATCCTTGATCGCGTAAGAACGCCACTCAATACAAGGAATCATTGGACAGCCTGGCAGGTGACGTCTTAAGCAATATGGCGCATCCGAGATCACTGAAAAACCGCAGCCAATACAAGGACTCAGTTGACAGCTTGGCATATCAATAAGAAACGTATTTTAGTAACTAGTATGTGTCTAGATTGCTATCTAGGAATGTCACGAAATCATGAATCATCTTTTCGGACTTGACTGTCCCTTTAACTATAGCTATGGTGTATATCTTTGACATTTAAAAGATACACATGAGAAATACATATGCCATTGATGTTTTAAGATATGTTTAGATTGTTTTGGAATAACAATAATGACACATGTATTAATCAAACGTGTCATTTAATCAAGCTGAAATATGGTTAGCCTACCTATAGCCATATATGGGAGGAGAAGCATTTTGTTTAAAATATTTGGGGAAAAATATTCCTCATCTAAAATATACGCATTACACACAGAGATTGATTTGGTTACACTTTTACAATAAGATAGAATTGAAAATGAAATACATGTGCTGTCAACATTACAATAAGATTGTTTATTAATAAGATTATATGTCCTTGTTCATGTAAAAAGGACAAAAACGCTTTAGAAATGGAAATACATTCATTAACAATTGTGCTCACCATCACTTAAAGGGACATGATTTTTATTTATAAAAAGAGGATACACAGAGACAATACTAATTCAATAACATGAACACTTATATCATTGTATCAATCCTCAGATCATTTGTTAAAGGTGCATCAATTCATGCAGAGTTTATAAATACACACATGGATGTGAAATTTGAAATATACATATATATACACAAATAACTATCTATATATACATATATAAACAATTACTATGCTAATCATAATCATGCAATGATAAAGCTTTTCAAAAAATATATAAAGACAAATAATAAAATTACATTGGAGATGTTAATCTTAAAGTCATTTACAATTGTATTACATATATGATTCAGGAAACATCATTATTTTTGGTAAGGTCCCTTTAAGGATCAACCAGATAAACTAGAGATTTCAATCAATGACATGAATAAGGAGGACAAAGAATCATGCAATGACATGTCTTTTATTAGTATGTCAGAAAACATCAACAACGTTTATAAATAATCATGTAAATATCAGGAAAATTGGAGCCATATGACAAGGTAAGAGAGTGCATCACAGTCCATGAAGAGAGTTACCAAGGGCCAGCATAGCCCCATTTGAGCCATATGACAAGGTAACAGAGTGCATCACAGTCCATGAAGAGAGTTGCCATGGGCCAGCATAGCCCCATTTGAGCCATATGACAAGGTAACAGAGTGCATCACAGTCCATGAAGAGAGTTGCCAAGGGCCAGCATAGCCCCATTTGAGCCATATGACAAGGTAAGATAGTGCATCACAGTCCATGAAGAGAGTTGCCAAGGGCCAGCATAGCCCCATTTGAGCCATATGACAAGGTAACAGAGTGCATCACAGTCCATGAAGAGAGTTGCCAAGGGCCAGCATAGCCCCATTTGAGCCATATGACAAGGTAAGAGAGTGCATCACAGTCCATGAAGAGAGTTGCCAAGGGCCAGCATAGCCCCATTTGAGCCATATGACAAGGTAACAGAGTGCATCACAGTCCATGAAGATAGTTGCCAAGGGCCAGCATAGCCCCATTTGAGCCATATGACAAGGTAACAGAGTGCATCACAGTCCATGAAGAGAGTTGCCAAGGGCCAGCATAGCCCCATTTGAGCCATATGACAAGGTAAGAGAGTGCATCACAGTCCATGAAGAGAGTTGCCAAGGGCCAGCATAGCCCCATTTGAGCCATATGACAAGGTAAGAGAGTGCATCACAGTCCATGAAGAGAGTTGCCAAGGGCCAGCATAGCCCCATTTGAGCCATATGACAAGGTAACAGAGTGCATCACAGTCCATGAAGAGAGTTGCCAAGGGCCAGCATAGCCCCATTTGAGCCATATGACAAGGTAAGAGAGTGCATCACAGTCCATGAAGAGAGTTGCCAAGGGCCAGCATAGCCCCATTTGAGCCATATGACAAGGTAAAAGAGTGCAACAGGCACAACAATAATAAGAAAAAAAGGCCAAATGGCAACCATAACAAAAACCTCAACATGTGGACGGAGGATTCTTATCTGCGCCCTTGGAGCATCTCCAGATCCTCCACTTACTGGTCATCCCCTTCATCGTCCTGTGCATGTCCAGCTACAGATTCAAGCATTGAGTTCCACCGCCTCATCTGACGTAGATTCATATGCTGAACCTGTAGCTGGGCCTGCATGGTGTCGGCCATCCCTCTCAGGACAGCTGCGTTCCTCAACACGGCCTGCTCTATGCGTGCTAGAGCTTCGAGCATGAGCCATGTTGAGCCACAGCCTAAAATAAAGAATAAATAAAATATTAATGATAATTACACAACAGACCAAATAAAAAGCAAATATACATTGTCATCATAAAGACAAATAATTTTTTAAATTAATTTGTTGACATTGATTATTTACACATGAAATATGTTATTCAGACAGACCTAAACCATTAAATGGACATTTTAATCCAACATGTTGTCCCCTTTAATTGGTTTTTGATGATCCACTTTTACAGCTTGAGTGTCTTAAATCTTGTTAAAGGATTTACATTGTACTTACATTAGCAATTTTAAGATTTTAGTTATACTGTGGTAGGCACACCTATCCTTAAACATTTTGGCATTGAGGACAAGCTGTGTAAACATAGCAACCAGAAGAAATTACATTGCCACTGGGTTATACAAGAGATAATGTATGATCATTTGGACATAAATATTTGGATCCAAATAGTGGTGATTGGTATATGTAGTGATATCAAATTAAAGGGACAGTAAACCTAAATATTTTAGTTAGTTTAGTTGATTCAGATAGAGCATGACATTAAAAAGAATGATTAATTTACTCGTATTCTTTAAATGTTTGAATTCTCGAGCTATATTTTAAATGCAAGAAAGTTTATAGGGCAGGCCATTTTTGTTTATCAACTTTGGTTGTCCCTGCTGATTGATGGATACATCCATCCAACAATAAAGAAATGATGTCCATATTTTTTTAAATAAAAACAAAATATAGGCATTTCTTTGTTTCAATAAAGATAGCAAGAGAATGAAGAATAATTGATAAGAGTAGTAAATTATAAATTTGATTAACATTGCATGCTCTATTTGAATCACAATTGAAAAATTTTCAGTCAGTGTACCTTTAAATATCTTATAATGTTGATTTTGAATGATACTTACAGCTGTGCCTGGGAAGGACAATCCGATACCCAGGACAATGAAGGTTGAGACAGGGGGGAGGGGTGGGATTGGGTTGGGGAGGGATGGGCTGCTGCTCTGGGGTAGCCCGTACAGCTGGGGAGTGGTGAGTTGGGGGCTGGGCAGCTGGGGTAGCTGTACGGGCCAAAAGACGGGGAGAGCGCTGAAGGGGGAGGGATACGACAGGACAAATGGGAAGGGCCGGGAGGGGAAGGGGACTGGGCAGGGGGCTGGGCAGGGGACTGGGCAGGGGACTGGGCAGGGGGCTGGGCAGGGGGCTGGGCAGGGGACTGGGCAGGGGGCTGGGCAGGGGACTGGGCAGGGGACTGGGCAGGGGACTGGGCAGGGGAGGAACAATGATGACCAGAAGCAGAGGATCCATCTGAAATAAATATAATAAATATATTAACATCTCATACATCATGAAATCAAATCAACGCATTTCAACTTGATTATGTTTGCAATATACTTAGAAGTGTGTTTGAATTTCTAAACAATGATGACATGAGGATATGGTATGCATATAGGCACTCAGATGAATATCAATGACTGTCTGTACAATTCTAAAATTATTATTGTGGTTTGGCCTAGAATATGCATGTGACATCATGATGGCATGAATTTCCAATCCAAATATTTAAACAAATCCAAGCATATCTTCATGCTGCCTGATATATAAAGGGGGCAGTAGTGTATTTGAACAGACAAATAATATTCCTTTTTAAAGTGCAAAAGCTGTAGACTTTGAATATCATCAATAAAATGATTTCCAATAAAAAAACATGTTGGATACATGTTAGATATATTTCACATACCATCAGACTCCAAGGGAGCCTCTTCCTCCTCCGTCCCACATGTTAAATCAATCTCTGTAAAACATAACATGTTGTGTACACATTAAGATCAGATATTATAACATATGTTACTGTTGCTCAAAGACACACATCAATGTTGCATTAAAGATATACACACCCAAAGTTATGATTTACATCATTTTGATGGAGCATACAAATGACATTAGATTTGTTATTATCAATGATTCAGATTTTCTATTTATTGTTTGTATTAATTTTAAAATCATAAAAGCATAGTACATTGAACATTTAAGATTTCTCATGTGTGTATCACTTGATGATTGTTGTCAAAAATGAACATGGAAACAAACATATGCTATACATCTTCTGAATAACAAAGGTGTAGACTAAGAAAGTTTTAATTCTTAATCTTTCAATATTCAAATAAAATTAATATATAATCAGAGGAGTCAATTATATGTTTGTTTCAAATGTTATGCTTCATCAGAATCATGCTCATAATATTGATTACCAATACACCTTCAATGACATATAAATGAGTCAATGGACTTACCAGAAGACCGCAAAGGTGGCTCTGTGTCAGTGCTGGATTCCTCTGGGCTCCCCACACCAACTCTCTCTATGAATGATATAGATATATATTAGTGAACACATTTGGGATAGCACTAAATCACATCTGTATCGATTTATAAGAATAATCAACTTTAAAATGTGAAGAATAGAGCAGTCATTATAAAATAAAATGCTTGATTGAATCAAGGGGATTCTGTAAAAAATGATGTATTGAACATATGTTTAATTTCTGACTATATTAGACATCAAACTCATCTCATACAATGCTATTGCATATCTAAATATACCCATTGAGCAATGTTCTTCAAAGAATACACACAAACCACATTTTGAATAACAGCTGTTGACAAATATAAACAAAGACATGTGGCACACCGAGCCATTTGTGCAATGTACAGTAATCTTGTTTAGGACACAACACATATTGATCACAATACCAAACCAAATTGATTAGTACAAATATGTAATCATGGTGCTGTTAGAGTATGCTTATATCTAGAAAGTAACTCCAACAGTGAATATGTGAATTATATATCAATATTGTCTAATCCAAAGAATGGAAGGATTAATGAATCTATTGTTTATTAAAGGGACACTGACATGATTTATTTCAATCATTGATTTCACTGTTCAAACTGTTCCAAATGATTTAACATTGACTCCTATTATAATTTTAATGTTGCTACATTTTAATCTTAAAGGCAGATAAGCAATATTGGATTCAATAAATATTGTTTGTTGAAGGTATCCACCAATCATCAATAAAAACCCAGGTTGGTTAACCAAAATTGAGCTGCAGATAAACGTACATTCTTGATTTTAAAATACATTTAGCAATAGAATATTTCACATATGATTATAGTATTATATTTAAATGTTGCTTAATATTGCATGCTCTATCTGAATGACAACATTAATCATTTTAGCTCAGTGTCCCTTTAATATAAAAATATATTGATTTGACAAGGTTGGTGTTAATGAATTCTCTACTCCATATGTTTATGTAATGAATGGGATTGAGCATGCAATTCGAATCTAATATGTTATTTAAGGATATCCTAAGAATTATTTAATTTTCATCTATTAAAGGGACATGAAGCTCTAAATGTGTAATTGTATACTTTTTGAAACTATGTACTACTGTTATCTCAACACATGATTTTAACTTTTGACCCAATGCCAATTTATGCATAAAAAAACAGCCGGATAATACCAGTAATGCATTGTTTAACCTAAACCAAAATCAATATGTTTTTAGAAGAACTAAAACAATAGACTGAACCAATGTAGCTCATAAAATGTTTAAACAAAACAATAAAATCACGTTTACAAATCATTCAATGTAAAATTTCGTTGGCATGTCCCTTAAATGACGTGATCAATTTAAAAAATGGAATCTATATTTTTAAAAACAAATCATATGCAAAAGTGTGTGAGTTTTTTAAAAATGTATACAAATAAGATTAAGCAATACACAAGGGAAGAATATAAATTGGACATTCAAAGAATCTTACATTAAAATTAAGATATCCAGAATAGATGGGATATTTAAAATTTGATAAAAATTCAGAGTAGTCTTACAATGTAATCCTCTGTTTATTTTTTTTTAATTCTTATTTGTAAATATTTTACTAATCCATTTTGCAGATACATTTAAATATTGAACAATGTGGATTTAGTATGTAATGTGCTGTCCATGTTTCTAAGACAAATGTCAATTAAAATGAGACATACCATACTGTGACAAGCCCTGGCTTGAGGATCCAGCACCAATATCCAGATCTGTAATATATTAAATGAGGATTGGATATCATTAATACAAATCATGCCATGTTTAAAATCTTTACATTATTAGCAAATCAATTAAAAACTATTAATCTTTTGGTAGTCCCATGAGTTAATTGTTTCCTCAATTAAATTCATGATAAATATATCCTGTACTATTATTTTCAATCAGTTGTGTTGTTTACTGTAGCTTTAATTATTGTTTGGTGTTATTTCATTCTCATCAATTGATGGGCATATGTTATTTTTGTTTTTGATTCTGCTTTTTTTTAATTATGTATAATATTGAAAATAAGAATACTGTATTCTTCACATATATAATAATTCAGATTTCATTTTGACCAACATGTATAAAGCAATGCCACTTACAGCAAACCCATGTTAGCGTGTATGCGCAATTCTAATTGTCGCGATCATTGCGCAATGATTCCAAGCTGAATTATGCATCCGTCATTTGACCAACATGTATAAAGCAATGCCACTTACAGCAAACCCATGTTAACGTGTATGCGCAATTCAATTTTCGCGCTCATTGCGCAATGATTCCAAGCAGAATTTTGCATCCGTCATTTGACCAACATGTATAAAGCAATGCCACTTACAGCAAACCCATGTTAACGTGTATGCGCAATTCAATTTTCGCGATCATTGCACAATGATTCCAAGCTGAATTACGCATCCGTCATTTGACCAACATGTATAAAGCAATGCCACTTACAGCAAACCCATGTTAACGTGTATGCGCAATTCAATTTTCGCGATCATTGTGCAATGATTCCAAGCGGAATTACGCATCCGTCATTTGACCAACATGTATAAAGCAATTAGAAATAAAAAAAAAAACATAGCGTGATATTGTAGATTCAAAGTCAAAATAGGTGAATAATGTAAAGGCTTACCAGAGGTAATGGCACCGTATGATAACCGGTGCTGATAGGCAGGCTAACACTTTCAGTGGCTAGTACACTGGGTGGTCTCAGGCAAGCTGTTCACAGGTGATGTTCAGCGTTTCTTTGATTGGCGTCTGTGCGGCTGAAACCTGAGACGCTGCGGTAGAGCAGATACTTTGATGCCTTATCCAGGAAGGCTCAAAAGGGAAAACCAAGGCAAAAACCAAGGCAAAAAGCAAATGGACAACTTCCGTATAATTAAAACAATGGTATCCATTGTTTGTATGCCTGAAGAAAAGACCGGTTTATGGTCTAGAAACGCGTAGCAGTTTTTATGGATTAAAATTCACTGATTTTAATTATACGGAAGTTGTCCATTTGCTTTTTGCCTTGGTTTTTGCCTTGGTTTTCCCTTTTGAGCCTTCCTGGATAAGGCATCAAAGTATCTGCTCTACCGCAGCGTCTCAGGTTTCAGCCGCACAGACGCCAATCAAAGAAACGCTGAACATCACCTGTGAACAGCTTGCCTGAGACCACCCAGTGTACTAGCCACTGAAAGTGTTAGCCTGCCTATCAGCACCGGTTATCATACGGTGCCATTACCTCTGGTAAGCCTTTACATTATTCACCTATTTTGACTTTGAATCTACAATATCACGCTATGTGGCGCCCTCTTTGTTATTTCTAATTTACAGACACCTTCTACCCGAAGTTCAGAGGAGCCTCGCCGCCAGCACATTTCTATTGTTTCAAAAGACACAGCACCATTTCTTCATATGGACTAATATGGTTTGTCCATAGACATTAATCACTTTTACTATCTGTTATCAACATATATATATTTTGTCAGCGCACCCCGCTCACGGTTCCCCTAGAGGTTCCTATTTTTATGTATAAAGCAATGCCACTTACAGCAAACCCCTGTTAACGTGTATGCGCAATTCAATTTTTGCTCTGTGACGCATATTCTGTAGAGCGCAAGAAACATCATTCCTATTTCATGTGTCACTAATCTAAAATCAGATATCTGAACATCATATGTAGTGTATGTTGTGAGATCTGTATAGGTTTAGTATCTGACTATATACACATTTTTAAAAAAATAATCAAATATTAAGATATTATATGAAGTTGGATAGTTACCTGGTTCAGATTCTCTATCAGCTCCTCCCAGGCCACCGGACGGAGAAGCAGCTGCCCTGGCCCCCGCATCAGGACTTTCAGATCCCGCAGCTGGGAGGGATGAAGAGGAGGCCAAGGATGGCGAGGATCTAAATCTTTTGGGGACCCAGAGATTGAGGAGCTCGCATAAAGTCACCTCATAAGGGAGTAGGTATAGTTTCCGCGGGGCCTTTCTTTGGCCCCCTCTTTTATGGGCTTGTACCCAGTCCCTTATGAGGTTGACTTTTTTTGTCAAGCGCAACCTCATATCTCTGAATCTCCTCATGATTTGATCCTGGCTCCTCTGGACGTCACACACCAATTGAACCGCATTGGTGATAGACTCCCAGAGGGCCTTCTTAACAGGCACATCTGTTGACCTCCTCTTGTTCCCAAACAGCTGGGGATAAAAGTCCTTGACGCCGTGGACCAGTGCAGCACTCTCTGGATTGGTGAACCTGGGAGACGTCATGCCTGCTAGGTTGTCTAATATAAATATTTATATTATACTATAAATATATAACTGCCTGCAGGCATTAGAGAACTGACAAAGATGGCAACGTGTAATGGACTTTTATATTGTGAAGTAAACATGAGATGCACCATGGGACAAGTTATCTGTACATCTGATTGGATAAAAGTTTGAAATATTGTTAGAATGTCTGTGAGACCATCCTGACTCAAGTTGTGTTTGTGTGATGAACTCGGATTGGCCGTTCCTTAATGTTTCATATCTTAGTAACTTCCTTACACATACCTCCTGGTGGTGCTGTTACTTCATTTTTCATGTAAACTTATTTGTAACTCATGGGCCTGTCATGCGGATATGTGTGACGCAGATTTAATATCCGTGATCCGTTAAATATTAATGTTTAAATTCTCTTTAAAATCTAATACTATCACATTATTAAATGTTGTATACATTTTTTGGTTTAATAACGGTCTGTTTCTTTAATACAAATACACATTTAATATTGTATGTCTTTATTGTTCATAAAATCAATTTGTTGACTTATTGTGAAGTATTGACATTGCTCTATTAAATTTATTTCATAATGCACATTGATTGTGTGCTATTGCGTGACATTAGACTCTAATGTTTAAAGATGCAAATCTGTTGTTTCAAGATCTGTTTCCCACGCAATATTTCTGAATGTTCAAATTCAGGTTATAATGTCCGTAACTTGTATAATCTGTTTATAAATGTTAAACTACAGGTTTGTTTGTTATTAGTAAATAAACCTCGAGCTTGTGTTTGTCTGAAGTGCTCATATATGTTATTGTGCAATGGTGTCTTTATTTTTAAATAGACATTACAAACAAACAATTGTATCAAATGATCTGTAAAGATAGAAAATTGTTTAGACTTTAAAATGTAACTCAATTTATCTTAGTATTTAGATATCCTCAACAGAAGAAATTTAAATGCACATGGTTGAGCCAATCACATAAGGCATCTCTGTGCATCCACCAATCTTCATCTACTGAGCCTATCTCGATATGCTTTTCAAGCAAAGTATGTCAAGATAAGAAGAGAAGTAAATACACTCTTTAAAACTCTTAAAGGGACACTGTCCAAACAAATTTAGCGTTCGTGATTCAGATTGAGCATGAAATGTTAAGCAACTTTATAATTTAATCCGATTCTCAAATGTTAAGAATTATCTTGTTATCTTTCTTTGCAAATCAATAATGATATTTTAGATTACGGACAATTTTTGCAAAAAAACCTGGGTTGTCCTTGATGATTGTTGGATCAATTAATCCAACCAAAAAAAAAAGTTCTGTCCAGAGTACTGAAGCAAATAAATTATCTATTTAATGCCTTATTTTTAAAGTAATGATAGCAACATCACGAGGAACATTGATAATATGAGACAATTTTTAAAGTTGCTTAAAATAGAATACTCATTCAGAATGTATAAATCATTAATTTTTTAACTGTCTCCCTTTAAGTATATTTTGAGTTCATGTCCCTTTAAAGAGACAGTTCACAATAATGCTTGAAAAATCATAAACCTAGCCACCTTCCTTTTGCTAAATTAGTATAACATATGAGTAAAGCATATTTAGATTAACTTCTGGATTGTTTTACACACTGACTGAAATATATATTGTAATGGATGTATTTCGCACTCTTCAGCTTAGAGGGACATTAAGCTATATGTTATGTATGCATTTTGGATAAGATTATAATGTTTGAACAACTTAATATGTTTTGGTATTCAATCATTAGATTGTAATTATATATATTCTTGGATTAAATACATATCTACATAGGCTATTTTGATGATGATTGTTGGTTGCACATAGATGCCTTATGTAATTGACTAAGATATGTGCATTGATGTATATTTTTCGAAGTATATTTAAAGACTGAATTTAATTCTATAGTACTTTCTAAATATGTTTACATTTTTTTATGATTTTTTAAAAATCAAGACACAATATACTTTGTGAATGTCCCTTTAAGGAGAAAAACATTTTGAATGTTGATTTAACATTGTCAAAAGAAACTAAAGGGGAATGAAAATTATATATAGATATGTGATGTCTAACCCAAGAGGTAAGATTTTAAAAACTACATAATAATAATAACTATAGTTAAATGTCCCTTTAAATGACTCCACTAGAAAATAAAATCTATTAACATGGCATCTAATAACTAGCTTGTGAAAAATATGAAGTTAAATGACCTACCATTTATAAATGTAAAAATTTATAAATTTAAGAAAATAATGTTTTGAGATACCTAAGGAAGATACAAGATCTTATAAAATTAATTTTACATTCAACAACACTGTCACTTTAATGTAAGTGAACCACTTCCCCTTCTTAAAAGTGAAACAAAATAATTTATGTAAAATTTTGAATACATATCCGAAATTATTTTAACATCTAAGAATTTCAAAAGAAAAGCATCGATGGATCTCACTCCCCAATTAATTTAAAAAAGATAGTTTAATTTAATATTCTCTGAATCAGTGGATTTTCTAAAATTAATGCATTATTTGATCTTATGCATGTGCTTGTCAAATAGACAACTACCAGTCATGGGAGTCAAATTGTTTTTTATTGACAGATTATATGGATATTTATTATAATCTGTTCAAAAGAGTGTATTTAATAATAAAATGTTGATTATTACCATTTAAAAAAAAAAAAAGTTTTTGAAACAAAAACAAAAAAATATTCCTGGAAGTCATCAGATGACAATCTGAAATTAAAAATAAAAATTTTACAAAGTTAATACACACGTTGTCAAATATTCATAAAATACATTTACAATCATCTTGTGTCTATGCTCTAACTTTGTTCAACGTTTTATCAAGATATTTATGATTTAAATTTAAAAATAAATAAAATAAACATACACCATTATATTGTGTAATAAAAATTAAATTTAAATATCAGAATTTCGAATTATACATAATAATCTATATCACATTCCAATAATAAATATATATGTATGCTGAACATAAATGTAATATTTCATGTCCATTCAAATACCTCTATATCAACTATAATATGTATTCCTTTTTCTGATTGTGATCCCTAAATATCTAATTATGAACTAAATATGACTAATGTATGTAAGCTACTAATATTCAACATTCTTCACTAGCATGCATTGGTACACCAACCACCTATTTTGACTTTGAATCTACAATATCACGCTATGTGGCGCCCTCTTTGTTATTTCTAATTTACAGACACCTTCTACCCGAAGTTCAGAGGAGCCTCGCCGCCAGCACATTTCTATTGTTTCAAAAGACACAGCACCATTTCTTCATATGGACTAATATGGTTTGTCCATAGACATTAATCACTTTTACTATCTGTTATCAACATATATATATTTTGTCAGCGCACCCCGCTCACGGTTCCCCTAGAGGTTCCTATTTTTATGTATAAAGCAATGCCACTTACAGCAAACCCCTGTTAACGTGTATGCGCAATTCAATTTTTGCTCTGTGACGCATATTCTGTAGAGCGCAAGAAACATCATTCCTATTTCATGTGTCACTAATCTAAAATCAGATATCTGAACATCATATGTAGTGTATGTTGTGAGATCTGTATAGGTTTAGTATCTGACTATATACACATTTTTAAAAAAATAATCAAATATTAAGATATTATATGAAGTTGGATAGTTACCTGGTTCAGATTCTCTATCAGCTCCTCCCAGGCCACCGGACGGAGAAGCAGCTGCCCTGGCCCCTGCATCAGGACTTTCAGATCCCGCAGCTGGGAGGGATGAAGAGGAGGCCAAGGATGGCGAGGATCTAAATCTTTTGGGGACCCAGAGATTGAGGAGCTCGCATAAAGTCACCTCATAAGGGAGTAGGTATAGTTTCCGCGGGGCCTTTCTTTGGCCCCCTCTTTTATGGGCTTGTACCCAGTCCCTTATGAGGTTGACTTTTTTTGTCAAGCGCAACCTCATATCTCTGAATCTCCTCATGATTTGATCCTGGCTCCTCTGGACGTCACACACCAATTGAACCGCATTGGTGATAGACTCCCAGAGGGCCTTCTTAACAGGCACATCTGTTGACCTCCTCTTGTTCCCAAACAGCTGGGGATAAAAGTCCTTGACGCCGTGGACCAGTGCAGCACTCTCTGGATTGGTGAACCTGGGAGACGTCATGCCTGCTAGGTTGTCTAATATAAATATTTATATTATATTATAAATATATAACTGCCTGCAGGCATTAGAGAACTGACAAAGATGGCAACGTGTAATGGACTTTTATATTGTGAAGTAAACATGAGATGCACCATGGGACAAGTTATCTGTACATCTGATTGGATAAAAGTTTGAAATATTGTTAGAATGTCTGTGAGACCATCCTGACTCAAGTTGTGTTTGTGTGATGAACTCGGATTGGCCGTTCCTTAATGTTTCATATCTTAGTAACTTCCTTACACATACCTCCTGGTGGTGCTGTTACTTCATTTTTCATGTAAACTTATTTGTAACTCATGGGCCTGTCATGCGGATATGTGTGACGCAGATTTAATATCCGTGATCCGTTAAATATTAATGTTTAAATTCTCTTTAAAATCTAATACTATCACATTATTAAATGTTGTATACATTTTTTGGTTTAATAACGGTCTGTTTCTTTAATACAAATACACATTTAATATTGTATGTCTTTATTGTTCATAAAATCAATTTGTTGACTTATTGTGAAGTATTGACATTGCTCTATTAAATTTATTTCATAATGCACATTGATTGTGTGCTATTGCGTGACATTAGACTCTAATGTTTAAAGATGCAAATCTGTTGTTTCAAGATCTGTTTCCCACGCAATATTTCTGAATGTTCAAATTCAGGTTATAATGTCCGTAACTTGTATAATCTGTTTATAAATGTTAAACTACAGGTTTGTTTGTTATTAGTAAATAAACCTCGAGCTTGTGTTTGTCTGAAGTGCTCATATATGTTATTGTGCAATGGTGTCTTTATTTTTAAATAGACATTACAAACAAACAATTGTATCAAATGATCTGTAAAGATAGAAAATTGTTTAGACTTTAAAATGTAACTCAATTTATCTTAGTATTTAGATATCCTCAACAGAAGAAATTTAAATGCACATGGTTGAGCCAATCACATAAGGCATCTCTGTGCATCCACCAATCTTCATCTACTGAGCCTATCTCGATATGCTTTTCAAGCAAAGTATGTCAAGATAAGAAGAGAAGTAAATACACTCTTTAAAACTCTTAAAGGGACACTGTCCAAACAAATTTAGCGTTCGTGATTCAGATTGAGCATGAAATGTTAAGCAACTTTATAATTTAATCCGATTCTCAAATGTTAAGAATTATCTTGTTATCTTTCTTTGCAAATCAATAATGATATTTTAGATTACGGACAATTTTTGCAAAAAAACCTGGGTTGTCCTTGATGATTGTTGGATCAATTAATCCAACCAAAAAAAAAAGTTCTGTCCAGAGTACTGAAGCAAATAAATTATCTATTTAATGCCTTATTTTTAAAGTAATGATAGCAACATCACGAGGAACATTGATAATATGAGACAATTTTTAAAGTTGCTTAAAATAGAATACTCATTCAGAATGTATAAATCATTAATTTTTTAACTGTCTCCCTTTAAGTATATTTTGAGTTCATGTCCCTTTAAAGAGACAGTTCACAATAATGCTTGAAAAATCATAAACCTAGCCACCTTCCTTTTGCTAAATTAGTATAACATATGAGTAAAGCATATTTAGATTAACTTCTGGATTGTTTTACACACTGACTGAAATATATATTGTAATGGATGTATTTCGCACTCTTCAGCTTAGAGGGACATTAAGCTATATGTTATGTATGCATTTTGGATAAGATTATAATGTTTGAACAACTTAATATGTTTTGGTATTCAATCATTAGATTGTAATTATATATATTCTTGGATTAAATACATATCTACATAGGCTATTTTGATGATGATTGTTGGTTGCACATAGATGCCTTATGTAATTGACTAAGATATGTGCATTGATGTATATTTTTCGAAGTATATTTAAAGACTGAATGTAATTCTATAGTACTTTCTAAATATGTTTACATTTTTTTATGATTTTTTAAAAATCAAGACACAATATACTTTGTGAATGTCCCTTTAAGGAGAAAAACATTTTGAATGTTGATTTAACATTGTCAAAAGAAACTAAAGGGGAATGAAAATTATATATAGATATGTGATGTCTAACCCAAGAGGTAAGATTTTAAAAACTACATAATAATAATAACTATAGTTAAATGTCCCTTTAAATGACTCCACTAGAAAATAAAATCTATTAACATGGCATCTAATAACTAGCTTGTGAAAAATATGAAGTTAAATGACCTACCATTTATAAATGTAAAAATTTATAAATTTAAGAAAATAATGTTTTGAGATACCTAAGGAAGATACAAGATCTTATAAAATTAATTTTACATTCAACAACACTGTCACTTTAATGTAAGTGAACCACTTCCCCTTCTTAAAAGTGAAACAAAATAATTTATGTAAAATTTTGAATACATATCCGAAATTATTTTAACATCTAAGAATTTCAAAAGAAAAGCATCGATGGATCTCACTCCCCAATTAATTTAAAAAAGATAGTTTAATTTAATATTCTCTGAATCAGTGGATTTTCTAAAATTAATGCATTATTTGATCTTATGCATGTGCTTGTCAAATAGACAACTACCAGTCATGGGAGTCAAATTGTTTTTTATTGACAGATTATATGGATATTTATTATAATCTGTTCAAAAGAGTGTATTTAATAATAAAATGTTGATTATTACCATTTAAAAAAAAAAAAAGTTTTTGAAACAAAAACAAAAAAATATTCCTGGAAGTCATCAGATGACAATCTGAAATTAAAAATAAAAATTTTACAAAGTTAATACACACGTTGTCAAATATTCATAAAATACATTTACAATCATCTTGTGTCTATGCTCTAACTTTGTTCAACGTTTTATCAAGATATTTATGATTTAAATTTAAAAATAAATAAAATAAACATACACCATTATATTGTGTAATAAAAATTAAATTTAAATATCAGAATTTCGAATTATACATAATAATCTATATCACATTCCAATAATAAATATATATGTATGCTGAACATAAATGTAATATTTCATGTCCATTCAAATACCTCTATATCAACTATAATATGTATTCCTTTTTCTGATTGTGATCCCTAAATATCTAATTATGAACTAAATATGACTAATGTATGTAAGCTACTAATATTCAACATTCTTCACTAGCATGCATTGGTACACCAACCTGGATAATGCATGGTCTTTGAAAGTCAATTCAGGGGTAAACAGTTGATCTTCAATAGGTGTCTTATTCATCAGTTCATAAAATAGAGGACTGAAATACCATCTAAAAAAGTAAAATCATCTAAGTGTCTGATTGTGATCCCTAAATATCTAATTATGAACTAAATATGACTAATGTATGTAAGCTACTAATATTCAACATTCTTCACTAGCATGCATTGGTACACCAACCTGGATAATGCATGGTCTTTGAAAGTCAATTCAGGGGTAAACAGTTGATCTTCAATAGGTGTCTTATTCATCAGTTCATAAAATAGAGGACTGAAATACCATCTAAAAAAGTAAAATCATCTAAGTGTCTGATTGTGATCCCTAAATATCTAATTATGAACTAAATATGACTAATGTATGTAAGCTACTAATATTCAACATTCTTCACTAGCATGCATTGGTACACCAACCTGGATAATGCATGGTCTTTGAAAGTCAATTCAGGGGTAAACAGTTGATCTTCAATAGGTGTCTTATTCATCAGTTCATAAAATAGAGGACTGAAATACCATCTAAAAAAGTAAAATCATCTAAGTGTCTGATTGTGATCCCTAATTATCTAATTATGAACTACATATGACTAATGTATGTAAGCTACTAATATTCAACATTCTTCACTAGCATGCATTGGTACACCAACCTGGATAATGCATGGTCTTTGAAAGTCAATTCAGGGGTAAACAGTTGATCTTCAATAGGTGTCTTATTCATCAGTTCATAAAATAGAGGACTGAAATACCATCTAAAAAAGTAAAATCATCTAAGTGTCTGATTGTGATCCCTAAATATCTAATTATGAACTAAATATGACTAATGTATGTAAGCTACTAATATTCAACATTCTTCACTAGCATGCATTGGTACACCAACCTGGATAATGCATGGTCTTTGAAAGTCAATTCAGGGGTAAACAGTTGATCTTCAATAGGTGCCTTATTCATCTTTTCAAAAATAGAGGACTGTGAAATACCATCTAAAAATTTAAAAATAATCTAAGTGTCTCCAATAGGATGCCTCCACAGCCTTATTCTATCAAATAGTTGGCACTTACCATGTGAACATATCTTTGTATGTTTTTCAAGGTCAGCAGATTGGAAAGATAATGCCAGACATGATCCCATTGGTAAACTTCAATTTCAATCTTGGCTTTTTCCACTGTCAGTCTGGGCAATCTTCACTGTCAGGCTTCTAATTCTTCCCTTTCAGTCTTTAGATTAAGTCAGCTCCCTAATGGCAGAAAAAGTTTAATAAAAATTACTACAAGTGTGTGAATCAGTTCTGTACCCCTCTCCCACCCCCCATTTCAGAATCAATTTCTGTCACTAGCTTACTAAGCGTGTGTAGCATCTTGTGTTCTGTTCTATCAAGTGTGAAGATGAGTCATATTGAGCAGAACGAACCTCTAATGTGTGACATTGAACCATAGTCATGCTAGAGGATATTTATGCTAGAGGATCCCTTTCTGAGTATGTACATTTTAAGTAATGTGTAAACTAAATACTAGTTTTGAAAATGTATGCCATATGATGTATTTGTGTACAATTCATGCCAGCAACAGTCCATACATTTATACTTACCAGCTGATGTCCTCTTTAAAAACCAGGTGGCAAAGACTCGCTACAGGACCCAATGACCAGAGCATCACCTATATTAATAAATCAAACACATTTTTAGCATTTGATGAACAATCCTAACATGTTTGCACAATTCTCTACTTGTCATTTCCTTAGAGTTCACATCTATTGACAATACTCCAGTCTAACTTCTATTATTTACCGTCTAAAGTGGCGGTTGATGATGTCTGCTCTGACATTGAGCCCCTCGTCCTGGAATGGCCCCTCTAGAACAGGATCATCCTCCTCATCTCTGAGGAGGTTTTGGTGCGCCTGGACGCCCTGCAGCATCCCAGCCCGCTGTGCAATATTATGCAGGACACTACAGGCTACAACGATCTTAGCCCCCTTCTTTGGGTTGTACTGGAGGGCTCCTCCCGACCGGTCCAGGCACCTGAACCTCATCTTCAGGAGCCCGAACATCCGTTCAACCACCACCCTGGTTCTCTTATGAGCCCTATTGTAGCGCTCCTCAGACACATCAGTCGGGCTACGCAAGGGGGTAATAAGCCAAGGCCGGCTCATGTACCCAGAATCACCTATAAATTATGAACAGAACATAATTCAAACTGAATCCTCAAAATAGTATTTTGATTCCAATAAAAGTTTTTGTACACGATAATCCACTAACAATTTTTTTTTTTTAAAAGAATAATCTAGTTCAATCTTATTCTCTATCTTCCCATTTCAGCTAAGACATGCTACATATGCGTATTTCTCCTAAACGAAACCTTGTGTAAAATGCAAACTAAATGGTTACATTGCATTCTCTATCTGAGCATTTAAGGTAAGACATGCTACATATCTGCATTGAACTAAAACTAGACATTTGCGGAAAGAGACAATGACATGGTTAAATTGCATTAGCTAATATCTTCCCATTTCAGCTAAGACATGCTACATATGCGTATTTCTCCAAAACCAAACCTTGTGTAAAATGCAAACTAAATGGTTACATTGCATTCTCTATCTGAGCATTTAAGGTAAGACATGCTACATATCTGCATTGAACTAAAACTAGACATTTGCGGAAAAAGAAATAAATGGTTAAATTGCATCCTATAGCTGAACATTACGCTAACATTTTAAAACTACAGTGGCAATTGTCTAATTAACCATGTTGTGCACAAATACTCACCAACGAGATAACCAGGGGGCATTTGTCTTTCCTCAAACGGTCTCCACAGGAACGACTGAGCGAGGATGCGGGCATCATGACAAGCCCCTCCAAAATTCGCACACACATGCATAATCCTCATCTGTGCGTCACAAACATACTGCACGTTGAGGCTATGAAAATGTTTGCGATTTCTGAAGGGCAAGTCATCAATTGGAGCACGCAGCGCAATGTGGGTACAATCTATGGCTCCCAAGACATTGGGCAATTGAGCAATATCAAAGAATTCCCGCTTCAGGCGCCTCAAATCACCATCATTTTGTGGGAATCCTATGTAATGCTTACTGATACGTACCATGGCGTCCAGAAAGTTATCAAACACCACAGAGAATGTACCTTGAGCCAGGCCATGCATGTACATTTCTCCGGATTGAAAACTCCCGGAGGCCAGGACGTATAGACAACTTAGCATCTTACTCATGGCGGGAACAGCAGTCCTTATTCTTATACGTGGCTCCAAATGAGGTTTAAGAAGATCATAAAGGCCAATGCGCTGTTCGCGATTGAGACGATACTTATCATAAACCTCAAAGTCGCTCATGTTTTCCAAGGTGGGTCTCACCATGTAGACACGAGGACCTCGAACCAGATGACCCCTTCGTCTCAGTCTGAGCCGCCGAGGCTGCCTGATTCGATCAACAGCTAGTTCGCCAATAGCAGCACCAGCAGTGTCTACCATGTCATCGTCATTCATCTTTCAAAACAGCGTAACAAGGTATGCACTTGATCTGATGTGGATCACAAGTGATGCTTTGGCCATGTTGTTTGGGGGATTTATAGTACAATTAGTCCAATGGTAGTGAGTTTGTAATGATTGCTGATTGTATTCACTTGTTTGTATGTGAGCGGTGCGAATGCTTTCAAAGTGGGCGTTTTTGTTTTTTTGGATGAAATGTTGTTTTCCCCCAATGAATCTCAATGTGAAAGTGTAAAATATCACACATACAGTGCATGTTTGTAATGTTTGATCATATGCGTAATCAATATTTCTTAAAAGCGATCTTATAGTAACAAGCACACGTCCAGGCTAACATGAATGAAAGTGCATAGTTGTGTATAATGTGCATCGAATGTGATTGATCAATGTTGCTGCAACATTGTTTGAAAACGATAAAGTAACATCTGCCATCTGTAGTATTGTATATATAAGTGATTGCCGAGCTGTCAATATTGTATGCGTCCCTTTAAAATCGCAATAATAATTCAGAACTTCCCGTCTGCCATCTGTAGTATTGTATATATAAGTGATTGCCGAGCTGTCAATATTGTATGTGTCCCTTTAAAATCGCAATAATAATTCCGAACTTCCCGTCTGCCATCTGTAGTATTGTATATATAAGTGATTGCCGAGCTGTCAATATTGTATGCGTCCCATTCAAATGGCACTAATACTGAATAACTTCCGGCTGTCATCTGTAGTATTGTATATATAAGTGATTTCCCAGCTGTCAATATTGTATGCGTCCCTTTAAAATCGCAATAATAATTCCGAACTTCCCGTCTGCCATCTGTAGTATTGTATATATAAGTGATTGCCGAGCTGTCAATATTGTATGCGTCCCTTTAAAATCGCAATAATAATTCCGAACTTCCCGTCTGTCATCTGTAGTATTGTATATATAAGTGATTGCTGAGCTGTCAATATTGTATGCGTCCCTTTAAAATCGCAATAATAATTCCGAACTTCCCGTCTGCCATCTGTAGTATTGTATATATAAGTGATTGCCGAGCTGTCAATATTGTATGCGTCCCATTCAAATGGCACTAATACTGAATAACTTCCGGCTGTAATCTGTAGTATTGTATATATAAGTGATTTGCGATCTGACAATATTTATTAATTGTCCCATTCAAATCTCCCTAATAATGCTGTTCCAAACTGTTACTTATGTATATGTTGTATTGTAGTATTGAGTGTTAAAGTTCAGAAAGGGGCGGTACAGTGGTGAATCTGTAATGTGTATGGTTGAATCTTCTAATGACGTCATCATATTATTAACCTGCCTATGTAGTTCTGAAATCCTCATTGTGTTGTTGTATTGTGCTACATTGTTATTGTGTGCTGAATAAAATATAAATGTGTGCTTTGTGGTTGCGTGATGCGTGTTATGTACATATACGTATATATTGTGATTGTGTCCCACATATGCTGACTTCTATATAGCGGTCTGGCATTGTTGTTCCTTCCCATAAAGTGACATCTGTAATCTGGTGTAATGATGTTCTTCTTGTACGTAATTCCTAATGGTATATTGTGATGGAATCATGATGTTAAAAGTACATTAAAATCCATATGTTCTGTTTTGTGATTCCTATAGAGAATGTAATGTGTTTTCCCCCATCATTTGAATGCACATGTATGAGTGAATGGTAAAAGTAATGTATGTGCATCCATGACTGATCATGTGTTAAGCCTATGTAGATATGCAGTTGCTGCAAGCATATGAGTTGAATAAATGAAATGCAATAATAAAGGTAAATGAGAGGTGTTTCCCATTGTGTACTGTTTGTGAATCCTGAAAAGTTTAAATTATTTTTGTGTCCGTTTAAATGTAATATTTTTTTAAAAAAAGTTTGTTACTAGTGATGTTGATTTGTAGTTGATGTAATGTAAAAGTATGAAACAATTTAATGCTGTTGTGAATATTCAATAAGTAAAATCCATAAGTCCACCATAGGGAAATAGGCATTTCTTCATCTATTTATCATAGCTGGGTGTAACGCAGAAAAGCATGTATTTTTTTCCTATTTCTAGCGCTGGTATTTGGAGTTTTTTTGTCTACGCTATTTGCGTGCGTTAGGGAAATCGGTCTGTCGCGTGCACGAGCACGTCTTCCCCATAGAAGTCAATGGAGGCTCCAAATTTTGGTCAATTTTTTTTTCTAAGACTGGTTTTCCTCGTAAAGTGAGTGACGTCATGAGCTTGTGTGAAAAAGTAGCTAAATCATGTTAATTTTGTAATATATAACTTGTTTGTGTATGTAATGTGGTGTATATTGTTTGTATGCATCGATGAGTGTATGTTTGTGATAATCTTATTAGTTAGATGTAGCTATATGAGGGTCTTTTCCCGTGTGTCAATGTAAGTCAATGGGAAAATGGATTTGTGTTGTTTTTTTTCTAACGCCCGAGATCTCGCAACTTTGATCCTTTGTATTTGGATGAAAAATTATTAAATCAGAAAAATAAATATAGTGTTGTGTTTGTATGAGTGTAAGTGTAGTTTGTGTAATATTTGTTTTGTGATTTGTGGATGTTTATTTTGTCGGTATATGTTAACTACTGGGTTTGAGCTGTCGGTAGAGATTTGTGCGTTGGGTGATTTTTGAGTGTCGGTAAATGAGCTCTAAATACCGGAGTCCATAAGAAACCAGCGTTAGGAGCCTCTAACGCTGGTTTTCACGGCTAACGCCAAACTCTAAATCTAGGCCTTAGGGTTTATTTTATAGGTAAGTATTTAGATTTAAATAGGAATATTTTAATTAATAATATTAATATTAGATTTATTTTAATAAGAGTTTAGTTAGGGATGTTAGAGTTAGATAGGGTTATTATACTTTATATATATATATAATATAATAACGATATTAACTATATTAACCCTAATATAATTAGGGTTAATATAGTTAATATATATAATAACTATATTAACTATATTAACCCTAATATAATTAGGGTTAATATAGTTAATATAGCTGGTGGCGGTGTAGGGGGATTAGATTGCGGTTAATACATTTATTATGTTTATGTTTGCTTTCATAGAATTAGCACATATGTTCACTTTCAAAGTCTATAATGTTCTGTAACTCTGGACAAGTCACATTTTCTTGCAGGTCTTTAATTACTAGGGCTTAAAGGGAAAAAAAAACACACACATTTTTTTCTTTCATGATTCAGATAAAGCATACAAACTTTCCAATTAGCCTAAGTAGCCTGAGGAAACAGCCTTTGTAGCTGAGAAACTAGTTGCAACTGTTTTTAAACAATTGTTTTTATATTGGGGTGTTGTCAATTCACATCCCTTGAATTTTTAAATAAATTGTTATTTTTATGGAAGTCTAAGCCTGATTATTTGTTTGGAGATATTGGTAACCATCATCCTGCTGCAGGATCAGTATAGCTGGGTCACTGTGATTCCCCAGCCTGCCTCAATCAGTACATATGTGCTGCTCCCTTTGTGACTATACAATCTTCACGTTTGTCCATTTGTGCCATTTATATTACAATATTGCACTAGGAGGTGCTCCCCATCACTTTTTTGATTTCTTGTTCAGATTCTACATTTGTTTCCATTCAAGCTTCATCATCCAATCTCTGGATCAGTGTAGCTGGGTCACTGTCATTCTCCAGCCTGCCCCAATCATCACATAGGTGCTGCCTATTTTGTGAGTATTTTTCTTGCACAAATTCTATTTTTTGTTTATTATCTTGCAATATTGCACTAGGAGACGCCCTCTTTTCTTTGTGATTAATTTCCACAGATATTCGGTTGCTTTGTTTGTTATAAGAGAAGCTGACCATCAAGCCTTCTATCAAGTGTGAATATCATACTACCAACCATACCTGGACTTTACCAAAATAATTTCTTAAAGATTTCAGGACTATACTGATTATCAGTACATGTTACATAGCTGAGGCAAAGAATCCAGCTAAGTTATTTCCACTAAGTGTATGGTTTGAGATTTATTATTGTTTTGTTGCACATCAAATGTTGTTAACTAATATATGTGAATAGCGCCCCCTACAGTTGGATACCTAGGTATCATCAACAGGTTTGGGAAACTTTCCAATTTGCTTCTATTATCAAATTTGTTTCCTTCTTTTGGTATCTTTTGTTTAAAAGCATACATAGGTAGGCTCAGGAGCAAGGAGCTAGCTGCTGTTTGGAGGCTGTGCGTATATTGCTGTCCTCATTAGCTTACCAATCTGTTCAGCTAGCTCACAGTAGTGCATTCCTTCTACTTTTTTAAACTGATACCAGGAGATTGAAGCAAAATTTACATTAGAAGTAAATTGAAAAGTTGTTTAAAATGATATTCACAAATTTGGGGTTTTATGTCCCTTTCAGTGACAGGGACCTTTTTAGTATTAATTCTGACCATTACAGTAGTTAGGTTTGCTAACTGTGGATTAATTGCATTGGCACTCTTCAATGTCACATACGCATGTACTGCTATTCAAACCTGCAAAATAGATGCTGGTAAAGTAGAAGTGTATGAGGGTAAAACTCCATAATCCCCCTACACTTGCCTTTCATTTCATCATCTATTCAACCAAAGTAAATATATTTTATCCAATAAAATAGTATTGAACTTATCCAACACATTCACAAGACAGCCCACAGAAAGCTTTATCAAGCGCATCAGTGATTCTGGTTCTCTCACAGATCAGCACAGAGAAGGCAAATTCAGCAGCAGCTATTCCTGTAAGAAGTCACAGCATAAGCTGAAGACATACAGGCCTCGATCACATACTTGCCGACGTGCGCAAAAACCATTGTCTCCAAATTTTTCTCTAATCTAGTGATCACAAACCCGGTGCAGCAGACAATTTATGCGCATAGATTTTACATGGTGCGCACAGTTTTAACTCCCATAAACTAAGATAGAACTGCCGTCGCCAGCCGGTATCACAAAGGCAGCACATGGACTTACGCATGCAGAATAGATATATTTTACTTTATTTTTAGCTCGCCACGCATAGGCAGACACCAAACGTTGCGTACTGTAAAAAAGCAGTGTAACTCCCTGGCAGCCTTAAGAAACACCTACCGCATGGGCAATCACATACATTTCATCCGCACATATCAAAAGGTTAAACCTAAAATAAACACTAATTAAAGTTATTAAACCCTAAATTGACATTCCCCCACATCGCTAAGTACCTATTTAAATTATTAACCCCTAAACCGCCATCCCCCACATCGCTAAGTACCTAATTAAACTATTAATCCCTAAACCGCCATCCCCCACATCGCTAAGTACCTAATTAAAATATTAACCCCTAAACCGCCATCCCCCCACAACCCAAAGTATCTAAATAAACTATCAACCCCTACACCACCATCCCCCACAGCAAAATATCTAAATATTAACAAGTTAAACCTAAAATAAACATTAATTTAAGTTATTAACCCCTAACCCCCCCCCCCCCACATTGCAAAGTACCTAATTAAACTATTAACCCCTAAACCACCATCCCTCACATCGCTAAGTACCTAAACTACTAACCCCAAAACCGCCATCCCCCAGAACCCAAAGTATCTAAATAAACTATTAACCCCTAAATCATCATCCCCAGAACGCAAATTATTAAACTAATAACTACCTAACCTAACACCGCCTAACTTAACCCCAAATAAAATACAAATAAATATAATTACTAATATAAAAAACCCTACACATAAAAAACCCTACATATAAAACAAAAATTACAAAAAATAAAAAACCTATATTACAAGTAAAATCTAACATTACAAAAAATAAAAAAAACCTACATTAAAGAAAATAAAAAACCCTAAGATTACAGAAAATAAAAAAACCTACCCTTACAAAATATAACAAACAAAATTATCCTAAATAAAAAAAAATAATTCCTATTCTAATACCCCGTTAAAAAAAACCTCCCCAAAATAACCCCCCTACTCTACAAATAAACTACCAATAGCCCTTAAAAGTGCCTTTTGTAGGGCATTGTCCTAAAGTTATCAGTTCTTTTACATTAAAAATAAAGAAATTAACCCCTAACATTACAACCCCCCAACCCCCCAAAATAAAAAAATCTTAAGAAAAAAAAACCCTAATCTACCCATTGCACTGAAAAGGGCATTGGGATAGGCATTGTCCTTTAAAGGGCATTCAGCTCTTTTTCAGACAAAATAAAATCCATAATCATAAAAATACTAAAAAAAAATTAAAAAAACTAACACTAAGCCCCAAATTGTTACTCAACAATGATAAAGGGCAGCGATCCATCTTCATCCGTTGGTGGAGCATCTTCTCCTATCTTCATCCAGGCTGCGTTAAATCTTCTAGCTTCATCCCATTGGCGGCAGCCACGCCGGTGATTCTCTTCATCCGCACAACACGGAGCTCCTCTTCATGCGATCTCCAGCGGCACACTGAAGATTGAATGCAAGGTACCCCTTTTATGTAGGGGTACCCTTGCATTCCCATTGGCTGAATTTATTCTTCAAATTCAAATCAGCCAATAGGATGAAAGCTGCTTTCATCCTATTGGCTGATTTGAATTTGAAGAATCAAATCAACCAATAGGAATGCAAGATGGATCGCCGCCCTTCATCATTGGTGAGTACCAATTTGGGGCTTAGTGTTAGTTAGTTTTTTTGTGGTGTTTTTTTTTAAGATTAGGGAATTTTTATTTTTATTTTAGGCTGATAAAGAGCTGAATGTCCTTTTAAGGGCAATGCCCATTCAAATGCCCTTTTTGGGGCAATGGGTAAAAAAAAAAATTGGGGGGTGGGGGCATGGAAGGTTGTAATGTTAGGGGTAATTGTTGCTTTTTTAATGTAAAAGAGATGTTAGCTTTGGGGCAATGCCCTACAAAAGGCATTTGTAAGGGCTATTGGTAGTTTATTTTTAGATCATGTTTTTTTTTAATTTTTGGGGTGTTTTTTTATTTTTTTGGGGTATTAGAAAAGGAATAATTTTTTATTTTGGAGAATTTTGTTTGTTATTTTTTGTAATGGTAGCTTTTTTATTTTTTGTAATTTTAGTGTTTATTTTTAATTTTTTGGTAATTTTAGGATTTAATATTTTTTGTAATGTTAGTTGTTGTTTTTTTGGTAATGTAGGTTTTTTATTTTTTGGATTTTTTATATTTTAAGTAATGTTATATATTTTATTATTTTAAGCTAAGATTTTAATTTTGTGGTATGTTTTAATTTATTTTAAAGTAGTATATTTTAACTTTAATGTAGGTGTATTTTAATTTCGGTAAAGATACAGGATGTTAGGTTTAGGGGTTAATAGTTTAATGTAGGTAGTTGTGAAGTGGGGGAATGGCGGTTTAGGGGTTAATAGGTTTATTTAGGTGTTTGAGTTGTGGGGGGATGACGGTTTAGGGGTTAATAGGTTTATTTAGGTATTTGCATTGTTGGGGGTGGCGGTTTAAGGGTAATTAGGTTTATGTAGGCATTTGCTTTGTAGGGGGATGGCGGTTTAGGGGTTAATAACTTTTATTAGTGATTGTGATGTGAGGGGATGGCGGATTAGGGGTTAATAGTTTATTTAGGTACTTAACAATGTGGGTGGATGGTGGTTTAGGGGATTTGAACAGCGTTTTGGCATGTTGGTTTATTAATTTCTTTCGGTTTTATGTGTGAATTTAACATAAAAACGCATTTACTCTTTATTTTTTATTTACGTGTGCAATATACTGACGTAAGTTAATGGCGACATCAGAAATGTGTAGTTGTATACATTTCTGAACCTCGCTAGTTTTTCTGACTTACACCAGTTTATCATATTGCGGCGTGTTATATGTTTCTCCCGATGTGCAAGGTTAACTTATGGGTGACGTGGGTTTCAGCAGTTGCACTGAAAAATACACAACATATGTGATTTCGCCCACAGTGTCTACTGCACTCTTTAAAAATAAAGGCGTAATGTTTGTTAAGCAATTCTAATATTGAATATTTATCAATGCCAATGTGATAGGAAATACGATCAGATTGTGTGATAACAAGTTATAAATACAATCATAATGTTAATCCCATGGTCCATGCTGCAATTTGGCTTGTGGAAATTCTTAATACAGATTCCAGACCAAACATACAGAAAAATAACTAAAAATAACACAAGCTCCAAAAACAAATCAAAACTAGCTGTCATATGTTAAAGGGACAGTGTACTGTAATATTTCCCCCTTTAATGTGTTCCAAATTATCCATTTACCTACTGAAGTGTATTAAGTTGTTTGAAAATACCTCCTTCATTTTTATTTTCTAATTTGAAATCGCTAATTTTGCCTATTTTATCTACACCTATACTGAAAATTTCTGAAATTAATTTCTGTTTACAAAAAACAAACAAACATGTAAACAAGAAGGTTTAGATAAAATAATGCTCCCAGAGAGGGGGGGGGGGAGGTACTAAAATATTCATGTGATAAATACAAAGGACGACTTTGTGAAATTAACTAGACATATGCTAACTAGGTCTGCACTCAATACAAGCACAGCCAATTTCATTGGGTTGTGGTTTTATTTAGCAGTAACAGATACTTAATAAATAGAATTAGGCTTATAGGATACATTTCCATACATTTTAAACTCTGCAGCTGGCATAACATGTCATTAGAAACTCATTAGGGGGGGGGGGATTTTACAGCACAGTGTGAAAGGGATAGACAGGTCAACACTAAAATGTGCATTTGTGTATTTCAGTTTTAGATACAAGCATTTTGCAATATATTTCCATTAATCAATCAATCAATACATCATTTGTGTCATACAAGCCACTGCTGACTCTCTGGGAAGCTGTGGTGTTTTAATACTGGTGCCCAGACTATCAGAGCATATGTGCGTATGCCACTGAAAAACAGTTAATAACTTTTACTAGAGGCAATTTTGGTAATAGAAGAAATTAGCAAAACATATTCTATTTCATAATGTAATGCAACCATGTACATTTCAATTTTGACCATTATATCCCTTTAAAGTTGCAAATCCATAAATTTTATTCTTTACACTAAGCTGGCATTTAAATGGAAAATAATGGGTTTAAATAACATATCATGCTTAATAAACCTGCTGGGCTAACTCTCTTACTTATATGTAACATAAATCTCTATTATTTAAAAACATACCCAAGACTGCACTTATTTAGCGGCTTTCTTACTAGACAATCAGTCAACAAATCATATCTGAATTAGCACTAACACATAATAGTGTGAGTGGCTTCCAGAAGTCTCTGTATATCAGAGAGCAAATGAGAACAATCAACATTTATCCACGTACAATGAGCTGCAAATTATAGTTATAAACATTGCCATACATTGTGATTATTTTCATATAAATAAAGGATGACACCTTATTTTTTAAAGGTTGATCTCAGATTTGTTTACTTATTAAAATAAACCAATAGCCAGTAGTTAATTACTTAAAGAAAGCACAAAATATAATATATATCATATATAAATAAATAATATAATGTAACCATACATATAATTAAATAGATATCATAGCTAAAACGTTGTCTAAATATTGTTTCATATTGGTTACATAATATTTGTTATAACTGCATATTTTATATTTTATAACTGCAATTTTAGTAATGCTTTTGAGTATAAAGCACCATTCAACAAATGCAATTAAAATGCTAAATGATATATAACTGATACATTTGAAACAAACACATAATAAATATGTTATTGTCATTGAATTTGTCCATTATTATTTTCTAAATAGGATGTACAATACAAAAAATTAGTCTAGTATCTCTACATGACAATTAAAGGGATGTAATATTTGGTTGGAAGGCGTTAAAACAGCCAAGGTGAGAATCAGTTCCTACATGAATAGCCCCCATTCCAAAATGTTTGAATTCATTCATGAAAACATCATTAAGAAGCTCAGTTGTTTTTATAATCAGTTTTAAAAGGTCATGAAGCCCATCATTTTCTTTCATGATACAGATAGATAATGCAATTTCTAACTTATTACTAACTTCTTAAAGGGACATGTAACCCATGTTATGTATTTCATGATTTAGGAAGAGCATGCAATTTTAAACTCCTTTCCAATTTACTTCTGTTTTTTAAATTTCCTTCATTCTCTTTATATCCTTTGTTGAAAAGCATATTTAAAAAGGCTTAGTAGCTGCTGATTGGTGGCTGCATAAAGATGGCTTGTGTGATTGGCTCACCCATGTGCATTGCTATTTTTTCAACAAAAGATATCTAGAATAAAGCAAATCTATACTATAATCGCGTTTGTAACTCGTCGATTGGTGTCGCCAGTTGCGCACGCATCCTCAAAGGAATGTCGCAGCCAAAAAAAAAATCCATCTGGATGCAGCGGCTGAGATTACATATGCCACGCAGACTTCAGCGTAACTGCTGAAACCCGTGTAGCCTGTAATTTCGTGCCGTAAATCGGATAAACTAGCGATGTCTAGAAATGTGAGTAAATACACATTTCTGGAGTTGCCAGTGACTTACGACACTTTAGAAACTAACGGCGCCTAAGAAAAAAAAATTAAATCTCCCGTAAAAGTCTAACACGCCTCCCAAAAATAAAGCCAACATGTCAAAACCCCTAAATCCGCCAACCCCAACATCGCAAACTACCTAATAAATATATTAACCCCTAATCCACTATTAACCCACATCACAATAAACCTAATAAATGTATTAACTCCTAATCCGCCATTAACCCACAACACAATTCACCTAATAAAACTATTAACCCCTAATCCACCAAACCCACACAACTCAATAATCCTAATAAATCTTTTAAAGTGAAGTTCAAGTCCGCAGCTCTCGATTACAGTATTATAATTATCAATAGAAAAAAGTATAATGTTCATTCATCAAAAATGTTAAAATTATTGCTGTCGTTCCATTTTTTTATTTACATTTACCGTCCATATTGCCGCAATTGTCCGCCCGACATTGTTCATCTTTTATTGACATGTTTTCTAATTTTTCAATCCAATCCCTTCACTTCCCCCGGGGGGCGTCCTGCCCCTTTTTACCAGTGTCATTATACAGTCTCACGCATGCGTGTAAAAGCGATTGTCCTGCTATTCGTCATGCTTGTGCAACTCTGCTCTGGTATATATAATGTAACTCTGCTCTGGAATGAACTGCGGGACGGACTGAAAATTTGTACGCATGCGCGAAAGAAGATAGAATACGCATGCGCATATCGAATCCGTTCTTGTGCACAAGCATTGAAATGACGACGTCAGCTTGTTCTTACGATCGCTACGTCATTAGAGGAAAATAAGGAAGTAGACCGGGGGAGGAGTAACAGTAAGAAACATCGCTATATTATATATATATAAATTACGCTAAATGCATATCCTTTTTTAAAAAAAAAAAGTTAGCGACTTTTATATTTGGAGGTTAATGTTTACATGGGTAATGAGCAGTGGTTTAAAATTGAACTTCACTTTAACCCCTAATCCGCCAAACTTCCACAACAAAAATAACTAATTAAATTACTAAGCCCCCTAGCCTAACACCCTCTAAATTAACCCCAATTACCTAAAAAAATTAAAAAATTCTAAGTTACAATTAAAATAAAAAAGTTGACATTACTTAAAAAAAAAAAATCTAAGATTACAAAAAATAAAAAATAAAATATACTTATACAGTATGAAGAGATATATAATAATGTATAAATTAACAGTGAACTCCCCAGTAATCAATAATTAACTAGATTAAATCCAGAGGATGGAAAATATAAGAGAACATTCTAGAAGTGATAAGTGCTGATAAAGTGCTAAAGAAGTGCTCATAAATTTCTTATGTGATATATAGCATATAAAGTGCTTTAGTTATAAATAGCGCTAATTCGCTATATAGTGACTCAATAAATCCGAAATGTAAAGAGGAATAAAAATGCTAATCAGTATTTCTAATATTACTACAAATATAACAAGGGTTCTCTGAAAATCCTCTTTGGTAAAAATTGTATTACAGAACATTCACTCAAAATCTTTGTTTCTGTTGATCATAAACTTTGTACTCTAAGGTCAATTCACCTATACACCAAATATATGAACACCATAAAGGCACTTTAAAGATACTTAAAGAGATTTCTGCAGACAACTACTGTTGCATTGGCGTAAACCATTTCTGGCCAGTTTGATTTCCAGACTTCCATTTTTTGCTGTAGTATTTTAATTTTTTTTAGTTATTTTAGAGATACATTGAATATACAGATACGTTATATAGTTGTAGTAATATTAGAAATACTGATTAGCAGTTTTATTCGTCTTTATATTTATTGAGTCACTTATAGCGAATTAGCGCTACTTATAACTAAAGCACTTTATATTTTACATAAGCACTTTATGAGCACTTCTTTAGTATTTTATCAGCATTTATCACTTCTAGAATATTCTCTTATATTTTCCATCCTCTGGATTTAATCTAGTTAATTATCGATTACTGGGGAGTTCACTGTCAATTTATACATTATTATATATCTATTCATACTGTATACGTATATTTACAGTTTAAGGCCATGATTTCTTACTGTCTACATTTTTTTATAGGTGCTCTGGCTACTGTTTAGTATGTCCTAAAGTTTATCAAGTATTTGATGCTATGCATTTTTAGTACTTTAGTACTTACTTACGGCTAGATTACGAGTTGTGCGTTATGCGTGAAAAAGCCTCATAGAGCTGCTTTTTCACTACCATTGGTATTACGAGTTTCCGTAACGCAACAAAAATAACCATCTCCGCTCAAATCCATAGAGTAAACCCAGACCCAGTAGTTAATCATATACCGCTAGCAAAAACATCCACAAATCACTTCAAAAATATTACACAAAGTACACTTACACTCATAAAAACACTACACAATATTTATTTTTTCAATTTTAAATTTTCATGTCAAAATAGAACGGAACAAAGTTACGAGATCTCGGGTGTTTGAAAAAAAGGCACACAAATCCATTTTACATTTACTTACATAGACAGACGGGAACATACACTCATATAGCTACATCTAACTACAAACATTATCACATACATACACAAATCGATACATGCAAACAATATACAGCACATTACCTACACAAAGCAGATTTTTATTATGAAATAAACACGATTTAGCTTCTTTTTCACACCAGAACATGACATCACTCACTTTACGTTCAAAACAAGTGTTGGATTTTATTTCTCAACAAATATTTTTCCTCCATTGACTTCTATGGGGAAGACGTGCTCGTGCACGTGACCGGCATATTTACCTAATGCACGCAAAATGCGTAGACTTGAAAATTCGTAATACCAACGTTACAATTGTGGTACTAACTCATTCTTTCTTGCGTTAGTCCCGCTTCGACAAATAGATCAAGAAATTACTATTTCCCTATGGAGTTTTGGCTTTTACTTGAAATTCACTACAACATCAAAATCTTAAAGGAAATTACATTACATCAACTACAAATCACCATCACCAATACGAAATCAGTTTTAAAAATTATATCATATTTAAACAGACAGAAAATTATTTTTTACATTTCATTATTCACAAACAGTAGACAATTGTAAACACGTCTCATTTACCTCTATTATAACATTTCATTTATTCAACTAATATGCTTGGATGAACAGCATATCTATATATGCTCAACACATGATCATTAATGGATGCACATAAATGACTTTGGCCATTCACTCATACATGTGCATTGATATGCTGGACAAAAACCACATATAAACAATGAATACATTTACATCATACAACTACATTGGAAGGTTGCTTAACATTGGATTCTCTCTTGGAATCATGAAACATCAATTATGGATTTAGTGTCCCTTTAACATCACGATTCACTCATAATATACCATTAGGAATTACGTACAATAATAACAGATCATTAGAACATATTAGAGCTGTCACTTTTTTGGAAGGAACAACAATGCTATACTGCTTTATATAAGTCAGCATATGTGGAAGAGAATCACAATACATAAATATATGTACATAACACGCATCACACAACAACAAAGCACACATATATCTTTTTAATAAGCACACAAGGAGAATGTTGCAAACTACAACACAATGAAGATTTGCTAACTAGACAGGCAGGTTGCTAATATGATGACATCATTATAAGCTTCAACCATTCAGATTACAGCATTGGGACTGTACCGTCCCTTTCAGAAGTTTCTCACTCAATACTACAATATTACATATACGTAAACGAGAGTTTGGAAGATCTTCATTATTATTGTGATTTCAATGGCACGCTTAAATATTGACATCTCACAAATCACTTATATATACAATACTACAGATGTCAGCCGGAAGATCTTCATTGTTATTACGATTTCAATGGGACACGTAAAATATTGACATCTCGCCAATCACTTACATGTTACATATAGAATATTATAGCTGTCAGCCGTTACTTTATCGTTTTGAAACAATATTACAGCAACATTGATCGATCTAATTCTATGCCTTGTCTATGCACATTATACACTTTCATTCATGTTAGCGTGGATGTGTGCTTTTTACTATAAGATCGCGTTTAATAAGTACTTATTACGCATATGAACAAACATTACGAAGATGCACTGTATATGTTAGATTTTACACTTTCACATTACGATTCATGGGGGGGGAGAAATTTCAGCAAACAGCAGAAAATCCGCCCACTTTGAAAGCATTCACGCCGCTCACATGCAAACAAGTGTATACAATCAGCAATCATTACAAACACGCTACCATTGGACATATTGCACTATAAATCCCCCAAACAACATGGCCAAAGCTTCCCTTGTGATCGACATTGTATCAAATCGCTTTTGTGTTTTTGCATACCTTGTTACTCCTTGTGTGTTTGCTCTGCTGTTTGGCTTTGTGCTGCTTAGCTTGGCAAATATGGATGATGTGCAGTTAGTTGCTGCTGGTGCTGTTGCACAAGTTGTGTTCAATAGAATCAGGCGGGCTCGGCGTCTCCAAGAAAGACAAAGTGCTCGTCTGGTTAGAGGTCCTCCTGTTCACAGGGTGAGGCCCACCTTGGATAACATGAGCGACTTCAAGGTTTATGACAAGTATAGGCTCAATCGCGAAAAGCTCATTAGCCTTTACGATGTTCTTAAATCTCATATGGAGCCACATAGACGTATGCGGACTGTAGTCCCTGGCATCACCAAGATGCTAAGTTGCATACATGTCCTGGCCTCCGGAAGATTTCAATCTGGAGAGGGGTACATGCATGGGCTGTCTCAGGGTACCTTCTCTGTGGTTTTTGACAACTTTCTGGACGCCATGGTACGAGTCAGTAAGAATTACATAGGATTCCCTCAAAATGATGGTGATTGAAGGGGCCTGAAGAGGGAAGTCTATGAAATAGCTCGAATGCCCAATGTCTTGGGAGCAATAGATTACACCCACATTGCGCTCCGTGCTCCAGCCAATGACCTGCCCTTCTGAAATCGCAAACACTTCCATAGTCTGAACATGCAGTTTGTATGCGATGCATGGATGCAGATTATGCATGTGTGTGCGAATTTCAGCAGACCTTGTCATGATGCCCACATCCTCAGACATTCGTCCCTGTGGTGGCAGTTTGAGGGCAGACAGTTTCCCCATGGGGCCATGGGTGGCTTGTTGGTGAGTACTTGTGCACAACATGGTTAATTAGTTAGACCATTGCCACTGTAATCTTCAAAAACAGTTGTGTTTGTGTAATGTGCAACTTTAGGATGCAATTTACCCATTTCTGTCTTAGCAAATGTTTCGTTTATGCGAAATATGCATAGGTAGCATGTCCTAGCTTAAATGTGCAGCTCTAGGATGCTATTTAACCATGTCATTGTCTCTTTCCGCAAATGTCTAGTTTATACGAAATACACATATGTAGCATGTCCTACCTTAAATGTGCAGATATAGAATGCGCTTTAACCATTTAATTGTCTCTTTCCGCAAATGTCTAGTTTTAGCTCCAAACAGATATGTAGCATGTCCTAGCTTAAATGTGATGCTCTAGGATGCAATTTACCCATTTGTTTCTCTTTTAGCAAATGTCTCGTTTATACGAAATACACATATGTAGCATGTCCTACCTTAAATGTGCAGATATAGAATGCGCTTTAACCGTTAAATTGTCTCTTTCCGCAAATGTCTAGTTTTAGCTCCAAACAGATATGTAGCATGTCCTAGCTTAAATGTGCAGCTCTAGGATGCAATTTACCCATTTGTTTCTCTTTTAGCAAATGTCTCGTTTATACAAAATACACATATGTAGCATGTCCTACCTTTAATGTGCAAATATAGAATGCTCTTTAACCATTTAATTATCTCATTCCGCAAATGTCTAGTTTTAGCTCCAAACAGATATGTAGCATGTCCTAGGTTAAATGTGCAAATCTAGGATGCAATTTACCCATTTCTTTCTCTTTCAGCAAATGTCTCGTTTATGCTAAATACGCATATGTAGCATGTCCTACCTTAAATGTGCAGATATAGAATGCGCTTTAACCATTTAATTGTCTCTTTCCGCAAATGTCTAGTTTTAGCTCCAAACAGATATGTAGCATGTCTTAGCTTAAATGTGCAGCTCTAAGATGCAATTTACCCATTTCTTTATCTTTCAGCAAATGTCTCGTTTATGCGAAATACACATATGTAGCATGTCCTACCTTAAATGTGCAGATATAGAATGTACTTTAACCATTTAATTGTCTCTTTCAGCAAATGTCTAGTTTTAGCTCCAAACAGATATGTAGCATGTCCTAGCTTAAATGTGCAGCTCTAGGATGCAATTTACCCATTTCTTTCTCTTTCAGCAAATGTCTTGTTTATGCGAAATACGCATATGTAGCATGTCCTACCTTAAATGTGCAGATATAGAATGCACTTTGACCATTTAATTGTCTCTTTCCGCAAATGTCTAGTTTTAGCTCCAAACAGATATGTAGCATGTCTTAGCTTAAATGTGCACCTCTAGGGTGAAATTTATCCATTTCTTTCTCTTTCAGCAAATGTCTCGTTTATGCAAAATACGCATATGTAGCATGTCCTACCTTAAATGTGCAGATATAGAATGCGCTTTAACCATTTAATTGTCTATTTCCGCAAATGTCTAGTTTTAGCTCCAAACAGATATGTAGCATGTCCTAGCTTAAATGTGCAGATATAGGATGCACTTCAACCATCTAATTGTCTTTTAGCAAATGTCTATTTTAGGTGATTTTCGTGTACACAAATAAATTGTATTTAAATATAATAATTTTAACAATAATTTTAATATTTGACATTTTGTTATGTTCATTATTTATAGGTGATTCGGGTTACATGAGCCGGCCTTGGCTCATTAACCCATTATGTAACCCCACGGATGAGGCCCTGGAGTGCTACAATCGGGCGCACAAGCGGACTAGGGCTGTAGTGGAGAGGATGTTTGGGCTCCTCAAAATGCGGTTACGATGCCTGGACAGGTCTGGAGGAGCCCTCCAATACAGCGCTAGTAAAGTGGCAAAGATTGTTATAGCCTGCAGTGTCCAGCATAACATTGCTCAGTGGGCTGGGATGCTGATGGCCGTCCAGGTGCCCCGAGACCTCCTCCAAGATGAGGAGGACGAGCCTGTTCTAGAGGGGCCATTCCGGGATGAGGGGCTCAATGTCAGAGCAAACATCATCAACCGCCACTTCAGATGGTAAATACTAGAAGTTAGATAGGAGAATTGCCAATATAATTTAGGGAAATGAGAAGTAGAGAATTGTGCAAACATGTTAGTATTGTTGAACAAATGATTAGATCAAAATATAATTTTAGATTTTTATTATCATAGGTAATTTATACATCAGATGATTCTGGCATTGGCTCCTGTAATGACTTCGCCATCTGATTATCAAAGACAACATCAGATGGTAAGTATACATAATGTATGGACGGGGGGGGGGATTTTGCACAATGATACATATGGCATACAATTTAAAATTTTGTCTTTAGTTTACACATTACTTGATTTTTAGATAATCAGAAAGGGATAGTCTAGCAATACTATGTGATTCAAAGTCATACATCAGTGGTTAGGTCTGCACAATGTATGACTCAGCTTCACTCTTGATTGATAGAACATAACACAAAAGATACTACATACGTAAGCTAGTGATCTAAATAGTTTTGAAAATGGTTGGGGGGGTGCAGAACCAAGCCACTCTTTTTAGTGATTTCATTTACACTTTATCTTCCATTAAGGAGATGACTTCATCTACAGACTGAAAGTGAAGAATTCAAGACTGAAAGTGAAAACTCCCATACTGAAAGTGAAGAATACCAATGTGATCATGTCTGTGGCATTGTCTTTCAATTGTGATGACTTTGAAAAACATACAAAGACACGTTCACATGGTAAGTGGCAGCAATTCTCTGGAACAAGACTGGGGATGCAGGATTTATCCTATGAGACACTTATGGTTCATCATTTTTTCTTTTAATTTTAGATGGTATTTCCCAATCCTCTATTTTGAAAATGATGAATAGGATACCTAATGAAGATAAACTGATATTTTGAAGCAAATTTCCTTTCAAAGACCATACATCCAGGTTAGTTTGCACAATGCATGCTATTTAAGAATCATAGGAGGAAGAATGTTCAAAGAAGTAGGAATATATACATGTCCTATATTAGAATATGTTTATTTTAGATACATTACCCCTACTTTGTGCTAGAGAGGACTCATATTCTGACCAATCTGACAAAGGGATACATTTTATAGTTGATATTTAGGTATATTAGTTGAAGGGACATGAAATATTACATTCAATTATGTTCCTCATACAATCAAATTAAAAAATATTATCAAAATTTGATATGCATTATTTTGTCTAATTTAAAATGCTAATGTGTAATTCAACTATTGATTAGACAATATAATGGGATTAATTTCAAATTATGGATAGATATAGATTTCAAGTCTGAACGTGTTTTTAATATCAAGACAAAAAATACATGTTAGACCATAGACACAAGATGATTTTACAATTATTAGATGTAATGAATATGTTAAGACATTTGTTCATTAAATAACCTAAATGACTAATGTTTTTAATATTTCTTTTCTTTCTTTTTCAGAGTTTCATCTGTGATGGATTCCCTAATTCTTTTTTTGTTGTAAATACATTTATTTTCACACTATGGCCTCTAGTTATCAATGTCTGTCGGACCTGATCCGACAGAGCGGATCAGGTCCGACAGACATCGCTGAATATGGCGAGCAATACGCTTGCCGTATTCAGCAACGCCACCCCCTGCAGACTCGCAGCCAATGGGCCACCAGCAGGGGGGTGTCAATCAACCCGATCGTACTCGATCGGGTTGATTTCCAGCAATGTGTGTCCGCCTGCTCAGAGCAGGCGGACCGGTTATGGAGCAGCGGTCTTTGTGACCGCTGCTTCATAACTGATGTTTCTGGCGAGCCTGCAGGCTCGCCAGAAACACGGGGCATCAAGCTCCATACGGAGCTTGATACATATGCCCCTAAATATTTTTCTACTTAATTTTTTTAAATACATATTATTTGAGACATATCTCTATCACAGTAAGATAAGAAGAAATATATCCATCCACATGTAAACAAAATATTAGTCCCATGACTGTTAAAGTCATCTATTTTACAAGCACATGTCTGATATCAAATATACTAATTTTGTTTAATGTATTGAATGAAAAATATCAACACAGCTTATTCAGATAATGTTAAAGTCAAGTATCTTACAAAATTTAAGTTGGAGTTAAATACATCCATCTATGCTTTTTTGTGTGATTTATAGATGTTAAAATCTTAAATTGTTTATGACGGGGATATGTAGTATAAATTATACATAACAACTTTGTTCATTTCACTTTTAAGAAATGAAAGTGTTTAACTTACATTAAAGTGACAGTGTAGTTTAATGTTAGATTTACATTCTAATCTCTATAATCTTTCTTAGGTATCCAAAAACATTCTTACATTAAATATAGGTTATTCTGCTTTAATTATTTTTAAGGTAATATGTTAGAAATTAGTAGACAAAAAGACACAAGAAAAGAGTTGCACACTAATAAGTTAATAAAATAAGTCACTAGAGAACAGGTGCTTCATAGAAAAATACATATGAAACAACATAGAAAAGGAAGTGGGGACTTATTTCCTTGTGCTATGGTGATTACCTGTTGACGTTAATAGTTTATTTCTACATTGTTAGCTCCACATAAGAAATTCCCAAAAGTCTAGGTAAATCCAGCACAACTGTAAAATTAAATAAATACACAAAAAGCCTATATGTCAAAAACGATATAAATATTTATTAACTAAATGCACAAAACACACATTCACATTCATACAGTGGATCCCGCACAAATCAGTGTTATAAAGTACTGGCCAAGAAATTATTATCTGGTGCACCAGGGAAAATAGACCAAAAAACAGTCCGTTTAAGATTTGCAGATATTTGTAATCCAACAGGTGCAGCGTTAATGCAAAATTGGATGCAGTTATACAGTCCCCGGTGTATAGAGACCAGTCACTTCAGACTTTAACCCCAATTGTTACTGAGTCAACTAGTGCTTTAACCCCTTAACGACCGAGGACGTGCAGGGTACGTCCTCAAAAAAAAGGCAGTTAATGCCTGAGAACGTACCCTGCACGTCCTCGGTGTGGAAAGCAGCTGGAAGCGATCCTGCTCGCTTCCAGCTGCTTTCCGGTTATTGCAGTGATGCCTCGATATGGAGGCATCCTGCAATAACCTTTGGTAGCCATCCGGTGCAGAGAGAGCCACTCTGTGGCCCTCTCTGCACCGGAGATCGGTGGCTCCCTGCGTTGGTGGGTGGGAGCCGGACCGGGAGGCGGGTGGCGGCCATCGATGGCCCTGGTTATGTGCAGGGGGGGCGGGATCGTGGGCGGGGATGAGCGGGGGCGCGCACGGACGCGCGCGCGTGCACGGGAGGGCGGGGGCGGGCGCGTGCACGGGGAGGGAGTGGGTGGGAACCGCTACACTACAGAAAATGTATTAATAAAAAAAAGTATAAATGTCTAAATATTTAAAAAAAAAAAAAAGATCAGCAAGGTGGGGGGGGTTTGTCTGTGTGGGGGGGGGGGAAGCTACACTACAGAAAAAAGCCAAACAAAAATAAAAAAAGCACTTTTTTTTGCAAACTGGGTACTGGCAGACAGCTGCCAGTACCCAAGATGGCCCCCAATGAGGCAGAGGGGAGGGTTAGAGAGCGGTTTTGGGGGGGGATCAGGGAGGTTGGGGGCTAAGGGGGGGATCCTACACCCTAGCATATGTAAATATGCTAAAAAAAATTTTTTTTTTTTTTTTTTTTAAAAAAAAAACCTTTTATTTTAGTACTGGCAGACTTTCTGCCAGTACTTAAGATGGCGGGGACAATTGTGGGGTGGGGGAGGGAAGGGAGCTGTTTGGGAGGGATCAGGGGGTGGGATGTGTCAGGTGGGAGGCTGATCTCTACACTAAAGCTAAAATTAACCCTGCAAGCTCCCTACAAACTCCCTAATTAACCCCTTCACTGCTAGCCATAATACACGTGTGAGGCGCAGCAGGATTTAGCGGCCTTCTAATTACCAGAAAGCAACGCCAAAGTCATATATGTCTGCTATTTCTGAACAAAGGGGATCCCAGACAAGTATTTACAACCATTTGTGCCATAATTGCACAAGCTGTTTGTAAATTATTTCAGTGAGAAACCTAAAATTTTGAAAAATTTAACTTTTTTTTCAATTTGATCGCATTTGGCGGTGAAATGGTGGCATGAAATATACCAAAATGTGCCTAGATCAATACTTGGGGTTGTCTACTATACTACACTAAAGCTAAAATTAATCCTACAAGCTCCCTAAAAGCTCCCTAATTAACCCCTTAACTGCTGGGCATAATACACTTGTGGTGCGCAGTGGCATTTAGCGGCCTTCTAATTACCAAAAAGCAACGCCAAAGCCATATATGTCTGCTATTTCTGAACAAAGGGGATCCCAGAGAAGAATTTACAACCATTTATGCCATAATTGCACAAGTTGTTTGTAAATAATTTCAGTGAGAAACCAAAAGTTTGTGAAAAAATTTGTGAAAAAGTGAACAATTTTTTGTATTTGATCGCATTTGGCGGTGAAATGGTGGTATGAAATATACCAAAATTGTCCTAGATCAATACTTTGGGATGTCTACTAAAAAAAAATATATACATATCAAGGGATATTCAGGGATTCCTGAAAGATATCAGTGTTCTAATGTAACTAGCGCTAATTTTGGAAAAAAGTGGTTTGGAAATAGCAAAGTGCTACTTGTATTTATGGCCCTATAACTTGCAAAAAAAGCAAAGAACATGTAAACATTGGGTATTTCTAAACTCAGGACAAAATTTTGAAACTATTTAGCATGGGTGTTTTTTGGTGGTTGTAGATATGTAACAGATTTTGGGTTTTTTTTTTTTTATAGTAAATTATAAGATATGATGAAAATAATGGTATCTTTAGAAAGTCCATTTAGTGGCGAGAAAAACGGTATATAATATGTGTGGGTACAGTAAATGAGTAAGAAGAAAATTACAGCTAAACACAAACACCGCAAAAATGTAAAAATAGCCTTGGTCCCAAACGGACAGAAAATGGAAAAGTGCTGTGGTCATTAAGGGGTTAAAGGCATAGCATAGGAGGAGCAATGAAAACACGCGTCTTTATTCACAGGTGGCAGCCCTTTCAGCAGATCCCCTGCTCATCATGACTTACCCCTGATGTTTGGACGCTCTAAGAACGAGGTAGCTAGGAGGGGCGACCGCGTGAACAAATACAGGTAGAATATGTGATATGCATCTGTACACTGAATACTACTGTCTGAAAAGAAAACAGCACCTGTGAATAAAGACGCGTGTTTTCATTGCTCCTCCTATGCTATGCCTTTAAAGCACTAGTTGACTCAGTAACAATTGGGGTTAAAGTCTGAAGTGACTGGTCTCTATACACCGGGGACTGTATAACTGCATCCATTTTTGCATTAACGCTGCACCTGTTGGATTACAAATATCTGCAAATCTTAAACGGACTGTTTTTTGGTCTATTTTCCCTGGTGCACCAGATAATAATTTCTTGGCCAGTACTTTATAACACTGCTTTGTGCGGGATCCACTGTATGAATGTGAATGTGTGTTTTATGCATTTAGTTAATAAATATTTATATCGTTTTTGACATATAGGATTTTTGTGTATTTATTTAATTTTACAGTTGTGCTGGATTTACCTAGACTTCTGTGAATTTCTTATTGTGAAGTCCCCACTTCCTTTTCTATGTTGTTTCATATGTTAGAAATTATCTTTAAATAAAACGTAAGTTAATTTCACATTTATACCAAGCTAGTTATTGATTGTATGCCATATTGATTTCTGCTCTAGTGGAGTTATTTGAAGGGTCAGTTAACTATAGATATATCAAAAGATAATTTCTTGAAATTTTACTCTTTACCTGATGGATAGATTTAACATATCTATAGGTATTTCCATTTCCCTTTAGTTTAGTTTATTTCTACATTGTTAGCTCCACATATTCCTAATAGTTTTGTCTTTAAAGGGAGATTAAAACCAAAAAAATTTTTCATGATAAAGAGAGATAATAGAATTCTTTTAAAACAACATTTAAATTTACTTCTATTATCTAATTAGATTTATTCTTTAGATATCCTTTGTTAAAGAAATAGCAATGCACATGGGTTGGACAATGACACAAGGCATCTATGTGCAGCCACCAATCAGCAGCAACAGAGCCTATCTAGATATGCTTTTCAGGAAAGATTATCAAGAGATAAAAGCTAATGAGATAATAGAACTAAATTAGACTTTTTTTAACATTGTATTATCCATCTAAATCAGGAAAGAACATAAAGTTTAATGTCCATTTAAAGTAAAGCTGTATAAATACAGCCATTGGAAGATATTTCATTCACAGTGGGGCAAACAATACAGAAGGTAATACAAATATGCTTTATTCTCATGTTATCCTAAGTTTGAGAAATGGAGATGCATAGGTTTATGATCAGTAAAACATTACTGGGAAATATCTACTTATTTGTGGGTGGGCAACAATGCATATTTACAATGTTTAGACAGATGTATTTAGATAAATTTAAAGATTGCATATTAGCTCATTAAAGGGATGGTAATTCAATAGCGTTTCTTTCAGGATTCCTAAATAAAATATATTTTTAAACATTAAAATGTACTTATATAATTGAATGTCCTTCATTATTTTGATATACTTTCCTTTACAACCATATCTAGATATGCTCAGTAGCTGAAGATTGGTGGATGCACAGTGATGCCTTGTGTGATTGGCTCAACCATGTGCATTGCTATTTCTTCTGTAAAGGATATCTAAAGATTAATCTAAATAGATCGAGTTACATTTTATTATAAATACAAATTACGCATTTCAGAAATATAGCGTGGGAAACGTATCTTGCAACACGAGATTTGCATCTTTAAAAATTCTAGTCTAATGCCACGCACTAGCACACAATCGATGTACATTATAAATACATTTAATAGAGCAATGTCAATACTTCACAATAAGTCACAATATTTCTTTAATATTTCTTTAATAAACAATAAATACATACAATGTTTACTATTTTCCAATAAAATTTATTTATATTAAATAACCTGATCGATATTAAATATCGAAATGTGTAAAACATTTACTAATGTGACTGGATTATATTTACTAAAAATCAAATAGAGATCAAATGTAAACTTAATATATTAATATTTAACGAATCACATATATTAAATCTGTGTCACACATATCCGCATAACAGTCCCATGAATTACAAATAAGTCTACATGCCAAATGTAGTATCAGCACCCCCAGGAGGTATGTGTATGGAAGTTACAAAGATATATAACATTAAGGAACGGCCAATCAGAGTTCATCACACAAACAAAACTTGAGTCAGTATGGTCTCACAGACATGATAACAAAATTTCAAAATTGTATCCAATCAGATGTACAGATACCATGTCCCATGGTGCATATCATGTTTACTTCACCATATAAAAGTCCATTACACGTTTCCATTTTTGTCAGTTCTCTAATGCCTGCAGGCAGTAATATATATATTATATATTATTATTATATATTCTAAAGACTAGCAGGCATGACGTCTCCCAGGTTCTCACGGCATCCACCGTCGAGGACTACTATCTGCAGCTGTTTGGGAACAAGAAAAAGTCGATGAAGCAGAGTATTAGGAAGGCCCTCTGGTTGTCTATCACCAATGATGTTAATTTGGTGAGTGGCATCCAGAGGACCACAGATCAAATCATGCGGAGGTTCGGGGATATGAGATTGTGTCTCAGCAAAAAAGTCGCCCTCATAAAGGAGTGGGTAAAAGCCCATCAGAGGGATGGAAAGCAGGATCCACCCCCACGGAAACTGTACCTGCAACCTTATGAGGTGACTTTATGCGCCCTCCTCAATCTCCGGGTCCCCCGCAGATTTAGATCCACTCACTCCTCAACTTCTTCTTCTTCCCTCCCAGCTGCTGGATCAGAAAGTCCAGACCCGGAGGCCAGTGCAGCTGATTCTCCAACCGGTGGCCTGGGAGAAGAAAGTCTAGAGATTGAACCAGGTAAATATCAGACTTCATATAATATATTAATATTTGAGTATATATTTAAGCAATGTGTATATAATCATATATTCAACCTATATAGATCCCACAACACATGCTACATATGATGATTAGATATGTGAATTTAGATTCGTCACATATGAAATAGGAATGATGTTTCTTGCACTCTACAGAATATGCGTCACAGAGCGAAAATGGTATTGCGCATCCATGAAATCCCTATCATCCGCCATTTCATACATTGACTATCGAATCATACCACAGTTTAAAATATTAATTGTTATCATTCAATATTAACAAATATATGATTGGAATCTCGGAATGCAACCCAATTGCAAATATATTTGAAGTCTTTAGAAATAATACTCATCACACTACTATATCCAAATCAATTCTGAATTACAGATGCGCAATTCCGCTTTGAATCATTGCGCAATGATCACAAAAGATAGAATTGCGCACACACGTGAACATGTGTTTGCTGTAACAGTGACATAACATTAGACATGTTGGTCAAAACACGGATGAACAATTCCGCTTTAAATCATTGCACAATGATCACGAAAGATAGAATTGCGCACACACGTGAACATGTGTTTGCTGTAACAGTAGCATAACTTTAGACATGTTGGTCAAATCAGGGATGCGCAATTCCGCTTTAAATCATTGTGCAATGATCACGAAAGATAGAATTGCGCACACACGTGAACATGTGTTTTCTGTAACAGTGGCATAAATTTAGACTTGTTGATCAAATGCATACGTAAATTAGTATATATGTGAAGAATATAGTATCCTTATTTACAATCTTCGACATTATAAAAGCTATACTAGCAAGATCAAAATAAAAATTGAACAATCTCTATCAATTGATGACAATGCAAGAAGACACAAAATTACTTAAAGCGACAGTCAACAACATAAAAGATTGAAAATAAGAATACATGATCTCTTTATACATTAATTTAGGAAACAATGAACTCACGTGAATACAAATATAATTTTACTTTGTCAATTAGAATAAATAAATCTGATTTTTTGTGTCCATGGCCTGATTTGTATTAATGATATCCAATCCTGATTAAATATTTTACAGATATGGATGTTGGTGCTGGAACCTCAAGCCCGGGTTCGTCACAGTGTGGTATGTCTCATTTTAATTTACCTTTCTCTTACAAACTTTGACATAACATTACATAATCCATTCACATTGATCTATATTAATATGGATACTCTAATTATCTTTTCTTGTTATTTTAAAATAAGAATCATGAATCAGAGTTGGGATTCCAATGTAATACAAATCTCAATTTATGAGTATTTGAAGATATTCCTTTTATTCTTGATATCTTCATTTTAATGTAATCTTAAGGTTATGGCCATTTTTTATTCTGCGCCTGGGTAGTGCTTGACATTTTTTTTTGCTACATTTAGGCAACACTAACATATTTTTACATATGTGCAGATTATAGAAATATACATGTCATATGCTTTTATATTTTCGTCTTATCATTAAAGGGACATGAAAACCAACATTTTACTTTTAGGATTTAGATACAATGTGATTTAAAACAAATTTCCAGTTTACTGATATTATCTAAATTGCTTCAGTCTATTGTTATCCTTATTTGAAAAGCATATCTAGGTAGGCTCAGGAGCAGCAATGCATTACTGGGAGTAAGCTGCGGATTGGTTGATGCACAAAATGGCCTATTTTCATTGGTTCAACACATGTCTTCAGATAACAGTAGGGCATAGTTGCTCCTTTAAAAAAAGACAATAAAGCAAAATAGAAGAAATACATATATTTAAAAGGTTTTTTTTAAATCAAAGGCTGGATTTGAATCATGGAAATTAATACAATTACACATTTGGAGTTTAATGTCCCTTTAAGAGAGAAGGATAATTAAAGATTCTTGATGATATCCTGAAATTATATATTTGATTGTAATTGCATGCTCCATCCCATTCATTACATCAACATATGGACTAGACAATTCATTAACAGTGACATTGTCAAATAAAGATATTTTAATATTTAATATTAAAGGGACACAGAACACAAAATTTGTCTTTTGTCATTCAGATTGAGCATGCAATATTAATAAACTTTCTTATTTACTCCTATAATCAAATTTTCTTCATTCTCTTGGTATCTTTATTTGAAGTGAAATAATGTAAGTTTATATGCTGGCCCATTTTTGGTGAACAACCTGTGTTGTTCTTGCTGATTGGTGGATACATTCACCCACCAATAAACAAGTGCTTTCCATGGTTCTGAACCCAAAAATAGCTTAGCTGCCTTATTTTTCAAAGAAAGAAAGCAATTGAAAGGGGACAAATTGATAATAGGAGTAAATTGGAAAGTTGCTTAAAATTGCATGCTCTATCTGAATCACAAAATAAAAAAACTTGTGTTTAGTGTTCCTTTAATAAAAAATATCTTCATTAATCCTTACACTGTTTTGATGAAACAATATTGATATCTAAATCACATCTTTCACTCTTGGACTACCTTTATATTTATAAGCATATTCTAACAGCACCATGATGACATAGTTTGACAAATATCTTATGTTTTGCATTGTGATCAATATGTGATGTGTCCTAAAACAGATTACTGTACATTGCATAAATGGATCTATGTGCCACATGGATTAGGTTCTATTTTTAACCAGTTGTTATTCAAAGTGTTGTGTGTGTGTATTATTTTTAAAACAAGAATCAATAGTTATATTTATATATGCCATTGATTCATATGTGAAGAATTGGCTGTCTAATAAAGTAAGAAATCCAACATATGTGAAAGACATCATTTTCTTTACAATCACCTTGATGAACTCATAAATTTATTGTTCATATTAGTGCTCTAATCTTCAAATTTTGAAGTATATTATTTGGAATATTTTAGACTAATGTGATTTAGTGATGTCCAAACTGTGTTCACTAATATATTTTAATATCATTAATAGAACTAGTTATTGTGATGAGCCCAGAGGGATCCAGCACCAATAGTGCCCTTTGCAGGCTTTTGGTAAGTCCATTGACTCATTCATATGTCATTAAAGGTGTATTTTTCATAAATATTCTGAACATGATTCTGATGAAGCATTCAATTTGAATTCAAAAGATAATATACTTCTCTGCTGATATATATATATATATATATATATATATATATATATATATATATACTTTTTATTATTTTAAGATTAAGATCTCAAAGCTTCTTAGTCTACACCTTTGTGCTTCAGAAAATGGCTAGCACATGTTTCTATTTAGTATATATTTAGACAACAATCATCAAGTAATACACACATGAGAACTCTTAAATGTTCCATGTACTCAGCTTTTGGGAATTTTTTCAAAATTCAGACACCAAAATCAAATTATTACTCATTGATAATTACAAATCTTAGTTCATTTGCATGCTCCATCAAAATAATGTAATTCCTAACTTTGATTCTGTATCTTTTTAATGCAACATTGATGTGTGTCCTTGAGCACCAGTAACATCTGTTATAATATTTGATTTTAACATGTACACAACATATGATGTTTTACAGTTATTGCTGGAACAACATGTGAGATGGAGGAGGAAGTGGCTCCCTCGGAGTCTGATGGTACGTCAAATATATATAACATGTATCTAACATGTATTATTGTTTACAAATCATACTCTTGACAAAAAAATAAAGTCTACAGTTTTGTCCATTTAAAATATTGTATTCCATTATTTTTTAAATACCATCCGCCCCCCTTTATATATCATGCAGCATGAACATATGTTTTTGATTTTTAATTAAATGTATGTATGATTTGTAAATAATGACAGACATCATGATGTCACATGCATATTCCATGCAAACCCACAATAAGCATCTTCTAATTGTACAGACAGTCATTTCATCTGAGTGCATAGATGCAGGCCATATCATTATGCCATCATTGGTTAGAACTTCAAAACAACTTCTAAGTATACATCAAACATAATCATATTGAAATTAATTCATTTAATTTCATGATGTATGATATGTAAATGTTTTTTCCAAAAAGTTATTTGTAGATTGTCCATTTCAATCAAACAAACATTAATATTCCTCAGAAATCAAGCATGCATTTCAGAATGTATCTATTAATATTGGGATGACATACATTTAATCCTAATGTAAAAGATAGATTACAATAAAAAATTCAATTTAAAATCAGATATAGAAGATTATATTCTTAATATTTAATATGAACGGTAGTACCTACTGTGTATATATTCAGAAAAGTAATTGTTCAAAGCATCATGCTTCAAATTAGTCAATTGAAGATTACAAAGGCAATCAGTAATATAGATATGTAAATTAGGGTTTACCTGGTTTCAAAGGCTATGTGTAGTGGCCATTTAAATTTGATCATATTACACACTCCCATATTATTCAATTGTTGTATTTTCAAAAACAAACCCACAGGCATGTGTCTAAGAGAACTCTATTGCATTTCAATCTCAAATGCATACATGCATACAAAAATATTGTCCAAAAGATAAATATATTATCAAATCATAAATATTAGCACATAGGCCTCTAGTTATCAATGTGTCTACTTACCTGCCTTCGCCGACCCAATACGCCCGCCTAAGCTCGCCTACCATCACCGCCGCAGACCTGAAAAATCTCGAAAAAGTTATCAATAAATCTGTCAAAAAGCCGCGCACCAAGTACGGGGCGATGAGCAGCGAACTGTGATAGTTATCACTCATCCAATCTCGCTGCTCTTCGGCTTTTTTACAGCTTTATTGACAAGCTGTCACTAAGCACCCACACTAAACTACACTGTTCTACCCCCTATACTGGCGAACCCGGAGCCCCCCGCAACTAAATAAAGTTATTAATCCCTAAACCGCTGCTCCTAGACCCCGCCGCAACTATAATAAATGTATTAACCCCTAAACCGCTGCTCCCGGAGCCCACCGCCACCTACATTATACCTAGCAACCCCTATCCTGCCCCCCCTATACCGCCGCCACCTATAATAAAGTTATTAACCTCTATCCTGCGGATCCCGGACCTCGCCGCAACTAAATAAATAGTTTAACCCCTAAACTGCCGCTCCCGGACCCTGCCGCAACCTATATTAAACTTATTAACCCTTAATCTGCCCCCCCCTACACCGTCGCCACCTATAATAAATTTATTAACCCCTATCCTTCCCCCCTATACCGCCACAACCTATAATAAATTTATTAACCCCTATCCTGCCCCCCTATACCGCCGCAACCTATAATAAATTTATTAACTCCTATCCTGCCCCCCCTATACCACCGCACCCTATAATAAATTTATTAACCCCTATCCTGGCCCCCTTTACTGCCGCAACCTATAATAAATTTATTAACCCCATCCTGCCCCCCTACACCGCCGCCACTATAATAAAATGATTAATTCCTAAGCCTAAGTCTAACACTAACCCTAACACTCCCCTAACTTAAATATTGATTAAATAAATCTAAATAATATTTCTCTTATTAACTAAATTAATCCTATTTAAAACTAAATACTTACCTGTAAAATAAACCGTAATATAGCTACAATATAAATAATAATTATATTGTAGCTATCTTAGGATTTATTTTTATTTTACAGGCAAATTTCAATTTATTTTAACTAGGTACAATAGCTATTAAATAGTTATTAACTATTTAATAGCTATCTAGTTAAAATAAAGAGAAATTTACCTGTAAAATAAAAACTAACCTAAGTTACAATTACAACTAACACTACACTATCATTAAATAAATTATTCTTATTTAAAACTAAATACCTGTAAAATAAAGACTAAGATAGCTACAATGTAATTAATAATTACATTGTAGCTATTTTAGGATTTATATTTATTTTACAGGTAACTTTGTATTTATTTTAGCTAGTTAGAATAGTTATTAAATAGTTATTAACTATTTAATAACTACCTAGCTAAAAGAAATACAAAATTACCTGTAAAATAAATCCTAACGTAAATTACAATTAAACCTAACACTACACTATCATTAAATTAATTAAATAAATTAGCTACAAATAACTACAATTAAATTCAATTAAATAAACTAACTAAAGTACAAAAAATAAAAAAAGCTAAGTTACAAAAAATAAAAAAAATAATTTAGAAACATTTCAAAAATATTACAACAATTTTAAGCTACTTACACCTAATCTAAGCCCCCTAATAAAATAACAAAGCCCCCTAAAATAAAAAAATGTTAGTGTTAACTAATGGAACTTGGCCATGTGGTATTAAGAACTGTAACATGTGTAATAAGATTATTAGAGGGGATTCTTTTAATGACCTCAATAATTCAAAGACTTTTAAAGTTAAATACCAATTTACTTGTAAATCCACTTTCGTGGTATATCTACTAAAATGCAATTGCCAATGTTACTATATAGGGCGTACCAAAAGACTTATTAGAAATAGGTTCAATGAACACTTTAACAATATAAAAAATAAAGTAGAAAACCATAGCGTCCCCCTTCATTTTTTAAATCACCATGGAGAAGATCCACTGGGATTACAAATTATGGTACTTGATTGGATGCCTCCCAATAGCTCTAAGAACAGACTTAGAAGTCTTAGACAACGTGAAACATTCTGGATTCACGAATTACAGACCCTAAATAATATTAATGATAAAGGTCTGAATATAGACCTGGATCTACAAGCATTCATGTGATATTATTCTATTTTTTATTTTTTATTTTTAATATTGTGAAAATAATTTTTTTATATAGCTATATTAATTAACAAATACATTTTTCAACTAGAAATTTTTAATGAATTATTTTTAATCAACTAATTAAAATTAAATTTTAATCATTTTTTTAAACTAATATCAATTTTTTCCCATTATGTTGATATATAAACATATATATCCTTTTGTTTGAGTTTGTTGATTCTCCATGCTCCATTCATATATATCTTATTACCAATACCGACATTTTTAGAATAATGGTTTTAAACATCGATATAAATATAATCTTGATTACATATACCTGAATAAGAACAACTAGCTGTTTGATAGGAAACGTCTAAACAATTCTTTTCTTTCTGGTGTGATGATATGTAACTATGTAATCTGCTATTTATTATACCATTTTTTCCTATATTTCTAATAGCGTTAATGGACTATAACTATTGGCCCATATAACATGGGAGTTGTCTGGACAATCAGCCAATCACAACGGAATACCAAAGGAAAGCATCAGCCCAATGAGAAACTGAGAAGCTAAGGGCACGCTTCTCCTAGAACTTTAAAAATACCAGTCATCGGAACAAACACATCCTCTTGAGAAAGTCAGGCCGGAGCCTGACGAAACGCATAGAGGTTTGGTCACCTTCACCCGCCACAGTTAGAAGATACCGGCTCAGCTACGGTAAACTCCCCTGCACCTGTCGTGAGATCCTGACACTTTCCGGAGAGTGTAGGAAGGAAATCACGGACTGCTTTAACACCGGAGACATATGCTGATGCTGGCGAATCGGACTGTGGTGATATGATTGTGCCTGTTTTAACTTACATCTTGTACGTGCATTACTAGCACTGGTTTTTAATTGCATGTTATATTAAAACAATATTACCCTTAGAGTGGGTTGCGCTCTCTTTCTTTTCATATATGTACATGTTAGGGTGTTAGGTGCAGACATCTCCCATAGGAATCAATGGGATATCTGGCAGCAGCGAACATGAACTTTCGCTATGGTCAGACTCCCATTGATTCCTATGGGATCCACCACCTCCAGGGCGGTGGTTTGAAAACCAGGTACGCTGGGCCAGAAAAGTGCCGAGCGTACCTGCTAGTTTTGGATAACTAGCAAAAGTAGTCAGATTGTGCCGAACTTGTGTGCGGAACATCTGGAGTGACGTAAGAATCGATCTGTGTCGGACTGAGTCCGGCGGATCGAAGCTTACGTCACTAAATTCTACTTTTGCCCGGTGTCTAGGGCTTGATAACTAAGGCGAATCAGCCTCGCCACAAATACGCTGCGGAATTCCAGCATATTTGAGGTTGACGGCTTGATTACTAGAGGCCATAATGTTGACTTTAAAAAATATGATTTGTAATGTATATGAAATGTTACGTGAAAAATAAGTGAACATTCAGAGTTTAAAGGATCAATTGAATCTTCGTATTAATTAAATTTGGTTCAAATCAATCAATAACTTAAAACATAGTCATTATTGTGACTTTGTCTAAATATTTTAGGAGAACTAAAATCCGGACTTTAAATAATGTTGATTCCTGATTTCTTGCAAGATAATAATATATTTCCATATCATATATGTATATATATTTTTGTTCTATATTTCAGATGGACCTTCCACTTATGGGCATCAACCTCCCGCCACTCCCCAGCCAGAACCCACCCTCACCCCTACCCAGCCAGAACCCACTCCCAGCCCTACCCAGCCAGAACCCACTCCCAGCCCTACACAGCCAGAACCCACTCCCACCCCTACCCAACCAGAACCCACTCCCACCCCTACAGAGCCAGAACCCACTACCGGACCTTCCAACTCATGTCCCTCTAAAAAAAGAGCCCTTGCCCCTCCTCGCTGCTCTCCCCATTTTGCCACCCATCAAGCTCCCCCACCTGCACAGCCACCAACTCCCCAGGCTCCTGACTCCCCAGCTGTGCAGGCTCCCCCGGAGTGGCAGCACAATACCCCACCTTGCCCCATCCCTCCCCCATCCCTCCCTCATCCCTCCCTCCATCCCTCCCCCTCAAGACTTCTACCACAGTCCCCACCTTCATTGTCCTGGGTGTCGGATTGTCCTTCCCAGCCACCAATGTAAGTATCATTACAAATCCACATTAGAACATACTTTGTTAAAAGGACATTATACTGATCTAATTTTACATAAATTGAATTTTAATTGAAAAGGTTTTTTATAAACATCTTCTTTATTTGATTAATGTAAATGTTTCTGATCTTCATTTTGTTAAATCAACATCCACATTTTCTAATATCTAAATGATATTGACTAGATGTTGGATATCTATTATGTATATATGCCAATATTTTTGAGTTGGTATCACTGCCATTTTCACAGTGTGTCATAAACAAAGAAATATATTTTTCAATATTGATAGGGTTTTGATTTGTCTTAATATCTTAGTGGTTTATCTCTGAAGAACATATTTAATGTGTCAATCTTATATCTAGCATATTTAATTATAATGATTTTTTGTGTAATTATTACAATGTCTCTTTGCTCTCTTTTTATTATGTTCTGTAATTATTGGTAATTTGTATTTTTAATTTTTGTTTAGGTTGTGACTCAGCATGGTTAACGCTAGAGGCTTTAGCCCGCATAGAGCAGACCTTGCTGGATAACACTCAGTTGCTGGGAAGGATCCATGACACCATGAGTCTCCAGCTGCGTCTTCTTAGCTTGTTTATAGAACGCACAAGGCATGAAGACACAGCTGGAAATGCACAGGACGATGAGGATGATGCTGATGCCTCATAAGTGGAGGATCCGGAGATGGACTGAGGGAGCACTACTAACTCCTCCATCCACATGTTGTTCTATGTTTGTTATTTGTTACCATTTGGCCTTTTTTTCTTTTGTTGTTGTGCCTGTTGCACTATTTCACCTTGTCAGATGGCTCCAATAGGGCTGTGTTGGCCCTTGGCAACTGCCTCCAAGGACTGTGATGCACTATTTCACCTTGTCAGATGGCTCCAATGTGGCTGTGTTGGCCCTTGTCAACTCCATCCAAAGACTGTGATGCATTATTTCACCTTGTCAGATGGCTCCAATGGTTCTGTGTTGGCCCTTGTCAAATCCCTCCCAGGACTGTGATGCACTATTTCACCTTGTCAGATGGCTCCAATGGGGCTGTGTTGACCCTTGTCAACTCCCTCCAAGGACTGTGATGCACTATGGCACCTTGTCAGATCGCTCCAATGGGGCTGTGTTGGCCCTTGTCAACTCCCTCCAAGGACTGTGACGCACTATTTCCCATGTCAGATGTCTCCAATGGGGCTGTGTTGGCCCTTGTCAACTCCCTCCAAGAACTGTGATGCACTATTTTACCTTGACAGATTGCTCCAATGGGGCTGTGTTGGCCCTTGTCAACTCTCTCTAAGGACTGTGATGCACTATGGCACCTTGTCAGATGGCTCCAACGGGGCTGTGTTGGCCCTTGTCAACTCCCTCCAAGGACTGTGATGCACTTTTTCACCTTGTCAGATGGCTCCAATGGGGCTGTGTTGGCCCTTGTCAACTTCCTCCAAGGACTGTGATGCACTATTTCACCTTGTCAGATGTCTCCAATGGGGCTGTGTTGGCCCTTGTCAACTCCCTCCAAGGATTGTGATGCACTATTTCACCTTGTCAGATGGCTCCATTAGGGTTGTGTTGGCCCTTGTCAACTCCCTCCAAGGACTGTGATGCACTATGGCACCTTATCAGATGGCTCCAATGGGGCTGATTTATCAATATGACTTTTTGTAACGTTATCTTATTTCTTTATGTTTTATTACATCATAATAAAATAAATGTCATTAAGATATTATTTGTCCTCTCTATTCATGTCATTTATTATAAAATCTATATTTTACGTGGTTAATCCTTAAAGAGACATGAAACCCAAAAATGGTCTTTCATGATTCAGATATATAATAAAATTTTCCAGAAATTAAGACCTAGATTTGGACCTAGATTTGGAGTTTGGCGTTAGCCGTGAAAACCAGCATTAGAGGCTCCTAACGCTGGTTTTAGGCTACCGCCGGTATTTGGAGTCACTCAAAATAGGGTCTAACACTCACTTTTCAGCCGCGACTTTTCCATACCGCAGATCCCCTTACGTCAATTGCGTATCCTATCTTTTAAATGGGATTTTTCTAACTCCGGTATTTAGAGTCGTTTCTGAAGTGAGCGTTAGACATCTAACGACAAAACTCCAGCCGCAGGAAAAAAGTCAGTAGTTAAGAGCTTTCTGGGCTAACGCCGGTTTCTAAAGCTCTTAACTACTGTACTCTAAAGTACACTAACACCCATAAACTACCTATGTACCCCTAAACCGAGGTCCCCCCACATCACCGACACTCGAATAATTTTTTTTAACCCCTAATCTGCCGACCGCCACCTACGTTATCCTTATGTACCCCTAATCTGCTGCCCCTAACACCGCCGACCCCTATATTATATTTATTAACCCCTAATATGCCCCCCTCAACGTCGCCTCCACCTGCCAACACTTATTAACCCCTAATCTGCCGACCGGACCTGAGCGCTACTATAATAAAGTTATTAACCCCTAATCCGCCTCACTAACCCTATAATAAATAGTATTAACCCCTAATCTGCCCTCCCTAACATCGCCGACACCTAACTTCAATTATTAACCCCTAATCTGCCGACTGGAGCTCACCGCTACTCTAATAAATGTATTAACCCCTAAAGCTAAGTCTAACCCTAACACTAACACCCCCCTAAGTTAACTATAATTTACATCTAACGAAATTAATTAACTATTATTAAATAAATTATTCCTATTTAAAGATAAATACTTACCTGTAAAATAAATCCTAATATAGCTACAATATAAATTATAATTATATTATAGCTATTTTAGGATTTATATTTATTTTACAGGTAACTTTGTATTTATTTTAACCAGGTACAATAGCTATTAAATAGTTAAGAACTATTTAATAGCTAAAATAGTTAAAATAATTACAAAATTACCTGTAAAATAAATACAAACCTAAGTTACAATTAAACCTAACACTACACTATCAATAAATTAATTAAATAAACTACCTACAATTACCTACAATTAACCTAACACTACACTATCAATAAATTAATTAAATACAATTCCTACAAATAAATACAATTAAATAAACTAGCTAAAGTACAAAAAATAAAAAAGAACTAAGTTACAAAAAATAAAAAAATATTTACAAACATAAGAAAAATATTACAACAATTTTAAACTAATTACACCTACTCTAAGCCCCCTAATAAAATAACAAAGCCCCCCAAAATAAAAAAATGCCCTACCCTATTCTAAATTACTAAAGTTCAAAGCTCTTTAACCTTACCAGCCCTGAACAGGGCCCGTTGCGGGGCATGCCCCAAAGAATTCAGCTCTTTTGCCTGTAAAAAAAAAAATACAATACCCCCCCCCCAACATTACAACCCACCACCCACATACCCCTAATCTAACCCAAACCCCCCTTAAATAAACCTAACACTAAGCCCCTGAAGATCTTCCTACCTTATCTTCACCCTGCCAGGTTCACCGATCCGTCCTGAAGAGCTCCTCCGATGTCCTGATCCAAGCCCAAGCGGGGGGCTGAAGAGGTCCATGATCCGGCTGAAGTCTTCATCCAAGCGGGAGCTGAAGAGGTCCATGATCCGGATGAAGTCTTCATCCAAGCGGGAGCTGAAGAGGTCCATGATCCAGATGAAGTCTTCTATCAACGGCATCTTCAATCTTCTTTCTTCCGGATCCATCTTGCAGACCTCCGACACGGAACATCCTCTTCTCCCGACGCCTACTAGCCGAATGACGGTTCCTTTAAGGGACGTCATCCAAGATGGCATCCCTCAAATTCCGATTGGCTGATAGAATCCTATCAGCCAATCGGAATTAAGGTAGGAATATTCTGATTGGCTGATGGAATCAGCCAATCAGAATCAAGTTCAATCCGATTGGCTGATCCAATCAGCCAATCAGATTGAGCTCGCATTCTATTGGTTGATCGGAACAGCCAATAGAATGTGAGCTCAATCTGATTGGCTGATTGGATCAGCCAATCGGATTGAACTTGATTCTGATTGGCTGATTCCATCAGCCAATCAGAATATTCCTACCTTAATTCCAATTGGCTGATAGAATCCTATCAGCCAATCGGAATTCGAGGGATGCCATCTTGGATTACGTCCCTTAAAGGAACCGTCATTCGGCTAGTAGGCGTCGGGAGAAGAGGATGTTCCGCGTCGGAGGTCTGCAAGATGGATCCGGAAGAAAGAAGATTGAAGATGCAGTTGATAGAAGACTTCATCCGGATCATGGACCTCTTCAGCTCCCGCTTGGATGAAGACTTCATCCGGATCATGGACCTCTTCAGCTCCCGCTTGGATGAAGACTTCAGCCGGATCATGGACCTCTTCAGCCCCCCGCTTGGGCTTGGATCAGGACATCGGAGGAGCTCTTCAGGACGGATCGGTGAACCTGGCAGGGTGAAGATAAGGTAGGAAGATCTTCAGGGGCTTAGTGTTAGGTTTATTTAAGGGGGGTTTGGGTTAGATTAGGGGTATGTGGGTGGTGGGTTGTAATGTTGTGGGGGGTATAGTATTTTTTTTTTTACAGGCAAAAGAGCTGAATTCTTTGGGGCATGCCCCGCAAAGGGCCCTGTTCAGGGCTGGTAAGGTTAAAGAGCTTTGAACTTTAGTAATTTAGAATAGGGTAGGGCATTTTTTTTATTTTGGGGGGCTTTGTTATTTTATTAGGGGGCTTAGAGTAGGTGTAATTAGTTTAAAATTGTTGTAATATTTTTCTTATGTTTGTAAATATTTTTTTATTTTTTGTAACTTAGTTCTTTTTTATTTTTTGTACTTTAGCTAGTTTATTTAATTGTATTTATTTGTAGGAATTGTATTTAATTAATTTATTGATAGTGTAGTGTTAGGTTTAATTGTAACTTAGGTTTGTATTTATTTTACAGGTAATTTTGTAATTATTTTAACTATTTTAGCTATTAAATAGTTCTTAACTATTTAATAGCTATTGTACCTGTTTAAAATAATTACAAAGTTACCTTTAAAATAAATATTAATCCTAAAATAGCTATAATATAATTATAATTTATATTGTAGCTATATTAGGATTTATTTTACAGATAAGTATTTATCTTTAAATAGGAATAATTTATTTAATAAGAGTTAATTAATTTCGTTAGATGTAAATTATATTTAACTTAGGGGGGTGTTAGTGTTAGGGTTAGACTTAGCTTTAGGGGTTAATACACAAACACAATAATCTATTTTCTCATTTATGTATAACATACGATTTTTAAATATTTTTCTTTCCATAAATTCTCAAATTTGCTTCAGTCTCTTTATATCATTTGTTTAAGGAGCAGCAGGGCACTACTGGTTTCTAAATGAACACATAGGTGAACCAATGACAATCAGTATATATATATATATATGTAGCCACCAATCAACAGTTAGAACATAGTTTTTTTCTGCTCTTGAGATTACCTCTAAACACATTTCATCAAAAGATTAAAATTAAATTTGAAAATGTAGTTCAAATTGCAATGTAGTACATAATCGTGTAACATAAAATGTGGGTTTCATGTCCATTTAAACCCTGCTGCTTCCTGAATAGTTAATAATCTTCCAATTCTAATGAAATATATCCTTATCACAAACAATGGATTATATTTCATATATCACAGTATTACGTTATCTAGCGTGACATTCATAGATAACAACATAGCACATACTAGTTTTTAAAATATAAATACGTTTCATATTGACATGCAAAGCTGTAAAATGAGTCCTTGTATTGGATGACGTTTTTACGTGATCTTGGATGCGCCAAGATGCTTAAGACGTCACATGCCAAGCTGTAAAATGAGTTCTTGGATTGGGTGCTGTTTTTACGCGATCTCGGATGCGCCTTTGATTGGATGACGTTTTAACGCAATCTTGGATGCGCCATGTTGCTTAAGACATCACATGCCAAGCTGTAAAATGAGTTCTTGGATTGGATGCTGTTTGTATGCGATCTCGGATGAGCCTTTGATTGGATGACATTTTTATGTGATCTCGGATGCGCCATGTTGCTTAAAATGTCACATGCCAAGCTGTAACATTAGTTCTTGGATTGGATGTAATTTTTAAGCGATCTCGGATGTGCCTTTGATTGGATGACGTTTTTATGCAATCTCGGATGCACCATGTTGCTTAAGATGTCACATGCCAAGGTGTTAAATCCGTCTGATTGGATTACGTTGTCCCGCAATATTTGATTTTGCACGTAACCCATGTTTGCGAATGAGAAGACAAGTTTAAAACCATGACAATTATGGATTGTGTCAATCATGTACATTGTTAAACCATAGCTGATGATGAACAGAAAAATCTCTTTTGATGACTGTCTCGTTGAAGAAACTAATGAAGGCAATCACCTAGATTATGAGTCTTGTGTTAGCCTTAAAAGCAGTGTTGAGAGGTCCCAACGCTGCTTTTTAACGCCCCCTGGTATTATGAGTCTGGAAGGTACAGGTGTACTGCTCACTTTTCTTCCACGACTCGAGCTTACCGCAAATCCCCTTATGTCAATTGCGTATCCTATCTTTTTAATGGGATTTGCCTAATGCCGGTATTATGAGTCTTGGAAGAAGTGAGCGGTAGACCTTCTCATGTCCAGACTCCTACCACATTTAAAAGTCAGTAGTTTTATGGGCTAACGCTGTAACATAAAACTCTTAACTAAAGTGCTACAAAGTACACTAACACCCATAAACTACCTAATAACCCCTAAACCGAGCCCCCCCCACATCAGAAACACTTTTATACAATTTGTAACCCCTAATCTGCCGACCGGACATCACCGCCACTTTAATAAATGTATTAACCCCTAAACCACCACACTCCCACCTCAAAAACACTAGTTTAATTTTTTTAACCCCTAATCTGCCATCCCTAACATCGCCGCCACCTATCTACATTTATTAACCCCTAATCTGCCGCCCCCAAAGTCGCTGCTACTATATTAAAGGTATTAACCCCTAAACCTAAGTCTAAACCTAACCCTAACCCCCCTAACTTAAATATAATTTAAAATAATCTAAATAAAATTACTACAATTAAATAAATTAATCATATTTAAAACTAAATACTTACCTATAAAATAAACCCTAAGATAGCTACAATATAACTAATAGTTACATTGTAGCTATTTTAGGGTTTATATTTATTTTACAGGCAACTTTGTATTTATTTTAACTAATAATAACTACCTAGTTAAAATAAATACAAATTTACCTGTAAAATAAATCCTAACCTAAGTTACAATTACACCTAACACTACACTATCATTAAATAAATTACCTAAACTACCTACAATTAATTACAATTAAATTAAATAAACTAAAGTACGAAAAACAACAAACACTAAATTACAGAAAATAAAAAAATAATTACAATTTTTTTAAACTAATTACACCGACTCTAATCCCCCTAATAAAATAAAAAAGCCCCCGAAAATAATAAAATTCCCTACCCTATACTAAATTTTAAATGGGGCCTTTTGTGGGGCATTACCCCAAAGTCATCAGCTCTTTTACCTGAAAAAAAAGACAATATCCCCCCAACATTACAACCCACCACCCACACACCCAACCCTACTATAAAACCCACCCAATCGCCCCTTAAAAAAACCTAACACTACTCCCTTGAAGATCACCCTACCTTGAGCCATCTTCACCCAGCCGGGCACAAGTGGACCTCCAGAGGGGCAGAAGTCTTCATCCGATCCGTGCAGAAGAGGTCCTCCAAGCGGCAGAAGTGTTCATCCAGACGGCATCTTCTATCTTCATCCATCCGGAGCGGAGCGGGTCCATCTTCAATCCAGCCGACGCAGAACCATCCTCTTCAAATGAAGTCCAAGCGAAGAATGGCAGTTCCTTTAAATGACGTCATCCAAGATGGCGTCCCTTGAATTCCAATTGGCTGATAGAATTCTATCAGCCAATCGGAATTAAGGTAGGAAAAATCCTATTGACTGAACCAATCAGCCAATAGGATTGAAGTTCAATCCTATTGGCTGGTCCAATCAGCCAATAGGATTGAGCTAACATTCTATTGGCTGTTCCAATCAGTCAATAGAATGCAAGCTCAATCCTATTGGCTGATTGAATCCTATCAGCCAATCGGAATTCAATGGATGCCATCTTGGATGACGTCATTTAAAGGAACCTTCATTCTTCGCTTGGACTTCGTTTGAGGAGGATGGCTCCGTGTCGGCTGGATTGAAGATGGACCCGCTCCACTCCGGATGGATGAAGATAGAAGATGCCATCTGGATGAAGACTTCTGCCGCTTGGAGGACCTCTTCTGCCCGGATCTAGAGGACCTCTTCTACACCTCTGGAGGTCCACTTGTGCCCGACAGAGTGAAGACGGCTCAAGGTAGGGTGGTCTTCAAGGGGTAGTGTTAGGTTTTTTTTAAGGGGGGATTGGGTGGGTTTTAGAGTAGGGTTGGGTGTGTGGGTGGTGGGTTGTAATGTTGGGGGGTATTGTATTTATTTTTTCAGGTAAAAGAGCTAATTACTTTGGGGCAATGCCCCGCAAAAGGCCCTTTTAAGGGATATTTGTAATTTAGTATAGGGTAGGTAATTTTATTATTTTGGGGGGCTTTTTTATTTTATTAGGGGGATTAGTGTAATTAGTTTAAAAATCTTGTAATTATTTTATTATTTTTCTGTAATTTAGTGTTTGTTGTTTTTCATACTTTAGTTTATTTTATTTAATTGTTATTAATTGTAGGTAGTTTAGGTAATTTATTTAATGATAGTGTAGTGTTAGGTGTATTTGTAACTTAGGTTAGGATTTATTTTACAGGTAAATTTGTATTTATTTTAACTAGGTAGTTATTAAACAGTTAATAACTATTTAATAACTATTGTACCTAATTAAATTAAATACAAAGTTGCCTGTAAAATAAATATAAACCCTAAGCTAGGTACAATGTAACTATTAGTTATATTGTACCTTGCTTAGGGTTTATTTTACAGGTAAGTATTTAGTTTTTTTTTTTTTTCCAAACAATTTTTTATTGAAGTTTCAAATAAAAGTACAATACATAGATCGCCCACTAACAGTAGATATAACAGAGCATTACAAACAATGTTGTTGCATGAAGGTAATTTTATAAGACAGGACAAAGAATACCACTCCGCCTCTAAAGTCTATGCTGACAATAGAGTTTTGGACTAGAGAGAGATAATAGTTGCCTTCAAGGAATGTAAAACAACATGTCAATGTTTAGTGTGTTAGTATAAAAATGAGAACAACTGTGGGAGATGAACATATGATAATGACATTGCATGTCCTGTCCTGATGGTTCAAAAGAAAGGTTATGGGCTATATAAAATGGAACTTCAGATTTTGTTTTTTAACATGAAAATGATCCCAATATCTATAGTAAGAGTATTTTATACCTTTCTGTTGTGATAATATAGGGAGTTAGCTTTTGCGACGGCCATATTTAGGCCATAGGATATAGAGAAGGGGAAGGAAAGCAGCGGGCAAGAGCCGCTCGTGGTATAGAGGGTGATAGAGAGGAGGGGCGGAGCCACCCGCAACAGGATAGAAGGATATCCAAGGGAGATAATAGCTTGTGTGGGTCGAGGAGTAGTTATTTCTATTAATAAGTGTCTGAGGTCAGTATTAAAAGCCATTTGTTGTATAGGTTAAAACTACATACCATAATATCTAGACTAAGTACTCAATCAGGATAGTAACTTGTGTGGTAAAGTAAAGAGGATGCATCTCCTAACACGGATACCTAAGTATAGGTATAGTACCTAGTCAGATCTATACATCTAGTTAAATCAGTGCGAGAAGTTACATCTAATGCTAAGAGACATATTTGTCCCCAAGCAGCCATATAAGCCAGTATTGATAGTGGGAAGCACATGCCAATAGAATTGGGGCAGATGGGTTTTGACCCCCAAGTTTGTACGCTAGAATAAATCATTAGTATTCTGTAAGAGGAGTAGTTTAACTAACCCAATGTGACTATGTATAGGGATGGAGGTAAATAATTCTAACTAGGTCTTTTAACTCAGGAAAAGGGAGTTGCAAAGTGAGGGAAAGGATACCCAAGTACTAAGAAACTTCAAACTAAGGCTTAGAATAGCATGCATAGTATGAGAAAAATTTTTAGGCTTGTGAGATAAGGTAAGAATAGGTCATGATGTAGGAAGCTATCTGCATCTATGAGATCTAGTTAAATGATGACAACAAACTCAAGTTAATATTGGCTTGACCTGAATTCGGAGAACAAGAGACCATTTCACTGCATGGCTTGGCTGGGAGTAGGGAGTTGAATATGTATCCAATATGACTAGTAAAATCCTGTATTTTAATATAGGAGCCAGCGGGGACGTTGTATAGTGTGAAGATCAAAGACATACCCTTTTGGGGTCCAAAATGTGATCTGCATACAGGCGAATTATGATAATGTGTATAAGTCAAATATATGTAATGTGCCCTAGATACATTTCATAAAAGAAAACAATACATGCAAACATTTATAAACCATATACAAGCCTGCAGTGTGAACTAATTGTATACATAGAATCTCTAAGCATCATAAACTATGGTAGGTTGACATCTTGTAAAACAAGCGGCTGCTACACCCTCTACTGTGAATATATAACATGCCATGGGTAGGGGAGAGTATGGAGGGTGATTGAATACAGTATTATCATTAAAGAAAAAGAGAAGAGAAAAAAATAAAAATAAAATGTACCTACAGGAAATATCATGCCTACATTTAAGGCTAAAAAGAACATACTAAGTAGTTTATTAGATGGACCTATAGGTTAACCTGCACTTCCTTCTACCCTGCTCAGATAAACAAATAGGCAATTATAGCATATACCTTTAGTGCTGGGCAACATGTGCCCAACACTTTATCTACAAATAGCTCAATAAAAGTACCTATGACAATAAGGAAACAGCAGAAAGAGCTCTCATAGGGGTCTAAGATAAGCAGCTTAATACTTGTGGGTAAAACATTTAAATACAACTGATTAATACAAGATAGTGCTCCACATCCCACTAAACCCAGATGTAAGATTTGAATGCAACAGTCCTGTGGTTTAAGGGGAAGCTTAAATAAGCCTATATAACAGACCATGGGAGAAAAGGAGAATTAGGCATAGGTTATAGCAATCTGATTAAAGTTAAGACAACTACGTGTGGAGGATAGTAGCAGGTCCCGACAAGGGTAGTCCCCAAACCCAGCATGGTAAATTATTGATCAGTATCAGCCCTAGGGTCTTGGGTTAAAGTGTCCACCTGCACTCTCCTGCAGGAATGTTTCTTTAACCGATACCCCTTCTGAATAGTTGATCTGTCCCGGAGGGACCATGAAGAGAGGATCTCCGCTGTGCAGACCGAGTGAAGAGGCCGGTGACAGGATTAGTGAATGGGCCCAACCACTGTACAGGTGCATTTAGGCTGTTGGCAATTAGGTTAGTGAATGGGACCAACCTCTGTACAGCTGAGATTAAGCAATCGGTAAGAGGGTTAGTGCACGATCTCGGACAGACAAAAGCCACGTGTCTCACAATGCGTCTCATGACATATCTTGTATCAAGATGACTGGATCCTCCATTTTTACGCTGCTCAGCCACGGTCTGAATCTCCGGGCTCCCTGTCTCCATGTGAGCAATCCTGCCTGTCCGGTGACTGACTGTTACAGACCCTGGCTCTGTAGGGAAGGTATCAGTAGGGGGAATATTCTGCTTTGTGATGGTATCCCCTCCATCCTTAATCTGGGTATCTGATGAGTCATCCATTAGAGAGGGATCTTCGATACCTCCCCTTCTGATTAGCGTAGTGAGGCTGTTAAATTGACGGGTCATTTTTTGGTCGATGTCGGCAAGGAGAGCATACATTAAAGTGGTAAAGTCTTCCATTGTGAAATAGACCACTATAATGTCACTGCGAGCACTGCCCTCGTTACTATGTTGTAATCTCTGCGTAAAGTAGGCTTTTAACAGCCCGGGCAATCTGATCTGAAGGTTAGGCCACAGGTGTCATGAGTTACAGGGCGCACTCCGTCAAAAGACTTTTCTCCTTTCCCTCCTAATGACAATCAGGGATATGTGTTCATCTTAAAGCTCCCTTTTTTTTAAATATTTTAGATAATTTCCAGGTCTTGAAATAACCTCTTATTCATTTTGCATGGAGAGCTACAGACCTGCACGTCTGTTCCTGTTGCTGGCTAGCTCCGCCCCCTAAGTATTTAGTTTTAAATAGGATTAATTTATTTAATTGTAGTAATTTTATTTAGATTATTTTAAATTATATTTAAGTTAGTGGGGGTTAGGGTTAGGTTTAGACAGGTTTAGGGGTTAATACCTTTAATATAGTAGCGGCAACGTTGGGGGGCAGATTAGGGGTTAATAAATGTAGTTAGGTTGCAGCGACATTGGGGGGAGCAGATTAGGGGTTAATAAATATAATGTAGGGTTCGGCGATGTTGGGGGCAGCAGATTAAGGGTTCATAGTGATAATGTAGGTGGCGACGGTGTCCGAAGCGGCAGAGTAGGGGATAATAATTATAATAATGGTGGCGACGATTAGACTTGGGGTTCATGTTAGGGTGTTAGGTGTAGACATAAAATTCCTTTCCCCATAGGAATCAATGGGGCTGCGTTAGAAGCTGGACACTGCTTTTTTGCAGGTGTTAGGTTTTTTTCAGCCGGCTCAGCCTTATTGTTTCCTATGGGGAAATCGTGCATGAGCACGTTTAGCCAGCTTACCGCTACCGTAAGCAACGCTGGTATTGAGGTGAGATGTGAAGCTAAATTTTGCTCTGCGCTCACCTTTTTGCGGCTAACGCTGGGTTGAAAAAAACTTGTAATACCAGCATTGTCTTAAGGTAGCATTAAAAAAAAAGGCTTGTTAGCAACGCACCCCTGTTACCGCAAAACTCGTAATCTAGGCAAATATGTTTTTCCTGCATAATATATTTTGAGGTAAGGGCAAATTCATGAATATACTCCATCTTGTTTAATATGTTTGTCAACTATATTTTCCTTTTTATAAATAATTACTGTGTTGTGTTGAATTATCTACATATCTAATTCCTAAAGATGCGCTTTTGTATTTGAATAAAGTAATCAATATGCATTGACCTTTATCATATGATAAATATATGAGATGTCTACTTATTCTAGATGTTACGTCCTGATCTTTTTTTATTAAAGGGACATTATACACTTATTTTTTTCTTTGCATATATGTTTTGTAGATGATCTATTTATATAGCCCATAATTTTTTTATTTTTTTTAAATGTATAGTTTTTCTTATTTTTAAATAACATTGCTGTGATTTTCTGACTCCTAACCAAGCCCCAAAGTTTGATGTGAATACCGTCAGCTACCTTCTCCAGCTTGCTCCTGTTTGTTTGAAGGGTCTTTTCATATGCAAAGAAGGGGGAGTGGGGAGTGTCTTATATCCCACTTGCAATGGGCTTTCCAGCTAACTTTTCAACATAGCTATACTGAGAGTTTCTAAGTAAGTCTTTAAACTGTTTTATCATGGATTTTTATATCAGTATCTGGGCATCTTGTTCTTTATAGTAGTGTCTATTACATGCAGTTCTATGAAAATGAGTGAATACTGTCCCTTTAATGTAAATGCTTAGTATTGTGTCATGTATGACTTCCACATTGTTAATCTACAAATATATTACTGTGAGCATATATTGCTAATGTAACTCTTAAGAGGACATGAAACCAGATTCCTTCTAAATTAAATGTATTTCTTAAATAATGCAAACACTTTAATGTATCTTTAATAAAATAGACTTTATTTAACACGTAGAGAGAAATATGGCATACAGGCTTAGTATCCTATTCAAATATTTTCTTGTTTGAACAAGTATGTGTAGATATACCAACAATCCCTAAGGATTAGTATATGTTAGCATATGTTCTTGTTTAAAGGGACAGTCAAGTCAAGCAAAACAGTAATGATTTAAATCTCAAAAAATGCAATTTTTAGAAAATATAGCTCAAACTTTTATCACCAATTTATCTTAGTTCTCTTAATGTTCTTAGTTGATAGCTAAACCTAGGAGGTTCATCTGCTCATTTCTTAGTCCTTGAAGAGTGCATCTAATCTGAATGCATTTTGACCACTAAAGGGCATTAGTTAATGTGTTTCAAATAGAAAACATTGAGATCATGCAGTAAATTTAGCCTGGATTAATCAGTGATTTGCTGAAATGCTGGTCTGTCAAAAGAACTGAAATAAGTGGTCATTTTTCAGAGACATAGATACAAGGTTAATCACAGAAGTAAAACGTGTATTTCTCTAAGTCTTGTTTTTCAAAATTTGATAATGCGTAATAAAGTGTTTCTTTGTAACCAACAATAATTAATGTTATGACTGTCCCATTAAGCTGTGTTGTTAGCATCAAAACAGTGATATGCCATCATATATAATTGTAATGGTCATTTTGTTTGAGATTAGGGAAACAGTTTGGACATCACAGAAACCTATCAATGTAATCAACAAGGATAGGTATGTGATTATGTGGTCTCCACACACTTGTAAAACACACTCTGCAAACAATCTGCCTCCATGGACCCGGTCCCATAGAAGCAGATTGTGTGCTCCACAAGTGTAAGAAAACCACATAATCACATACCTATCTATTACACATTAAATAAATACAAATATATATAACAAAAAATACTTCCTCTTCCCTTGAGACTGAGGCTCTGGGGGGGGCAACTAGGAGATGTTTGGAGAAGAGGGGAAGGAGGAGTACTGGGATTACCCAGCTGAGGAGGAGATTGAGGATGAGATGGAGGAGGGCCAGGAGCAGATGGTCCAGCAGCAGATGTCCCAGGAGAAGATGGTCCAGCAGCAGATGGTCCAGCAGCAGATGGTCCAGCAGCAGCAGCAGCAGATGGGGCAGCAGCAGATGGTGCGTTATGCAATTCCCAGAGGACCTGCAATATATCCTTAAGAGTATTCAACATTTCTCTTTGGTCTTGGCGAATCTCTCTTTGGTCTTGGTGAATATCATTAATTACTTCTGTCAGGTGGACTCTGCTTTTTGCCTGTTCCCTCTGGGAGGCACGCATCTCTTCTAGAAAATATTTTAAGATCTGCAGCTCTGCTCTCTCTGCTGGTATCTCCTCCTGAGTAGCTGCTGGTGCACGGCGGCTGCTGGTGCACAGCAGGCTGCTGGTGCATGACGGGCTGCTGGTGCATGACGGGCTGCTGGTGCAGGAGGGGCTGCTGCAGGGATCTCTTCTGCAGCGGGGGCTTCTTCAGATGATGAGGGTACAGGGATGTCTTCCAAGTCTCCCCAAGGTGGCGAGTCATCTGCACCACTCTCATGCCTGGGTGAAGGAGAAGCCTGTGGTTGCTGTGCTGCCTCTTCCCCGGGCTCAGACTCTGTATATTGTAAAAAAGAAAGAAATCGAGATATTAGCACAGTTCCAAATAAAGATGTAAATGTTGTATTTGAAAGTGTATTAATGAGGCTACCTTTGTAATTCTATTGTAAGCAAAAGCAATCAATACGATTTCCGCATTTTCCAAACCGTGTTCCTGATATCTATATAGTCAATCTGAATGTCTTTTTTCATTTGTTTTCAGTCTGTTTAAATGCACACCTAATCTGTAGACTAGATACTAATGTGATGGCTTTTCGTGAAATGCAACTTTGGCAATATAATTGTGAATGAGTTTACGCAATAATGTCTACAAAAGCGTAATTGCGTTAATCATATCCTTAAATACATTATTTATTTTTGATGTAAAGAGATTATTAAATGAGCTTACCGGCAGATGAGAGTGTCAGGTTCCCGGTATCGACTCCTCCGATACCGACTATGGCCACCTTGGAGATGCTGGGACGCAGCATTTCCTCTCATCGGGAATATTCAACTATCATTTCAGGTCCGCCACTGGTCCCTGTTAGGTATTGGTTCTCCCTTGAGAGCTTTCTTTTTAGTTCCATTTTGCAGTCCCGGTAGCGATGCTGTATAGACTTGACATCCCTATTACGGACCCCCACTGCATTAACGGCATCCCTGATCTCCAGCCATAGTTTCCACTTCTCCTTAGGGGTGGCCTTCTGAGCCTGCAGCCTCCTAGCCCTCTCCATATAAGTCTCTATGAGGGCCTCCTTCTCATCCATGGTATATCTCGCCTCCCTACTCAGCTTGGCTTTCCCCTGTGATGTGAGCCTCTGTTTTTCTGGACTGTGAAGCTCTAAAATGCATGCCACTGGGCCCAGCCACTTGTTCATCTTGAACAAAGTGGCCGGGTCCACCCACTGCTTCCTCTCCCCCTTCCTCTCCCCCTTCATGTCAACCTTCCTGTCCCCCTTCCTGTCCAGTTCCCCTCCCTCTCCCTCTCCCCCTCCCTCTCTCCTGATTAACCTCCTGCCTGACCTCCTGCCTGACCTCCTCTATAATCTCTTCTCTAAACTGATTCCTGAGGAACCTTAATAGTTCCGGGCTAATCTACCCCCTATCCCCCCGTCCCGACATACTCAAACAAAAAGTGAATGTGCCCAAATGAAAGGGGGTCAAAATAAATAATAAACAGTAAAAAGTGCAAAAAGTGTGAAAGGGATATAAATAAAAGATGGTAAGGGGTATTAAACAGAGAAAAATGTAGAAAAAGACTAAAATGAGGATATGCAAACAAAATTTATCTATGGGATGGGTATGGGCTTAAAGGGAATGGGGTATGGGATGAAAAGGAATGGGGTATGGAATGAAAGGGAATGGGGTATGGAGTGTAGTATGAGAGGGAATGGGGTATGGAGTGTATGTAGTGTTATTGATAAATGTTTGTATGTATTGAATATGTTTGCGTTTAAATGTTTTTATATAAGTATGAACCAAACAATTCACCCAAACAAACTCTCGCTCACTAACGCTCTCTCACTAACTCACTATCTCACACTAACACTAACTCTAACACTAACATTAACTAACTCTCACACTAACTCACTATCTCACACTAACACTAACTCTCACACTAACACAAACTCACTCTCTCACACTAACTCACTATCTCACACTAACACTAACTCACTATCTCACACTACCACTAACTAACTCTCACAATAACACTAACTCACTCTCTTACACTAACACTAACTCTCACAATAACAGTAACTCATTAACGCCTAGATTTAGAGTTTTGTCGGTAAAGACCCGCTACTATAATAAAATTATTAACCCCTAAACCTAACTGTAACCCTAACCCTAACACCCCCCTAAGTTAAATATAATTTTAATTAAACAAAATAATATTCCTATAATTAAATAAATTATTCCTATTTAAAACTAAATACTTACCTATAAATAAACCCTAATATAGTTACATTGTAGCTATTTTAGGATTTATATTTATTTTACAGGCAACTTTGTATTTATTTTAACTAGGTACAATAGCTATTAAATAGTTAATAACTATTTAATAGGTACCTAGTTAAAATAAGTACAAAATTAACTGTAAAATAAATCCTAACCTAAGTTACAAATACACCTAACACTACACTATCATTAAATTAATGAAATAAATAAACTACAATTAGCTAAACTAAAATACAATTAAATAAACTAATCTATAATACAAAAACCCCCACTAAATTACAAAAAAAATAAAAAAAAATATTGTAAGAAGTTTAAACTAATAACACCTAATCTAAGCCCCCTATAAAATAAAAAATCCCCCCAAAATAAAAAAAATGCCCTACCCTATTCCAAATTACAAAAGTAATCAGCTCTTTTACCAGCTCTTAAAAGGGCTATTTGCGGGGCATTGCTCCAAAGTAATCAGCTCTTTTACCTGAAAATAAAAATACAATACCCTCCCCAACATTACAACCCACCACCCACACACCCCTACTCTAACCCACCCAAACCCCCCTTAAAAAAAAACTATCGCTAACCCCCTGAAGATCATCCTACCTTGAGTCGTCTTCACCCAGCCAAGCCGAATTCTTCATCAAAGGTGCGCAGAGGAGGTCCTTCATCCGGTAGAAGTCTTCATCCAGGCGGTGTCTTCAATCTTCATCCATCCGGAGCGGAGGGGAGCCATCTTCAAAGGAGCTGACGCGGAGCCATTCTCTTCAACCGACGACTTCCCGACGAATGAAGGTTCCTTTAAGGGACGTCATCCAAGATGGCGTCCCTTCAATTCCGATTGGCTGATAGGATTCTATCAGCCAATCGGAATTAAGGTAGGAAAAATCTGATTGGCTGATGCAATCAGCCAATCAGATTGAAGTTCAATCCGATTGGCTGATCCAATCAGCCAATCGTTTAGAGCTCGCATTCTATTGGCTGTTCCAATCAGCCAATAGAATGCAAGCTCAATACGATTGGCTGATTGCAAGTCTAAACCCCGAATAGGTACTCAACGTTCCTGAAGTCCTGCGGAGAAGATCCTGTTCAAGGCGGTTAAGTCTTCTTCCAAGCGGCTTCTTCCATGTGGGAACCTCTTCCTTCTTTATTTAGGACCAAGCTGATGTGGAGTAGAGATAAGCGTGGAGCAGGACCGGTAACCGCAGAGCCATGGAGCATGGAGGATCTTTTTTGTACGATCGCTGCCATATACTGAATAGTGAATACAAGGTACGCCTTTAAATATGGCGACCCTTGCATTCTTATTGGCTGAATTAATTCTTCAAATTCAAATCAGCCAATAGGATGAGAGCTACTGCAATCCTATTAGCTGATTTGAACATATATGTGATACCAAAACCGCATAAAAACCGGCTTTGCTGGCTTTTGCGAGTGACGCCACATATGTAATCATGCCCAGTGTAGGCAAACCCAAAGCCTTAAAAAAACAACAACACACAACCACCTGCACGAAATAACTAAAAAACACGTAACCGAGATAAAAAAAACCCAGGTAACCGCACAAAATATAACAAAAAAAACTAAGCTCCCACATGAAGTATTAATAAACACCGAAACCGCCAACATCACAAAATAATAAAGTAATTAACCCCTAATCCGCAAATAACATAATTAAAATATTAACCCCTAAACCGACAAACCCCCACATCGCAATAAACCTAATTAACCTATTAACCCCTAAACCAACAAACCCCCACATCGCAATAAATCTAATTAACCTATTAACTACTAAACTGCCAACCCCCCACATCGTAATATACCTAATTAACTTATTAACCCCTAAACTGCCACATCCCTACATCGCAATAAACTTAATTAACCTATTAACTCCTAAACCGCCAACCCCCCACAATGCAAATAACTAATTTAATTACTAAGCCCCCTAACCTAACACCCCCTAAATTAACCTCAATACTAAGTTGCCCTTAAATAAAACCTAACATTAAATAACAAAAAAATAATCTAAAATTACAAAAAAAACTAAAATTAAAGAAAAAAATAAACAAAATTATAAAAAATAAAAAAATTAAAGATGATCCCTACGAAAATAAAAAGCCCCCCTCCCAAAAAACACCCCTTAAACTAAACTGCCCTACGTTAAACAGCTATTTTACATTTTAAAATTACTAAATCCCCCCTAACAGTAAAAAAAACCCCACCCACTAAACCCCCCAAAATAAAACAACCTAACACTAAAAAACCTAAACTACCCATTGCCCCTAAAGGGACATTTGTATGAGCATTGCCCTTAAAAGGGCATTCAGCTCTTTTACTCCCTTAAAAGGGCAAACAGCTCTTTTACAGTCCATTAAATCCCTAATCTTAAAAAAAAAATCCTAACACTAAGTCCAGCTGAGAAGGTCTTCTTCCAGGCGGTTCCATCACCTTCTATCTTCATCCGAGCGAAGGCGGCGCACAGCGGAGGTGCAGAGCTGGCTTCCCCAATGCACAGATCTTCAGCGGCGGTTCTCAGTGGCGGTCTTCAGTGCCGGCGGTCCTCAGCGGCATGGAGGCTCCTCTTCATGCGATCGTCCGTCGCACACTGAAGATTGAATGCAAGGTACCCCATATTTATTTGGTAACCTTGCATTCCTATTGGCTGAAATTTTTAAATTAGCTAATAGGATGAGAGCTACTGAAATCTTATTGGCTAATTTAAACAGCCAATAGTATGTCAGTAGCTCTAATCCTATTGGCTGATTTAAAAATTTCAGCCAATAGGAATGCAAGGTACCCCAAATTGAATCATGACAGAAATATTTTGGGTTTCATGTTCCCTTAATTCTCTTTGTATCCTTTGTTGAAAATCAGAGAAGTAAGCTCGGGAATGTGTACGTGCCTGCAGAACTACATGGCAGCAATTTTTGAAGAATCCAATTTAAGGAATATTACACTTTGAATTGAGTTACTTGTAAAAGGCTTAATGTGACATGAAACATAAAATTTGGCTTACCGATCTATTCAACTATCTTCCAGTAGTGTATTACACAGAACAGGAGCAAACTGTAAAGTAGTTTAAAAATATATGCTCTTTCTGAATGATGAAAGAGAAATGTTGGACTCATGTCCCTTTAACTATAATACTGAAAAATACATTGCAATTAATTTTAATTATTTATATTCCCTTCTTTTTTTAAAAAATATCTTTTTATTAAGAATCCAATAGACAAAAGGGCGCATCATATCACAAAAAAATTACAGATTACATTCATTTCTCTGTTTACATAAAAGGCAAATTTGTGAGTAGCATTAATCGTATACGTATATATGTATCATCGATTCAAGTTTTAACCTTTTTACAGATGTAAATCAAACAATAACATTAAAGTCTCTATGCCCATACAATTATTGATACCTTTAGAAGTATATAGTAGAAGTACCTAAAGATGAACAAAACCAAAATAGATAATAATCAGAGCTAGAGCATTGGTCAAGAGGAAACCTAGCTCGTCAGGCTTTTTTAGCTCAATAAATTGTTCTCTTTTACCAGACAAGTAAGATCCATATTTTTCTAGTTCGATCAAATCTGTGACTATATTTTGCCATAGTTTTAGTGAAGGAGCGGCCTGAAATGGACCTGGAGTAATTTAATTGTCTTATTTAAAAGCCATACTAACGGATCCAATGGAATAATAGTCTGGAAAATACCCTCTATTTCTTTAATTATGTTTTACCACATGGTATTTACCTGAGAACACCACCACCACATATGGCTCATGTTGCTACCCATGTGTCCACATCTCCAACATCGGTTGGTAGTTTTGGGGAATAATTTGTGAAGCCTCTTAGGGGTCAAATAACAACAGTGTAATATTTTGTAGTTTATTTCCCTAATGGAGGCCGAAGGGGAGGTGGATTTCGTGTTGTGAAAATATTAGTTGCTGTTTGGGGTGTAATAATTACCCCCAGCTCATCCTCCCATACCCCAATTGAGCGTGGCAAGTTACCTGGTGGTGGTTGAGTGATAATGTTGTAGATGTGTGAGAGACTATGCCTAATTGGTGGTGTAGAAGTGAACAGTTTTTCAATATAGGTTAGTAAACTGGACATGTTTTTGTAATGTTGGTGGTTGTGACATAATTGTGAACTCTCCTGTAAGAAAACAAGTTGGCTGCCCAGGAGTGGCCCCTATCGACCAGCTGTTCTTGGGTACACATCTGTTCATTGGTGGTAAGGTGCATAATTGAAACCTCTCTATTACCATTATATGTCTCCAGGTTTCTATTTAGTGACAACAGAGAAAATTCATTGTTGTGGAGAATTGATGTCAGTGGACTTGGGCAGGAAGACAGGTATGGATTTATTTTAGTGGTATTGTCCCACATTTTATTGTTTCCTGGGTAATTGGGTTACTAATTTGTCTATAAAGGATATGAAATTTTGACTGCCAGCAGATAGAGGGAAGATGAACGTTTAAATTTAGATTTTCTTCTAATAGAATCCATCTCTTATGGTCTTTATGTATTCTCCAATCAAGAATTATCTGGAGAAATATGGACCTTCGGTAGGAATCAATGTCTGGGACGCCTAAACCTCCCTGGGCAGTGGACTGCAACATAGTGAGTTCATTTATCCTAGGAGGGCGACTATTCCAAATGAATGAACCAACTGCCGCACCTGCAATATATAGTTATTAGGTAGGGGAATAGGGAGGATTTGCATAATGTACAACAGTCGAGGGAAAGCATTAATTTTAATAGTTATAATCCTACCTAACCAGGAGAGATTTTTCCTATTCCATGATGAGAGATCTCTCATTAGAGTATTTTTAATTGGGACATAGTTTAGTTTAGTTAGTGTTTCTTTGTTATCCTCAAGATGTATTGTACCCCTCAGAAACTATCGAAAATGTATAGTGGTCAGGATTTTTTTTGTCCACGATGTGTCTATATGAATGCAGATATTCTGCACATGTTTTGGCAGTGTCCTCGGATCAGACAATTTTGGAATAAGGTTATCTTCTGGATAAACAGAATGTATCAAACAAATATTGATATAGATATGGAAGGAATTTTTTTTCTTGTTCATTCCAATCCGGCGGCACTGCCAAATACCAAAACGCTAAATACCATCATCTTACTCGTTAGACAATTAATACTGAAAAACTGGAAAAACTGGAAAGCTAAAAAAATGCCGGGTTTCTCAGTTTTTACTAAAGAAATCCAGATGCAGATTGTTTTTGAATCTTTTTATCTCAGGGAGGCAAATGAAAAAGAAATTAGAAAGTTTCTTCTAGGTTGGATACCCATAGTGAAGACATATCCAGAAGATGTGCAAAAAATAATACTGTATCCATTTTTAAGCTCGCAATCTTTTTCTGACTTAACACTATTAGGGGACTTTCCGGTAGAATGGGTCAGGAATTACAGGTAGCTATAGTAGGGGTGATTGAAATAACCCACCAGGATAATACTAGTTAAGTCTGGGTTGAGGGGATTCCTAGTAGGGTATGGCTATGAGCGAGAGTGTTTAATAATAATAATATTATTAGAGTAAGGGGGAAAGGTTGTGTCTCCTTTTTTCTTTGTTTTTTTTTTTTTTTTTTTTCTTCTGTAGATTTACGGTTTTGTGTTATGTTATGTGTTAGGTTATGATTGGATGTTTTTTTTTTTTGTTTTTTTTTCTGTTGTGTTAATAAAATGAGCTGCCAGGGTTAAGGAGGGGACAATTTTAAGGATAATATCTGCATGTTCAAAAAAAAAAAAGATGAATCAACGTTGTGTTTTCAATTTATATTATCTCATTATTTTTTCATGTATATAAAATTGTCTCAAATTTATCCTTTGTATGACATGAAAACGATTACACCCTGCGAGGTGTTGTTCTTTAGTTCTTGTTTTTCTTTTTTTTGTATCAAGTTGAGAGCCCTCCTCTCGGCAGCTCCAAATAAATAAATATTTAAAAAAAAAAAAAGATGTATTGCCAAGTATCTCAGGGATTCTTTACTCCATTAAAAGAAGTCATTCAAAGAAGGAATTGTGCTGATCTCCCTCAACCAAGGCATAATCAAACCCCTCCTAAAGAAGCCCAACCTTGACCCCAAAAACTTAAACAACGACAGACCTGTCACAAGCCTCAAAACCATCTCCAATATTATCAAGAAAGCAGAAGTGCAAAAACTACAGTCCCATCTGGACACACATGAACTCCTGGATCCATTACAATCTGGTTTCCGCTCTGCCCCCAAAACCAAAACAGCACTCCTCAAGATCTGGGATGATGCCCTCGAAGCAGCAGATAAAGGAGAATCATGCTTTTTGGTGCTACAGGACCTCAGCGCAGCCTTCGGCACAGTAGACCACAAAACCCTGCTCATTCGTCTCTCAGAAGTAGCAGGAGTAACACACTTGCACCTACCTTGGTTTGCATCCTTCCTAGAGAATCGATCCCAGAAAGTGAAACTAGGCACCTTCACCTCAGAAGCATGTACAATCACATGTGGAGTCCCTCAAGGATCACCCCTGTCACCCGTGATCTTCAAAATCTACCTCCGCCCACTCCTCAAAATCATCAGTAACCAGGACCTGCTCTATCACTCCTACGCCGATGACACTCAACTCTACCTGTGCATCACCAACAAGAAAGACCAATACCACGCCCTGGAAAACTGCCTCTCATTGATTAACGAGTGGAAGACTGAGAGCTCCCTCAAACTCAATGGATCCATTACAAAACTGCTCTTCCTCTTCCAAAATAAACACACCAACACAACGTCCAACTCACCTACCATTCTCAGACAAACCATCACCCCCAGCGCCAAAGTCAAAAGCCTTGTAGTCATCTTTGACTCAGATATGACAATGGATACTCAAATAGGATCAGTAGTCAGTGAATCTCACCACCTTATTTGCCTACTACGTTGACTAATCCCCTTCATCCCTGAAGGAGACACCACAGCTGTAGTTGGAACAACCATCAACTCTCGACTTGACTACGCAAACTCCCTCTACTTAGGACTCCCTAAATATCAAATCTCACAGCTGCAAGTCATCCAGAACACAGCCTCAAGACTGGTAACTGGGAATCGATCACCCGGTCCCTGAGGACCCTCCATTGGCTACCCGTGAAGGATCGTGTTACATTCAAGACCCTCTGCCTCACCCACAAATGTACACAAAGAAAAGCTCCAAAATACCTCTGTGACAAAATAAAACACTATGCCCCAGATTGCCCCCTCCGGTCAGCTAACCAGAACCTCCTCCACATACCCAAGACCCGCTACAAGTCTAAAGGCAAAAAAAGATTCGCAGTCCAAGGACCCCGGCTATGGAATGCGCTAACATACGGACATACAAGGATATGTGTATTCTTGTTGAGACTTCTGTGACTCTTGTGACTCTTTGTATCCTTGGAGTTTCTCAAAGAAAAGGAGAAAGAAATAGCAACATAGTGTAATTCTGTGATGATTATCAGAAATGTGTCAAGCTTGTGGCCAAATGCCTACTCACATGTACTTGAGCTTACGACCAAGCTTAGGGAAATGCGCACACCCACTTTATACTGATGGTTAAACAGTACTCTCACAGCAATGCAATATATAAAAGATTTATTTAAAATATAGTACTGGGAAAATAATTACATCTATAATTCCACCTGGGCGCAATATCTGGTGTCCTATCACCGCTATATAGATGACCTGTTTCTAATATGGTCAGGGAGTGAGGGTCAGTTATTGGAATTTATGGAATATTTGAAAAATAACGAGTTCCAAGTGTCCTTAACTTGGAAATACAGCAAAGAGAAAATAGAATTTCTGGATTTGGAAATATACATTGAGGAGAACTCACTTAAATCAAGGAATCTCTTTAAAAGTATAGATGTGAACAACTATATAAATCTTAACAGTTGTCACCAACGCCATTGGTTAAAAAATGTCCCCAAAGGCCAATTTGTTAGGTTAAGACGCAACTGTAAGGAAGAAGCGGAATACCAAATTCAATCTAAAGTTTTAAAATAACGTTTCTTAGAAAAGAACTATTCAAATGGCTTTTTGGGAAAAAAACATAGAGGAAGTTAGGAATATGGACAGAATTGAATTATTAAAGTACAAGAACAATAATACACAAGGTAAGAAGAGAGAAAATACTAACATAGCAAACAGATTAATTTTCCAGCTCAGCACACAAAGTTATGACTTAAGAAATATTCATAGACATTGGGGCATCCTTACAAGAGATTCGGGATTAACAGAATTCCTTGGGGAAGGCCCAAATATTATGTTTAAGAAGGTATCAAATTTAAAATTACAGTTATCACATGGAAATAACAAGAAGAATAAACAAAGTGTAACATCTGCCAAGAACTGGCTGCCCCCCTCTACAGGTAGGGTTTAGAAAATGTCAATTTTGCAATGCATGTCAGAGAATGAAAAAAAACATCAAAGCTATGCAATAAGTTCTATTCAACAGACAATAAAAAAGTCTATGAGATAAACCAATTCATTACTTGCAATAGCAAGAATGTAGTTTATTTACTACGCTGTTCATGCAATCTAATCTATATAGGTCGCACCTCTAGGCTCTTAAAAACAAGATTAAATGAACACATTTATAATATCGAGAAGGGCTATCAAAATCACACATTGTCAGCACATTTTGATAGGGTACACAGAAGGAAGGTCAGTGATTTAGAATTCCTAGGGATAAGAAAAATTGAACAAGATTGGAGGGGTGGTGACATACAGAATCAACTGGGACGTTTAGAAATGAAATGGATACACACTATGGATACTTTTATACCTAATGGTTTAAACAAAGATTTTGAATTACATCACTTCTTGCAATGTTCATTTCTATCTAAATCTTAATGATAATATCATATGACATCCTAAACATAGGTGATATTCATTTCTATCTCAGTAAAAATAATAAACGAAAGATAAAAATTAATTGTATAATTTGGGGCAGGAATATATATATAAAAAATAAAAAATAAAATCAATCCAGGATAAAAGCAGGGAATAAGATGAACTATTGACTATAGATAGTCTAAATAACTAAATATTAATATATGTAATTAATTGTAGATTACTAGGTAGGTACAAGAGTAGACAGTAATATTTTTACTTATTATCATGTAATAGAGAGTAGATTTGGGATATATATCATGTTGTTTGAATTAAGATTATACATTCTGTGCTAGCGTAACTAAATTCACATATATCAAAATAAGAACATAAAGGCTTATCTCCATGAAAGGTTAAAGGAATAGACGATAAAGATGTTTTAAATATAGCCATATATAGATTGTACTATTTAGCAAAATTGGGAAGCAATAAGTTATATATGACTGTAAAGACGCAATATTGTTATATCATAATTGGCATATATTAGTATGGATTTGTGAATATGGCAGTATTTTCCTTAATGATTGTAAGCATATATCAAACTACATAAGATAACCAATAGACTGGAGGACATTCATGCCCTCTTCCAAAATGGCAACAGAAGTATCCGGATATCCGTTTTAAATTCAAAGACCGGTATATAAGGCTACACGGACATGCGCACTTCATTTCCTTGAAAAAGCTTGTTAAGCGAAACGATCGTCGGAACTTTTGGAACTTTTTTACTCTCCTGTGCGCCTGTACACTTGTTGATACACTGGTAGGAGGAGCCACTCCCATCTGGGGTCAGGTTGATCTGTGCAGCTGTTAAGTTTATGCTGCCTGTATCCGCTTGCATCCTGCAGTGGAGTTGACTTTTGTGAGCAAATATCCATATATATGGCTCTATTAACCTCTATATAAGGTGTTTTGTATAGCATTTGTGACACTTTTTACTGTATTTTAAATAAATCTTTTATATATTGCATTGCCGTGAGAGTACTGTTTACCCATCAGTATAAAGTGGGTGTGCGCATTTCCCTGAGCTTGGTCGTAAGCTCAAGTACATGTGAGTAGGCATTTGGCCACAAGCTTGACACATTTCTGATAATCATCACAGAATTACACTATGTTGCTATTTCTTTCTCCTTTTCTTTGAGAAACTCCAAGGATACAAAGAGTCACAAGAGTCACAGAAGTCTCAACAAGAATACACATATCCTTATATGAACTTTTTACCTATTGATTCTCTTTTGAATCATCACATTTATTTTTACATTTGTTCTGGTTTGTGATGTTTGGTATATTTGTTTTTTTAACATACGGACATACGCTCAGAAGAAAACCATCTGGCCTTCAGGAAGAAACTCCAGACCCACCTTTTCTGAAGGCTCAGGCCGCTACTGGCTGAAAAGCACCTTGAGACGATTTAGTTCACAGTGTAGCGCTATACAAGTTAGTCATTCATTTATTTAAATGGGCACAATTTGGTGACCAGGGTTTCCATTTGTTAATCAATGGCCACTCCCAACATCTCAGATTTATTTTTATTAATTTTGAAGTTATTTATGTTAATAAAGATGTAGAATCAGTGCTAAAACTCAGATCTAACGAATATCCAAATTGGAATATGAGTATATGTAAATATATATATATATCCTACTTCTTTTTAGAAGTTCACAATTCTTTTTTGAAAGTTACAATTCTTATAGAAAATGCTATGTATTTCTATCATATGTCGTGCAACATGAAAAAATATATAGATTCAGTGTACCCTTAACACTGTAACAAATAAACAAGAGAAAATAATCATTCAACAAATCCGTGCACAGAGATGATAGTTCTTATTATAAAAAGTCTAAGGAGTTCTAAAACTGGTGAAGAGTTTTTGTCTTCTATATATACCACAGTTGGACAATAGTAAATGATTGCCTCCTTACCAGAATTACCCCCAATCATATGAGGTAATGTAAATGCACAGGGTGGGCCTCCGATGAAAAGGACCTCTAATCCGTTCTGGTTCCCCTCCTGTGATGTTTGTTGCTAATTGGACCACTTGTAGCCACTGGACACACTTTGTATGGTAGAAGCTTCCTGTTCTCCCCGCCGACTTGTGTCTTTGTGTCTCGTCAGAGTATGGTCTGGTGGTAGAATTTCAGTTCTCCTGTGCCTGTTGTTTCCCTCTCTCTGCCTGCACTGCTGCCTCAGCTCCTCCCCTTTCCTGTCTGATCACACAGAGCGTTTACATTACTTCATATGATTGGGGGTAATTCTGGTAAGGAGGCAATCATTTACTATTGTCCAACTGTGGTATATATAGAAGACAAAAACTCTTCAACAGTTTTAGAACTCCTAAGACTTTTTATAATAAGAACTATCATCTCTGTGCACGGATTTATTGTATGATTATTTTCTCTTGTTTAATATATATATATATATATATATATATATATATATATATATATATACACAGGTATACCTCACTTTACAGCGCTACACTAATACAGCGCTTTGTGTAGCTGAAGATTAACCTCCAAGGATTTGGAAACAGTGCTGTAATCATTGTGAGATTGCGAGAAAAATTACTGCCACCATTTTGTTATGCTTAGTTCACTCTATTTACAGCATTAAAGTGCAGTCTGTGTTTCAGTGCTATAGTCTGGCAAATTTTACTACAGTAATTGTCCCTATTTTACAGGTACAGTATTTATTGAATACTAATTGAATACTGTGCTGTGCTAGTGTTAAACTAAATGTAGCACTATTGCACCACTAATATATGTTAGTTCAAACATGTTTTCAAGTTTTTAAACACACTGGCAAGTGAAAAGAAAGCTAAAACCGCCTTGTTTCACTTTAAGGCAGTTTTTTCTTTACAGCGGGGCTCCGGTCCCTAACCTGCTGTATGAGTGGGGTATACCATTACACACACCTTTGAGCCCTTTCTAGTCCAACATAAAACTATTTTTAGTATTTTTTTTAATGTACCTTTGGTTAAGCGCTACTTCGGCTTAGTAAACGTTTGGGTTATTGCTCAAACGAAAGCCAGGACAGAGCTTTGTAGCATGTTCCATAGAAGTCTATTAGGTGAGAGATTTAGTGCAGCCACACTACCCGACCACCAGATGTTAGAAAGCTTTTGCACAAACCCTTTCATTTTACTTTAACATGTAGTAGGAGCTCAAAAATAGGCTCGCTAATTATTTAACTTGAGCAGTGTTAGGGCTCAACAGCGCTGATTTTTCTGCTCTCCACTTGTAATCTTGACCACAATCTCAGTTGCATTTGATTTTCATTCACTTACGTTTATTGTTTCTTTACTTTATTAACTTTGGTTCCTTTTTCCTTTTCTTTTTCCTTTAATAAAAAAATAATATTCTAAGAACTTTTATAATACAAAACTCAAGCATAATTCATTCTTAAAAATGAGCAGCTTTGAACAGAAACAAATTCAACATATTTCAAATTCAACATATTTCAAATCTTAAAAAAATAAATAAATTATGAAATATTCATATGAAATTTTAGCAATGTAGGGCAGATCTAAAACTCAGCTCTGGTGAGATTTTTTAAGATGTCTTGTCAGAACTGTGAGGTCCCTCAAAGAATTTAGAAAAACTAATTTTAGAATTTGAAATTTAGAACTGTTCAAAGGGACATTCTAATAAAAGCTATAGCTGTTTCAAAAGTGTATTTAACTATACAGGATTAAACAGGATTTTAAACTCAGCACTTACTTAGAGAGCCTAAGGTGCTTGTATCATCTGGTAGTGACTTAATTTGTTAATTGCTGACATGATGCAAGCCCCACTTGTGCTCTGAGCAGCTGCAGTATTTCAAATGCTGGTGCACTGAGAGTATCTAGATATGCTTCACATGCACATGTAAAGAAAATGTTAACACTAGAAACATTTTTGCCTGAACATGTATATTGCAAATTTGTTTCTATTCAAACATGTAATTCATATACGTGCATAAAAATTTTGACCGGAATGTCCCTTTAAAAAACTGTGCAGAGTTTGGGATGTAACGGAGAAACACTTACGGCCAGATTCCGAGTTTTGTGTTATGAGCTGTGCGGTACTACCGTACAGTTTTGTGTCACCGCTCACTTACCTGCATCGCTGGTATTACGGGTTTTTACAAACCCGGGGTTAAAAGACAAGAAGTGAGTGTACAGCAAAATTGAGCTCCATACCGCACTTCAATACCAGCGCTGCTTAAGTCAGCGGTGAGCTGGTCATACGTGCTCGTGCACAATTTCCCCATAGACATCAATGGGGAGAGCCGGCTGAGAAAAAGTCACACACCTGCAAAAAAGCAGAGTAAATCTCAGTAACGCAGCCTCATTGATTCCTATAGGGAAATAAAAGTTATGTTTACACCTAACACCCTAACATGAACCCCGAGTCTAAACACCCCTAATCTTACACTTATTAACCCCTAATCTGCCACCTCCGACATCGCCAACACCAGCATTATACTTATTAACCCCTAATCTGCCACTCCGGACATCGCCGCCACCTACATTATATTTATTAACCCCTAATCTGCTGCCCCCAACATCGCCGACACCTACATTATATTTAATAACCCCTAATCTGCCGCCTCCAATGTCGCTGCAACCTACCTACACTTATTAACCCCTAATCTGCCGCCCCCAATGTCACAGCCACTATTCTAAATTTATTAACCCCTAAACCTAAGTCTCACCCTAACCCTAACACCCCCTAACTTAAATATAATTAAAATTAATCTAAATAAAAATTACTATTATTACCAAAAAAAAATCCTATTTAAAACTAAATACTTACCTATAAAATAAACCCTAAGCTAGCTACAATATAACTAATAGTTACATTGTATCTAGCTTAGGGTTTATTTTTATTTTACAGGCAAGTTTGTATTTATTTTAACTAGATAGAATAGTTATTAAATAGTTATTAACTATTTAATAACTACCTGGCTAAAATAAATACAAATTTACCTGTAAAATAACACCTAACACTACACTACAATTAAAGGGTCATGAAACCCACATTATTTCTTTCATGATTTATTAAGAGCATTCAATTTTAAACAAGTTTCTAATTTACTTCTTTTATCAAATTTGCTTCATTCTGTTGATATACTTTGCTGTAAAACACATCTAGATAGGCTTAGTAGCTGCAGATTGGTGGCTGCACATAGATGCCTCGTGTGATTGGCTCACCCACATGCATTGCTATTTCTTCAACAAAGGATATCTAAAAAATGAAGCAAATTAGTAAATAGAAGTAAATTGGAGAGTTGTTTAAAATTGTATTCTCTATCTGAATCATGAAAAAAAAGGGTTTAGTGTCCCTTTAAATGCATTCCCTACATTAAATACAATTAAATAAATTAAATAAGCTAAATCACAAAAAAACAAAACACTAAATTACATAAAATAAATAACAAATTACAAGATCTTTAAACTAATTACACCTAATCTAATAGCCCTATCAAAATAAAAAAAAGCCCCCGCAAAATAAAAAAAACCCCTAGCCTAAACTATCAATAACTCTTAAAAAAGGCCTTTTGCTGGGCATTGCCCCAAAGAAATCAGCTCTTTTACCTGTAAAAAAAAATACAAACAACCCCCACAACAGTAAAACCCACCAACCACAAAACCAACCCACCAAATAAAAGCCTAACTAAATAAACCTAAGCTCCCCATTGCCCTGGAAAGGGCATTTGGATGGGCATTGCCCTTAAAGGGCATTTAGCTCTATTGCAGGCCCAAAGCCCTAACCTAAAAAATAAACCCCAACCCCTTAAAAAAATCCTAACGCTAACCCCCGAAGATTAACTTTCCATGAGAAGTCTTCATCCAAGCGACAAGATGTCCGCAATGAAGCCGGCAGAAGTGGTCCTCCAGACGGGCAGAAGTGGTCCTCCAGATGGGCAGAAGTCTTCATCCAGACAGCATCTTCTATCTTCATCCTTCCGACGTGGAGCGGGTCCATTTTCAAGACATCCGATGCGGAGCATCCTCTTCTTCCAACGGACTAACGATGAATGAAGGTACCTTTAAATGACGTAATCCAAGATGGCGTCCCTTAGATTCCGATTGGCTGATAGAATTCTATCAGCCAATCGGAATTAAGGTAGAAAAATCCTATTGGCTGATTGGATCAGCCAATAGGATTAAACTTCAAGACTTGAAGACTTCTGCCCATCTGGAGGACCACTTCTGTCGACTTCGTTGAGGACATCTTGCCGCTTGGATAAAGACTTCTCCCGGTAAGTGAATTTTCGGGGGTTAGTGTTAGGATTTTTTTAAGGGTGTATTGGGTGGGTTTATTTTTTAGGTTAGGGCTTTTGGCCTGCAATAGAGCTAAATGCCCTTTTAAGAGCAATGCCCAGCCAAATGCCCTTTTCAGGGCAATGGGGAGCTTAGGTTTATTTAGTTAGGCTTTTATTTGGGGGGTTGGTTTTGTGGGTGGTGGGTTTTACTGTTGCGGGGCTTGTTTGTATTTTTTTTTTATTTTGATAGGGCTATTAGATAGTTAAAATAAATATGAACTTGCCTGTAAAATAAAAATAAAACCTAAGGTCGATACAATGTAATTATTAGTTATATTGTAGCTATCTTAAGGTTTATTTTATAGGTAAGTATTTAGTTTTAAATAGGAATAATTTAGTTAATGATAGTAATTTTATTTAGATTTATTTAAATTATATTTAAGTTAGGGGGTGTTAGGGTTAGACTTAGGTTTAAAGGGTTAATAAATTTAGAATAGTGGCGGCGACGTTGGGGACGGCAGATTAGGGGTTAATAAATGTAGGTAGGTGGCGGCGATGTTGGGGGCATCATATTTGGGGTTAATAAATATAATATAGGTTGCAGCGATGTTAGGGGTGGCAGATTAGGGGTTAATAAGTATAATGTAGGTGGCGGCGATGTTAGGGGCAGCAGATTAGGGGTTAATAATATTTAACTAGTGTTTGCGAGGCGGGAGTGCAGCGGTTTATGGGTCAATATTTTTATTCTAGTGGCGGCGATGTCCGGAGTGGCAGATTAGGGGTTACAAATTTTATTATAGTGTTTGTGATGCAGGAGGGCCTCAGTTTAGGGGTTAATAGGTAGTTTATGGGTGTTAGTGTAAAACTCATAACTACTGACTTTAGAATGTGTTAGGAATCTTGGCGGTAGAGGCTGTACCGCTCACTTTTTGGCCTCCCAGGACAAACTCGTATTACCGGCGCTATGGAAGTCCCATAGAAAAAAGGTTTGCGGTAAGGCCAAAAAAGTGTGCGGTGCCCCTAAACCTGCAAGACTCATAATATCAGCGGTAGTGAAAAAGCAGTGCTAGGACCTGTTAACGCTGCTTTTTCAGCTTACTGCAAAACTCGTAATTCAGCCGTTACATTGCAATAAAATGTTAAAGAAAGCCACCAAACTCCATGCCAAAGAGTTTATGAAAAGTATTCAATTATTCTTTGATATCTTAATGTTTATACATCTTGCATTGCATAGTAAACAGAAATGTTTTACTAAAGTACTGTTTGAATTGATACATAATAACTCATAATTTTTTATAGTTATCACATACATATCTACACTACTTGTATGTTTTGTGAGAAAATACACAAATACTGCAGGTGTAAATTAATCATCTAATGAATAAAGCACTCAATGTGTCATGTTCTGCTTGCTTTGTAAATTATGATGAAGTTATTTGGTTTTTCTCTTCACTTTAATGTCAGTAACCAAATCACCTTAAAAAAATCTGTGCAAAAAAAAAAGTTGCAAAGATTATTGAATGAAAGTAACCTTAAACACCTTGTAATTGCATGATTATTCTGCAGCCTTTCAATAAAATAACATGCTAGGTAAGTTTGAAAATGCTTGGAGTGCATTAACACCTTGATTGCTGCAGTTGTTTTTTCAATATCCAAATGCTGCCTACTACTTGCCTTATTTGGATGATTACTAGAGTAGACTAGCTTTGGATACAGCTTTGGAGCCTTTTCGGTACACACGAGAGTCCACAAACTGGTAAAAAAAAACTGCTCTCATGCAATTGGTTGCATGAGAGCAATGGGTAGGGATGCGTGGGTAGACAGGTTGCCTGGCTGAGAGCCTTGTCTGCCTGCTGATTAATAAGTATGGGTTTTTATTTTAACAAACTCTCCATAGTTTTGCAGTTATTATCATATTGTCCATTTTTGGTTCAGCACCTTGGTAGTGCTTTCTGATTAGTGGCTAATGTAGCAAACCGATCAGCAAGCTCTACCCAGGTGCTGGACCAAAAATGGGCCGGTTGCTTACATTACATTCCTGCATTTTCAACTTAAAATAGCAAGAGAACGAAGAAAAATTGATATTAGGAGCAAATTAGAAAGTTGCTTAAAAGTGCATGCTCTATCTGACTCATGAAAGAAAACATTTGGGTTTAATATCCTTTTAAGCTTGGGAAACCTGCCATGTCCATTATCAGTTCTCAGAATGGGAATACTCTTACTTTTTAGGCTTAAATTAGAAGAAGAAACAATTAATACAAGTCTAATACTACATGTTTCTATTACACATAATTAAACATGTTATATTTATTACAATCTGAAAGTGTTTACTGTCCCAGTATTCTCTATCTGAATCTAGAAAAAAAAATGGGTTTAGTGTCCCTTTAAATGCATTCCCTACATTAAATACCATTAAATAAATTAAATTAAATTAGCTAAATCACAAAATAAACATACTCTAAATTACATAAAATAAAAAACAAATTACAAGATCTTTAAACTAATTACACCTAATCTAATAGCCCTATCAAAATTTAAAAAAAAGCCCCCGCTAAATAAAAAAAAACCCTAGCCTAAACTATCAATAACCCTTAAAAGGGCCTTTTGCGGGGCATTGCCCCAAAGAAATCAGCTCTTTTACCTGTAAAAAAAATACAAACAACCCCCACAACAGTAAAACCCACCACCCACAAAACCAACCCACCAAATAAAAGCCTAACTAAATAAACCTAAGCTCCCCATTGCCCTGAAAAGGGCATTTGGATGGGCATTGCCCTTAAAAGGGCATTTAGCTCTATTGCAGGCCCAAAGCCCTAACCTAAAAAATAAACCCACCCAATACACCCTTAAAAAAATCCTAACACTAATCCCCGAAGATTAACTTCCCGGGAGAAGTCTTCATTCAAGCGACAAGATGTCCACAATTAAGCCGGCAGAAGTGGTCCTCCAGACGGGCAGAAGTGGTCCTCCAGATGGGCAGAAGTCTTCATTCAGACAGCATCTTCTATCTTCATCCTTTCGACGTGGAGCGGGTCCATCTTCAAGACATCCGATGCGGAGCATCCTCTTCTTCCAACGGACTAACGATGAATGAAGGTACCTTTAAATGACGTAATCCAAGATGGCGTCCCTTAGATTCCGATTGGCTGATAGAATTCTATCAGCCAATCGGAATTAAGGTAGAAAAATCCTATTGGCTGATTGGATCAGCCAATAGGATTAAACTTCAAGACTTGAAGACTTCTGCCCATCTGGAGGACCACTTCTGCCGACTTCGTTGAGGACATCTTGCCGCTTGGATAAAGACTTCTCCCGGTAAGTGAATTTTCGGGGGTTAGTGTTAGGATTTTTTTAAGGGTGTATTGGTTGGGTTTATTTTTTAGGTTAGGGCTTTTGGCCTGCAATAGAGCTAAATGCCCTTTAAAGGGCAATGCCCATCCATATGCCCTTTTCAGGGCAATGGAGAGCTTAGGTTTATTTAGTTAGGCTTTTATTTGGGGGGTTGGTTGTGTGGGTTGTGGGTTTTACTGTTGGGGGGGTTGATTGTATTTTTTTATTTTGATAGGGCTATTAGATAGTTAATAGCTTTTTAGTAACTATTCTACATAGTTAAAATAAATATGAACTTGTCTGTAAAATACAAATAAAACCTAAGGTAGATACAATGTAACTATTAGTTATATTGTATTTATCTTAGGGTTTATTTTATAGGTAAGTATTTAGTTTTAAATAGGAATAATTTAGTTAATGATAGTAATTTTATTTAGATTTATTTAAATTATATTTAAGTTAGGGGGTGTTAGGGTTAGACTTAGGTTTAAAGGGTTAATAAATTTAGAATAGTGGCGGCGACGTTGGGGACGGCAGATTATGGGTTAATAAATGTAGGTAGGTGGCGGCGATGTTGGGGGCATCATATTTGGGGTTAATAAATATAATATAGGTTGCGGCAATGTTAGGGGCGGCAGATTAGGGGTTAATAAGTATACTGTAAGTGGCGGCGATGTTAGAGGCGGCAGATTAGGGGTTAATAATATTTAACTAGTGTTTGCGAGGCGGGAGTGCGGCCGTTTATGGGTCAATATGTTTATTCTAGTGGCGGCCATGTCCGGAGCAGCAGATTAGGGGTTACAAATTTTATTATAGTGTTTGCGATGCAGGAGTGCCTCGGTTTAGGGGTTAATAGGTAGTTTATGGGTGTTAGTGTAAAACTCATAACTACTGACTTTAGCATGTGTTAGGAATCTTGGCGGTAGAGGCTGTACCGCTCACTTTTTGGCCTCCCAGGACAAACTCGTAATACCAGCGCTATGGAAGTCCCATAGAAAAAAGGGTTTACAAACTTTACGTAAGTCGGTTTGCGGTAAGGCCAAAAAAATGTGCGGTGCCCCTCAACCTGCAAGACTCATAATATCAGCGGTAGTGAAAAAGCAGTGTTAAGACCTGTTAACGCTGCTTTTTCAGCTTACTGCAAAACTCGTAATTCAGCCGTTACATTGTAATAAAATGTTAAAAAAAGCCACCAAACTCCATGCCAAAGAGTTTATGAAAAGTATTTAATTATTCTTTGATATCATAATGTTTATACATCTTGCATTGCATAGTAAACAGAAATGTTTTACTAAAGTACTGTTTGAATTGATACATAATAACTCATAATTTTTTATAGTTATCACATACATATCTACACTACTTGTATGTTTTGTGAGAAAATACACAAATACTGCAGGTGTAAATTAATCATCTAATGAATAAAGCACTCAATGTGTCATGTTCTGCTTGTTTTGTAATGTCAGTAACCAAATCACCTTAAAAAAATCTGTGCAAAAAAAAGTTGCAAAGATTATTGAATGAAAGTAACCTTAAACACCTTGTAATTGCATGATTATTCTGCAGCCTTTCAATAAAATAACATGCTAGTTAAGTTTGAAAATGCGTGGAAGAGTGGTATGAGCTGAACTATCCCCCTGTTTTCTTAAAAATATAGCATGACTTAGAAAAATGGGCAAAATTTAAATTATCCCTTACGGGTAAAATTAATCTAATAAAAATGTTATTATTTCCAAAAATTTTATACCTCATTCAAAACCTACCTATTTTTGTCAAGAGAAAAGATTTAAAGGCATATAACCAAATGGTGACTACATTTTTATGGGGTAGGAAAAAAAGAGCTATCTCATTTAAAAAATTATGCTTGGACAGAATCAATGGAGGTCTTGCAATGCCCGATATTGAGATGTATAACTTAACTTGTATAGGCAAAATAGCAATAGATTGGATAACAAAAGCAAACTATTATTCCTCATTAGAAATAGAGGAAACACTATGCTTCCCTTACTCTCCCGTAGCTTTATTGCATTATCATGCTGATAAATTACCGCCAAAAATAAAGCAATTAAAAATAATATATAATGTAATAGTAGCCTGGAATAAATTAATTAAACTCTTGGATATTGATTTTTCATATTCAATCTACTTACCTTTGGCTGGTAATCCGCTTTTTACACCAGCATTAAATTCTAGAATTTTTAGGGAGTGGTCATTGAAAGGACTGAAATATGTACACCAGCTATGGGATCAAACGACAAGAAATTGTAAAAGTTTTCAAACATTAAAATTGGAATTTGGACTAACAAACAATTAATTTTATGCTTTTCTGCAAGCGTGTCATTATGTGCAACAATTAAGATCTAATAATCTGAGAGAAGAAACATTAGATATACTAAAACCGATCCTAAAGTTATTTAATTCTGGGAAATATGCAATTTCGTTTTTTTACAAATCAGTTATGTCATCATTGGGTACAAGAAATTCATACTTCTTAGCAAATAGTTGGCAAATTTGCCCGGAAAGAACTAAGGAGAGCTTTAAGGCATTAGATCTAGCTACAATATCCACTTCCTGGAGAGAAACTCATACAAAATTGATCAATAAAGCATATATTACTCCTGATGTAAAGGCCAGATGGTCAGCAATAGGAATATCTTGCCCTAAATGTAAGAGGCTAAGAGTAAATATACACCATTATTTTTGGGACTGTATCAAGATCAAAAGATTTTGGCTTAAGGTCAACGCCTGGTTCAATAGAATTAATTTGACTAATATACAGATAACAGAAGAAATTATTTTCTTTTTTGCTAAGGAAGGATACCATTTTGAAAATGTATGTCAGCTAAATAGTATAATCATAACTAGTAGATTACTGATATTAAAATACTGGAAGTCTAAGAAAGCTCCTAGTCTAACAGAGCTGAAACAAAAATTATATAATCAAATTATTCTGGAACAGATGGATAGTGTAACTAGCTCGGAAGCTCTTATAAATAGGTTCTTTAAAAAATGGAAAAATATCATTCTAGATCTTCCAGTAGATTGTCAGAGACAGCTGAATGCACCATTCAGGGGAACGACGGCTCTTGAATCAGCAATTTTAAATAATGAATTTTCCAGATAAAGAGGTTTTGGTTAGAGATTGAGAAGGGAGGGTACATTATATTTACATTTCTTTCTTTTTTTTTTTTTTTTTTGTTTGTTGTGCTGGTTTGTGTTTTTGTTTGGTGTTAAAAATAATCTTAAAAAAAAAACAAAAAAAACAGTGAACGGTATAATAAGACAACACGAAATGCCTGATCGGCCATAGATTTGTGTTTGAAATATTGATGAGAGAATGAATCAATGTTTTATCTCTACGTGCAATTTAATTTTGTTAATGTAACAGAATTTACTTTCTTCTGTACACTGCTACATTGTATTGCAACTGTCTTGTTAATATTGTTATACTGTTGAAATTTAAATAAATGATTCAAAAAAAAAAAAAAGAAAGAAAATGCTTGGAGTGCATTAACACCTTGATTGCTGCAGTTGTTTTTTCAATATCCAAATGCTGCCTACTACTTGCCTTATTTGGATGATTACTAGAGTAGACTAGCTTTGGATACAGCTTTTGAGCCTTTTCGGTACACACGAGAGTCCACAAACTGGTAAAAAAAACCTGCTCTCATGCAATTGGTTGCATGAGAGCAATGGGCAGGGATGCGTGGGTAGACAGGTTGCCTGGCTGAGAACCTTGTCTGCCTGATGATTAATAAGTATGGGTTTTTATTTTAACAAACTCTCCATAGTTTTGCAGTTATTATCATATTGTCCATTTTTGGTTCAGCACCTTGGTAGTGCTTTCTGATTAGTGGCTAAATGTAGCAAACCAATCAGCAAGCTCTACCCAGGTGCTGAACCAAAAATGGGCCGGCTGCTTACATTACATTCCTGCATTTTCAACTTAAAATAGCAAGAGAACGAAGAAAAATTGATATTAGGAGCAAATTAGAAAGTTGCTTAAAAGTGCATGCTCTATCTGACTCATGAAAGAAAACATTTGGGTTTAATATCTTTTTAAGCTTGGGAAGCCTGCCATGTCCATTATCAGTTCTCAGAATGGGAATACTCTTACTTTTTAGGCTTAAATTAGAAGAAGAAACAATTAATGCAAGTCTAATACTACATGTTTCTATTACACATAATTAAACATGATATATTATTACAATCTGAAAGTGTTTACTGTCCCAGCAAATATATTAAAATACAATGAGAAAACGTAGGTAATAATGGTTCTCTGATGGATCAGAAGACCATTGACACGATCTCTCAATGCAAAGTATAAGGGTAGTTAACACTTTGGCCTCTAGTTATCAAGCAGCCTACTTTCTTGCATTCGACGGCACCAATACGATCGCCTAAGATCGCCTAACATCACCGCCACGGACCTGAATACGTTTGCCAAAATGATCAAGAAAGCTGTCAAAACGCTGCGCACACCAAGTACGGAGCGATGAGCAGCGGACTGTTGTTAACTAGCAGTCATCGATCTCGCTGCTCTTCGGCTTTTTCACAGCTTTCTTGCTATACTGTCACTAAGCACCCACACTATACTATACTGTTTTACCCCCTAAACCTCCGCTCCCGGAGCTTCCCGCAACTAAATAAAGTGTTTAACCCCTAAACTGCCACTCCCGGACCCCGCCGCAACTAAATAAAGTGTTTAACCCCTAAACTGCAGCTCCCGGACCCCACCTCCACCTACATTATACCTATTAACCCCTAATCTGCCGCCCCCTACACCGCCGCCACCTACATAAAGTTATTAACCCCTATCCTGCCGATCCAGGACCCTGCCACAACTAAATAAATTGTTTAACCCCTAAACTGCCACTCCCGGAGCCCACCGCCACCTACATTATATTTATTAACCCCTAATCCACCCCCCTACACCGCCGCCACTATAATAAACATATAAACCCCTAAACCTAAGTCTAAACCTAAACCTAACACCCCCTAACTTAAATATAATTTAAATAAATCTAAATAAAATTACTATCATTAACTAAATAATTCCTATTTAAAACTAAATACTTACCTATAAGGTGGAAAAGTGACTGTTACTTTACTAGTCTGGACATATGCTAAACATATTGCTATGCTTGGAGCGCTGATAAGAGAGCGCCTTTTCACATTGTGAAATACTAGCCTGGAAAAGGAAAGTCTGTGTTGAGAGGAGTATCTGTAATACAACACAAGAAGCGTGATAGAAGTGTGAGCTTTTTGGCTACATAATTTGTTAAGTTACATCTTGGTAATTTACATCGTCTGCTAAACTAGTGAAAGCCTGGCTTTTTCATTGGTATTTGGGATCGCCTGTTAAATAAGTGGAAGCCTGGCTCTTTCATTGGTGGCTAAGTGTATACACGGCGAAGACCTTTGAGAAGCAACTCCCATTGAAACAACCTATTGCAGACCGATGACGGTCACATCGTTTCTCCTCCTGTGACGTCACACGCTAAGATAGCGTTACACTGAAAGTGCATGCTTGCTGGAAGTAGTTGATGAAAACGCCAAAGATAAGGTCCTGTTTGTTCATACCTTACAATCCTTGACCAAGGTAGCAGCAGGAATTGCTGTGGTTTGTATCACGCTAACTGTTCTTACACTCTCTGTAACCAGCCGTCAGGCTAACTCTGGAAATGACATTTATATTGTGCTCATATGTTTAAATACATGTTAAGTAGCCATTTCTTTATGCATGCATATATATATATATATATATATATATATATATATATATATATATATATATGCTGTTATAAGTGCAGAGTTTTGTCTGAGATATTTCACTTCGTTTTACTGAACCGTACTATTTATCTAGGTTCTTGTAGCATACGTATGCTTAGGTATTTTTTGTCCTATCCCTTTACCATGTATATTGAGGTGTTTCTGTAAATAATTTGTACACTTTATATGGTGTGGCTAAGCTTTCAACTTGATCCACTAATGTGATGTGGGAAAATAAACGTATTTGAATTTTAATATAATTTTTCTCTGTGCCTGTGTTTTGCCCTTGCTTTTCCAGTACACTATAATATGTTCTTTCTATATAGACAATTTCTATAAAATAAACCCTTATATAGCTACAATATAAACTAATAGTTACATTGTATCTAGCTTAGGTTTTATTTTTATTTTACAGTCAACTTTGTATTTATTTTAACTAGGTAGAATAGTTATTAAATAGTTATTAACTATTTAATAACTTCCTAGTTAAAATAAAGACAAATATACCTGTAAAATAAAACCTAACCTACGTTACAATTACACCTAACACTACACTATCATTAAATTAATTAAATAAATTAACTACAATTAAATAAAATTAACTAAATTCAAAAAAACAAACACTAAATTACAGAAAATAAAAAAATAATTACAAGAATTTTAAACTAATTACACCTAATCTAATCCCCTAATAAAATAAAAAAGCCCCCCAAAATAATAAAAATCCCTACCCTATACTAAATTACAAATAGCCCTTAAAGGGCCTTTTGCGGGGCATTGCCCCAAAGTAATCAGCTCTTTAACCTGTAAAACAAATTACAATACCCCCCCAACATTAAAACCCACCACCCACACACTCAACCCTACTCTAAAATCCACCCAAACCCCCTTAATAAAACCTAACACTAACCCCCTGAAGATCACCCTACCTTGAGACGTCTTCACCCAACCGAGCCTAAGTCCTCAATGAAGCCAGGCGAAGTCTTCATCCAACCGGGCAGAAGAGGTCCTCCAGATGGGCAGAAGTCTTAATCCAGGTGGCATCTTCTATCTTCATCCATCCGACAAGGAGCATCTCCATCTTGAAGACATCCGACGCGGAGCATCCATCCAGACCAACGACTACCCGACGAATGAATATTCCTTTAAATGACGTCATCCAAGATGGTGTCCCTTGAATTCCGATTGGCTGATAGAATTCTATCAGCCAATCGGAAATAAGGTAGGAAAAATCCTATTGGCTGATGCAATTAGCAAATAGGATTGAAGTTCAATCCTATTGGCTGATCCAATCAGCCCATAGGATTGAGCTCACATTCTATTGGCTGTTCCAATCATCCAATAGAATGCGAGCTCAATCCTATTGGTTGATTGCATCAGCCAATAGGATTTTTCCTACCTTAATTCCTATTGGCTGATAGAATTCTATCAGCCAATCAGAATTCAAGGGACACCATCTTGGATGACATCATTTAAAGGAATATTCATTCATCGGGTAGTTGTCGGGCAGGATGGATGCTCCGCGTCGGATGTCTTCAAGATGGACCCGCTCCGCTCTGGATGGATGAAGATAGAAGATGCCGCCTGGATGAAGACTTCTGCCCGTCTGGAGGACCTCTTCTGCCTGGTTGGATGAAGACTTCGCCCGGCTTCGTTGAGGACTTAGGCCCGGTTGGGTGAAGACGTCTCAAGTTAGGGTGATCTTCAGGGGGCTAGTGTTAGTTTTTTTAAGGGGGGATTGGGTGTGTTTTAGAGTAGGGTTGGATGTGTGGGTGGTGGGTTTTAATGTTGGTAGGGTATTGTAATTTTTTTTATGGGTAAAAGAGCTGATTACTTTGGGGCAATGCCCCGCAAAAGGCCCTTTTAAGGGATATTTGTAATTTAGTATAGGGTAGGGATTTTTATTATTTTGGGGGGCTTTTTTATTTTATTAGGGGGATTAGATTAGGTGTAATTAGTTAAAAATTCTTGTTATTATTTTTTTATTTTCTGTAATTTTGTGTTTTTATTTGTACTTTAGTTAATTTTATTTAATTGTAGTTAATTTATTTAATTATTTTAATTATAGTGTAGTGTTAGGTGTAATTGTAACTTAGGTTAGGTTTTATTTTACAGGTACTTTTGTCTTTATTTTAACTAGGAGGTTATTAAATAGTTAATAACTATTTAATAACTATTCTACCTAGTTAAAATAAATACAAAGTTGCCTGTAAAATAAAAATAAACCCTAAGCTAGATACAATGTAACTATTAGTTATATTGTAGCTAGCTTAGGGTTTATTTTATAGGTAAGTATTTAGTTTTAAATAGAAATTATTTAGTTAATGATAGTAATTTTATTTAGATTTATTTAAATTATATTTAAGTTAGGGGGTGTTAGGTTTTGGTTTAGACTTAGGTTTAGGGGTTTATATGTTTATTATAGTGGCGGCGGTGTAGGCGGGCAGATTAGGGGTTAATAAATATAATGTAGGTGGCGGTGGGCTCTGGGAGCGGCAGTTTAGGGGTTAAACAATTTATTTAGTTGCGGTGGGTCTGGGATCGGCAGGATAGGAGTTAATAACTTTATGTAGGTGGCGGCGGTATAGGGGGCGGCAGATTAGGGGTTAATAGGTATAATGTAGGTGGCGGCTGGGTCCGGGAGTGGCGGTTTAGGGGTTAATACATTTATTAGCATTGCGGCGGGGTCCGGGAGCGGTGGTTTAGGGGTTAATACATGTATTAGAGTTGCGGCTGGGTCTAGGAGCGGCGGTTTAGGGGTTAATAATTTTAATGTAGGTGGCGGCAGTGTAGGGGGGGCAGATTAGGGGTGTTTAGACTCGGGGTACATGTTAGGGTGTTAGGTGTAGACTTTTACCATAGGAATCAATGGGATATCGGGCAGCAGCGAACATGAGCTTTTGCTGCTGTCAGACTCCCATTGATTCCTATGGCATCTGCCGCCTCCAGGGCGGCGGATTGAAAACCAGGTACGCTGGGCCGGAATAGTGCCGAGCGTACCTGGTAGTTCTTTGATAAATTCCAAAAGTAGTCAGATTGTGCCGAACTTGCGTTCGGAACATCTGTAGTGACGTAACCATCGATCTGTGTCGAACTGAGTCCGGTGGATTGTATGTTACGTCACTATATTCTACTATTGCCGGTCTGTAGGGTTTGATAACTACAGCGAATCAGGCTCGCCACAAATACGCTGCAGAATTCCAGTGTATTTGCGGTTGACAGCTTGATAAATAGAGGCCTTTGTGAAGCCATTCAAAACTACATGCAGAACACTTTTTTTTTTCTTGGTTGATTGCTTTTTTTGTATTAGAAAAGTCTCAGATTTGAAAACCAATGTGAATCACTTCACATAGATTTTCTAAAGCACTGGAGTAGAACACAAAATGTGATCTACAAATAAACAGTTCATATCTACAATATCTATAATCACACAGCACACAACAGACATCTAAAATACAATTAATGATGTGTAGCATTTCAGATTTTAAACTCTGTGCTTTTGTTATCTAATATTCTCTTCGAGTCACCAGTTCTTATAAAATTTCTCAGAGTCTCTTTTGCAGAATTGACCTTTGCCTGAATGTTAGTCCATATGGCTATTCTCGTCTCTATCAATGTTTTGACTGCCAACCTTCCAAATAGATTTCCTTAATTATACTGAATTATTCCAATTAAGAGTTGAAACTGGTTCTTGGTAATTTGGCTTCTCTTGCTTGCAGGCTTGTGATATCAGAAGCAGCATTTCCTTTTCTCGAGACAAACGGCATGATAATGGATTTTTCATTTCATCATTCTTCATCTTTCATATCATGAGGGTCATTTACTGATGCTAAATGTAGACCCTAATGACAAAGACAATGTAACAAAATAATACGCTTGTTCAGTGACACCATTAATATGCAATTTTCCTCTTTATGGGCATTGCGTAATTAGACCAATGCTAAAGGAAACCTGCTACATTAAATAATATTCTAAAAGTGACAACAACCCTATTAAATCAAGTTAAAGAAATATATACTCCAAAGTAGCAGCTGTTTTATTCCTGATGTTGAAGATTATTTTCTTCCAATTTTTAAAATGCATTTTGCCTCTAAATAATATATTTTTATGCAAGTGCCACCTCTTTTTCTGTTTTTTTAGAACTATATTTAGCATGATTTGTTTATTTGATGGGTTTCATCTGCAGATTTGGGTCATTTTAGATATGAAAAACAAATTAGTACACTGTATAATGAATTAGCATGCTAAGCACCAGATTAATATATTAAGGTATGCATTAGTATAACAAGCAACACAAAAACAAACCTATATCCAGTTTGCCTCTACATCTGTTACATAGCTTTGCTTTATAATGCTATATAAAAAAAAGACTCCTCGTCCTCAAACCAAAAGGGAAATAAGGACATTTTCTCAGAATACAGACGCAGACTGGATCTCAAAAAGACTATGGCCTAGATTTAGAGTTGGGCGGTAGCTGTCAAAACCAGCGTTAGAGGCTCCTAACGCTGGTTTTGGGCTACCGCCGGTATTTAGAGTCAGTCATTAAAGGGTCTAACGCTCACTTTCCAGCCGCGACTTTTCCATACCGCAGATCCCCTTATGTCATTTGCGTACCCTATCTTTTCAATGGGATCTTTCTAATGCCGGTATTTAGAGTCGTGGCTGAAGTGAGCGTTAGAAATCTAACGACAAAACTCCAGCCGCAGAAAAAAGTCAGTAGTTAAGAGCTTTCTGGGCTAACGCCGGTTCATAAAGCTCTTAACTACTGTGCTCTAAAGTACACTAACACCCATAAACTACCTATGTACCCCTAAACCAAGGTCCCCCCACATCGCCGCCACTCGATTCAATTTTTTTAACCCCTAATCTGCAGACAGCCACCTACGTTATACTTATGTACCCCTAATCTGCTGCCCCTAACACCGCCGACCCCTATATTATATTTATTAACCCCTAACCTGCTCCCCACAACGTCGCCGCCAGCTACCTACAATAATTAACCCCTAATCTGCCGACCGCAAAGCGCCGCTGATCGGAACAGCCAATAGAATGCAAGCTCAATCTGATTGGCTGATTGGATCAGCCAATCGGATTGAACTTGATTCTGATCAGAATTTTCCTACCTTAATTCCGATTGGCTGATAGAATCCTATCAGCCAATCGGAATTCGAGGGACGCCATCTTGGATGACGTCCCTTAAAGGAACCGTCATTCTTCAGTTGGACGTCGGAGGAAGAAGATTGATCCGCGCTGGAGGTCTTCACGATGGAGCCGTTCCTAATCGGAAGAAGATAGAAGAAGCCGATTGGATCAAGTTGGTTGCCGGTCAGGATCGCCTCTTCTTCCCGGATAGGATGAAGACTTTGGAGCCTCTTCTGGACCTCTTCAGCCGCAGGATTATGGATCGCCAGCCCCCGCTTGGGTTGGATGAAGATTTTGGAGCCAGGACCGATCGGTGATACCCGGCGATGTGAAGATAAGGTAGGAAGATCTTCAGGGGATTAGTGTTAGGTTTATTTAAGGGGGGTTTGGGTTAGATTAGGGGTATGTGGGTGGTGGATTGTAATGTTGGGGGGGGTAGTGTATGTTTTTTTTTACAGGCAAAAGAGCTGAATTATTTGGGGCATGCCACACAAAAGGTCCTTTTAAGGGCTGATAAGGTAAAAGAGCTTTGAACTTTTTTAATTTAGAATAGGGTAGGGCATTTTTTTATTTTGGGGGGCTTTGTTATTTTATTAGGGGGCTTAGAGTAGGTGTAATTAGTTTAAAATTGTTGTAAAATATTTTTCTAATGTTTGTAAATATTTTATTATTTTTTGTAACATGGTTCTTTTTTATTTTTTGTACTTTAGTTAGTTTATTTAATTGTAGTTATTTGTAGGTATTGTATTTAATTAATGTATTGATAGTGTAGTGTTAGGTTTAATTGTAGGTAATTGGAGGTATTTTATTTAATTTATTTATTGATAGTGTAGTGTTAGGTTTAATTGTAACTTAGGTTAGGATTTATTTTACAGGTAATTTTGTAATTATTTTAACTATTTTAGCTATTAAATAGTTCTTAACTATTTAATAGCTATTGTACCTGGTTAAAATAAATACAAAGTTACCTGTAAAATAAATATAAATCCTAAAATAGCTATAATATAATTATAATTTATATTGTAGCTATATTAGGGTTTATTTTACAGGTAAGTATTTAGCTTTAAATAGGAATAATTTATTTAATAAGAGTTAATTTATTTTGTTAGATTTAAATTATATTTAACTTAGGGGGGTGTTAGTGTTAGGGTTAGACTTAGCTTTAGGGGTTAATCCATTTATTACAGTAGCGGCGAGATTCGGTCGGCAGATTAGGGGTTAATAATTGAAGTTAGGTGTCGGTGATGTTAGGGAGGGCAGATTAGGGGTTAATACTATTTATTATAGGGTTATTGAGGCGGGAGTGAGGCGGATTAGGGGTTAATAACTTTATTATAGTAGCGGTGCGGTCCGCTCGCCAGATTAGGGGTTAATAAGTGTAGGCAGGTGGAGGCGACGTTGAGGGGGGCAGATTAGGGGTTAATAAATATAATATAGGGGTTGGCGGTGTTAGGGGCAGCAGATTAGGGGTACATAGCTATAATGTAGGTGGCGGTGGTGTACGGAGCGGCCGATTAGGGGTTAATAATAATATGCAGGTGTCAGCAATAGCGGGGGCGGCAGATTAGGGGTTAATAAGTGTAAGGTTAGGGGTGTTTAGACTCTGGGTACATGTTAGAGTGTTAGGTGCAGACGTATGAGGTGTTTCCCCATAGAAAACAATGGGGCTGCGTTAGGAGCTGAACGCGGCTTTTTTGCAGGTGTTTTTTTTCAGCTCAAATGGCCCCATTGTTTTCTATGGGGGAATCGTGCATGAGCACGTTTTTTAAGCTGGCCGCGTCCGTAAGCACCGCTGGTATCTAGAGTTGCAGTGGCGTTAAATTATGCTCTACGTTCCCTTTTTGGAGCCTAACGCACTGAAAACCCAGCCATTCTGTGAACTCTAAATACCAGCGGTATTTAAAAGGTGCGTGGGAAAAAAAGCATGCGTAGCTAACTAACCCTTTTGGCCGCAGAACTCTAAATCAAGGCGTATTACTGCTGCACCTTTATATATATGTTATATTACAGTCCTGCAAGACACTCACATAAAGACAAAATGTACTTCTGTTTAGATTCTAGGACAATCAGGGCTACAATAAACATCCACAATGCCAAGGAGGTCTAATATGGACACATTTGGTTTGAGGACTATTCTTTACAGCTACATATCTGGCATAAGGGGATACAACAGACTATGCTTCAGGTCTAACGTTTGCGCAGGGGCATAAGGGGTTTATCGTGGATGTTTTCATTGTTGGGTTTACTGCTGGTATTACAAGTTGAAAGTAAACGTGATCACTTGAGCGCAATCACGACTTACACTGGAATGATTACTGCGTCCTCAAAGCTCTGGTTAACTGTTTCAGGAAACAAAAAAGTATCACAAAACACATCAAAATACATTACGGACTGACACTGATAATAACAGCATCTAATAAAAATTATTAAAATAAAATATTACACACAGATAAGTTGTAAGGGCTCGAAGATATGAGATCTCAGGAAGACAAAGGGCTTTAACATAAAGATAAATACATACACATTTCTAAAAATGTATATGTAGGTACTGTATATATGTATATATGTCTATACATGTGTACATATGTGTTTATGTATTTATATGTGTATTTATGTTAAGAACATTGGAAAGTGAAATACTCATATTTTCATGTCGCGTTAGCGCACTTGAAAATATACGATTTTGTTTGCGTGCAAGTATGGTGTTACTTTTTCCCCCACGTTATTTGCTCCATTGACTTCTTGGGGGAATACATGAATGCGCACGCAATATTTTAAGTTCAGATTTTTGCGCTCGTCAGGTTAGCGTGTGAGCGAAAACACTTTATTTTCTACTCATAATATGAGGGTAACCCACCAAGTTAAAGCTCATGCGGTAGCGTTAAATAGCCCTCCACTTGTAATCTGGTCCTATGCTTCTAACCAATACAAAGGGGATGAAATCATAAGCAGCTTCTAAGCAGGAATACACTATTGGTCTGTAGCTGAAAAAAGTCAGTTAGCCAATGATTAGAGGTATAATTATGTAGCCACCAATCACCAGCCATATTTATTTTTTTGAGCAAAAACTGCATTGCTGTTCTTGAACTGACTTTGACTACATATGTAACCCTCTTTTCAATGGTTAAACATATACGGCTAGATTACAAGTGTTGCGGTACAACTTTTAATGCTGAAAAATGGCAATTCCAGTGTAATGGCCAGGAACGCATATTACGAGTTGTGTCGGTATAGCTATACCGCAAGCATTTTAGCCTGTAACGCAATGTCCATTTCACACTCCCAAAAATTTTTGTTTTTGTGTGGAATTTCGATAACGCCGGTATTACAGGTTGTGCGGTCCAGTTAAAATGCTTGCGTTACTGCGATCCATACTGCCATCTGAGACCAGTAGTTATGGATTTTGTGAAACAAAAATGTTTCACAAAACACATAACTAAACTGTTACAAAGTACACTAAGACCCATAGACTACATATTAACCCTTAAACTACCACCCTCCCGCATCGCAAACACTATATTAAACCTATTAACTCCTAATCTGCCGCCCACCCACATCGTGACTATTAAATAAACCTATTAACCCCTAATCTGCCGCCCACACACATTGCCAACACTATTTAAATATATTAACCCCTAAACCACCGCTCCCTTACATCGCCGACACTATAATAAAGTTATTAACCCCTAAACCTCCAGCCTCCCACATCGGCGCCACTAAATAAACCTATTAACCCCTAAACCTCCGGCCCCCACATCACCGCCACTAAATAAACCTATTAACTCCTAAACTGCCGGGGCCCCACATCGCCAACGCTATAATAAAGTATTAACCCCTAAACCTCCAGCCCCCCACATAGTAACTACTAAACTAAACCTAATAACCTCTAGACCGCTGCCCCCCCACATAGCAAAACACTAAATTAAACTATTAACCCATAAACCTAACACCCCCTAACTTTAAATTAAAATTACAATGTAACTATTTAAAAAAAAAAAAAAAACTTACCTATAGTTTACCATCAAACTATAAATTAACCTAACATAACTATTCTAATAAAATGAAAAAATAGTACCAATTAAAAATCTAAATTACAAATTTAAAAAAACCTAACACTACGAAAAAATAAAAAAAATCTAAAATTACATAAAATAATAAACATTAAATTACAAAAAATAAAAAACACTAAGCTTATAAAAAATAATAAACGATATTATCAAAAATAAAAACAATTACACCTAATCTAATAGCCCTATAAAAATAAAAAATAAATAAAAACACCCCCTAACCTACAATAAACTACCAATAGCCCTTAAAAGGGTCTTTTGTAGGGCATTGCCCTAAGTTAAACAACTCTTTTACCTGTAAAAAAATACAAAGTCCCCCCAACAGTAAAACCCACCGGCCAACCAAAACCCCAAAATAAAAAAACCTAACTCTAGAAAATCCTAAACTAACCATTGCCCCTAAAGGGGCATTTGTATGGGCATTACCCTTAAAAGGGCATTAAGCTCTTTTTCACTGCTCTTAAAAGTGCATTCAGCTCTTTTCCAAGTGCCCATCCCTAATCTAAAAAAAAAACCAACAACAAAAAAATGCTAACACTAACCCCAGAATATCTACTCTCGGTTCCTGAAGTCTGGACATACATCTCCATCCAGGTGGGGAGAAGTCTTCATCCAGGCGTTGACACCTTCATCCATCTCAGGCACATCTTCTATCTTCATCCCGGCGGCGCAGAGCAGAGCTATCCTGGAAGCCAAAGAAATCCTGTTCGAAACGTCCTTTTCATACGGTCACCGCCATAAACTGAAATTGAATGCAAGGTAGCCGTTTCAAAATGGCGTACCTTGCATTCCTATTGGCTGATTTGATTCTTCAAATTCAAATCAGCCAATTGGATGAGAGCTTCTGAAATCCTATTGGCTGTTCAAAACAGCCAATAGGATGAGAGCTACTGAAATCCTATTGGTTGTTCAAATCAGGGTTTTAGGGTTTAGGGTTTAAACGTAACTTTTTTTTCCCCATAGACATCAATGGGGTTGCGTTATGGAGATTTTTTATTCCGCACTTCAGGTGTTGGGCTTTTTTCTAACACTCTTCCCCGTTGATGTCTATGGGGGAAAGCGTGCACAAGCACGTCAAAGCAGCCCTTGACTTTTGTGCGGTATGGAGCTTAATGCCACCATATCGTATGCACAAGGAGGCTTTTCAGTAACTCGTAATGGCAGCGCTATGGAAAGTGAAATAACGCAACTTTTTTCGCGGTTTATTTTCGCACCCTGTTTAACACAAAACTCGTAATCTTGGTGATTGTTATTTGCAAACAGCAATGCAATAATAAAATGTATATTAGAGCTAGTGTGTGCAGCATGCTAATAACTGGCACCATGACATCCTTCTAAGGAAATTAAAGGGACACTATACCCAAACATTTTTTTTTCATGATTCAGGTAGAGAATACAATTTAAACAACATTCCAATTTACTTCTATTACCTAATTTGCTTCATTCTTTAGATATACTTTAATGAAGAAATAGCAATGCACACAGTGAACCAATCACAGGAGGCATCTATGTGCAGCTACCAATCAGCAGCTACTAAGCATATCTAGATATGCTTTTCAGCAAAGAATGTCAAGAGAATGAAGCAAAATAGATAATAGAAGTAAATTAGAAAGTTGTTTATAATTGTATGCTCTTTCTAAATCATGAAAGAAAAAAATTGGGTTTCATGTCCCTTTAAGGCACCCCTGCCCTGCAGCAAGCTCAATAACATTGTTATTAGTGCAGCAGCATGGTGGGAAGAAACATATAACAGCTCACTGAAGCAGTGAGAATGTGGTAGTAGAGTTTGGGACTCTACACTGGGAAAGTGTCTGTATGAGTTCCTGCATCTTCTTATACTCAGATAAGTACCTGTCCCTTTTCATAGACTGAAAGCTCACGCATGGGCACAGTGTGAGAAACTTGATCATTGGAACTGGCACCTACCCAGAAAATCCATTAGCTGTGAGTCATTGACCTGCATTATGCTGGCATAGAAGTGTGTTCTAAATGTTATGTTTTATGCATAAATCAGTAAAAAAGCAGGTTGTATGTTATATGTGAAGCATATACAAAGTAAAAACAGAGTCAAAGTAATGTTATTAGTTGGATAAGTGTGTTTCTTTTAACTGTGATACTACAATATTCTTTTAATTTGCAACACAGAGAGGCTCAACTTAATATGTTTGACTATTGAGGGTTAGAGAGCTATTGCCACCATTCTTTTCAGCCTACCAATTCATGTTAATTTGAAATTAAGCACTATGCATGTGAGGACGTTTTTAGGGAAGTAGTCCTGGGTACCAAGGAAGCATTAGTGCAAGTAAAAAGTCTGCATTTGTCAGGAAAAAATACTGCCTTTTTTATTATAATTTAGCTCACACTAACTCCCCTGGCAAACACAGCAGTGAAGACATCAGCGGGTATTGTACTTTCAGCACGGAAAAGACTGCTTACAAGAGAAGTATGTTTATTTTGCAAATTGCCCTGTTTCAGGATGCCAGTTTTATGGCCCTCTCCCTCCACTGTGTGGTCGGACACAGTGGGCTAGATTACCAGTGGCGTGCTTATGATATTGCAATATGGCTCGCATATTACAAGTTGAAAAGAAAAGCGCACCGCTGAGCGCAATCTAAATTTGTGGTCATCTGGTTAGTGCAACTGAAGGCTTTGTGGGTAGATTTACTAAGCAGCGGATGCTGCTTTCTATACCCAATGTACCCAATCTATACATTAGTTAAGATGGCGGACTGCAATCATCCCGATCTGATCGGGATGATTGACACCCCCTGCTAGTGGCCGATTGTCCGCGAATGTGCAGGGAGTGGCATTGCACAAGCATTTCACAAAAAATGCTTCTGCAATGTTAAATACTGACAGCTTAAGCTACAGCGAATCATGTCTGCCAGACATATGATAAATTGGCCCCCTTGCTTAATGCTATACATTAAAATAAAATGTTGCGGGCTCCTCATAGTGTAATATATCCCTTAAATGTGGGTGTTTAAAAGTGGTAATATAGGCTTACCGGAATACGTTGCACTGTACTGTGACCAGTGCTCTCAGGCAGTCTAGCTCTTTACAGCAGCTAGTTCACTGTTCCTTGGTATCTCAGGATATGGCTTGTAATAACCTCGACAGCAATTGCAGCTGGGGCTGCAAACAGACTGACAACTTCCACAAAGAATAAAAGGTTAACGCTTTATTGATATGAAACGCATTTCTCGACCGCAACTGGTCGTTTCATCAGGCAGTTCTGTGGTGTTACTTTACCTCTGCATGTATAAGTGATATACTAGAGCTCTACCTGTTTTGGATTTTATAGCTATCCGATACAGGAAATGGTACTAATTGTGTGATTTAATGATACAGGCTTGTATTATATTGATATGAGATGTAGTTCTGGTTTTAATTTGTATATAATGGTGTGGTTGCATGTTTCTGCTCTATTTTTGAGATGGCACGGCATGTTTGGGCAAACTTCTTTTGTAAATGCTATATGAGTTTAATAAATTGTTGAATTCACCTCATATGTGTGCCGTTTTTATTCCCTTTCTTTTTTAGAGGATTATTGTATTCTCTAATATTTTTCCTCTCCTTTTTAGTAAGATATAATTTGTTAAGAGGGAGGCACCGTGAGGTTTATAAGTGGTATATACTACTCTCTCATTTCTTCTATAATATTTTGACTTTTGTGGATTTGTGTGCTAGAGGATTCTGATGTCCTATTCTTGAGATTTAAGTAGACCACTTGGAGGAAAGTTGGACCTTTCCTTCTTTTGCATTTGACATTGTTTGGTTGTTTTGCCCATCTGTGCCCGGCTATCTCTGTCATCATGGCATTCACTTTATCGGATGACTTGTGGGAGGCAGAACTCAAAGACTCATTGGCAAATGACAGTACGATTGGTAACACTGATGACAATGAGGAAGAGTTGACTATTTTTAGTGCCTTTAGGAGGTATAGGTACTATTTAAATAGGCAACTTAAGATTAAAGCTGAAAATGCGAGTTTGGCCAATTACATTGAGAAGAAGATTGTACCCAGAGGGTTACACTTAGTAATAGACCCAGGAGCGAATACAAGGGAGGATGAGGAGGGGGATTCTTTTGTAGAGGAGTGGAACAATAAACTTACCTCAACGTCCATTGATTTAATGAATATGATGATTTTGAGAAATAATAAAAGACTTAAAAAAGTTAAAATTGAGACAGAAAAAGCTTTAAGTAAAGTTAATAGCTTTGAGAGTGACAAAAAATTTGAAAAACTGAATGGGGAAACGAGTAACAATATTTCAAAACTGAAGATAGAAATTAAAAATAGGAAATGTAGAAAATTGAGGCGGGATCAGGATGACTATAAAAATGGGAGAGTGTATATCTATAAGTCCCAGAAAGGGTCTTATGACTCTGGTACAGATATGTCTGATTCAGAGTCAGGGTTTTTTCAAAAAAACTCCTCTGGCATGGGAATAAAAGGAGGAGGAGATGGAGGAGAAGGGGAAAAAGGAAAAGAGCAGTCTGGATCACAGATGAGAGTGAAACAATGTCAAACCAGACAAGTGAGAGGGAGGGGAGATCAATATGCCCAGAACAGGGGAAGACCACAAGGGAGAGGGAACTACAGGGGTTATTAACTAATCCAAACGATGAGGAATTGCAAATTGTAAACTTATCAACATTCCCTTTAAATCTGGCACATATTGAATTACTAAAGAAAGGTTTATCTTTTGCCCCTCAGTGCAAGTTGATAAATTTGAGATTTTAAAAGATCTCAATCTCTTTGCGAGAAAAATTGTTCTCTCTGTGATTATGAGATCAAATGTGGATACTCCACTTGCTCTTAATCCTGATGATGTACCAGCTTTAGATGTACTTGAATCCCTTTTAGCTGAAAATGAACAAGAAGTCACACAAGATTCGGAGGTGACAGTAGATGTACACACACATAAACCAGTGTTTAGACCTAAATCTAAATATATGCCATCTTTATCCTTGATTCCCTCGGTTAATCTCTTTGTGAAAAGAATTGAAAAAGAGATTGAGGGTCTTGTACCAAGAATTATGGATGATAATCTTAATCCAAGGGAAAGAAAAGCTCTAAAAGAGCTAAGTACAGCTAGTGGCTTGATTTTAAAGCCTGCGGATAAAGGCGGAAACCTGGTTATAATGGATGAGAGTTTATATGTTAATAAAATAAAACGTCAATTATCTAACAAAAATCAATATGAAAGACTTTACTCAAATCCCTTAGGCCAGATCCAAGTGTCTCTATTCAAACTTTTGAATGAAGCTAAATGTATGGGCGTAATTACACAGAAGGAATTTCAATTTTTATATCTGGAACATCCTATAATGCCTGTATTCTATGTGCTTCCAAAGCTACATAAAAACATGAAATGTCCCCTGGGTCGACCGATCGTCTCGGGGATTGGAAGCATATCTGAGAATATTGGAAATTATGTGGATCAGTATCTTCGCCCTTTTCTGTTGACGTTACCATCCTATGTAAAGGACACAGCTGATCTTTTAAGGAAAATTGATGGGATCTCGGTAAAAGAAACTACGTTGTTAGCATCACTTGATGTGGAAAGTTTATATTCTTCAATCCCACATGAAGTGGGTTTGTTAGCAATAAGAACATTTTTGGAAACAAGGGGTCCCTCATATAAGGATTATACAGACTTTGTCATTTACCTATTAGAATTTATCTTAAAAAACAATGTATTCTCCTTTGATGGGAAAATTTACCGTCAGATAAGGGGAACAGCGATGGGGGCGGTTTGCGCCCCCACCTATGCGTGTCTCCATTTGGGGGCTTGGGAAATATTTGATATATTTGAGACCCTCAGTGGCACTTTTGATGAAAGGGTGTCACTGTAGGTCAGATATGTGGACCATGTACTTGTCCTATGGGATGGTACCAAATCTGAGTTTGAAGAATTTTTGGCAATTCTAAATAATAATGATAAAAACATTTTCCTTACCTCAGAGATAAGCGAAAGAGAGTTAACTTTTCTGGACTTAACCCTTAAAAAAGAGGGTAATGTTATTGTGACAGAGAATTTTAGAAAGAGAAATGCTGCAAACAACATATTGCATGCCAGTAGCAACCATCCAGAACATCTGAAGAGGGGAATCCCATATGGCCAATTCCTCCGTCTGAGAAGGAATTTTTCCACATTAACAAAGTTTGATTACCATGCTTCTCTTATGAAAGAAAGGTTCCTTAAAAGGGGCTATTCTAATAAATGCATAAAGAAAGCATTATGGAAGGCGAGAAATGTACCAAGAGATAGACTTCTGTATGATCAAAAGAGAAAAAGTGAAAGTAATCAAATCAGGTTTATTACAAAATATAATGACCAATGGGAATAAATTAAAAATATAATGAAGAGGAACTGGCAGATTCTGTGTCTGGATGACAGAATTAAAAAGGTGGTAGGAGAGTATCCACAAATGGTTGCTAGGAAGGCTCCTAATCTGAAGGATAGACTTGTCAGGAGTCAGTTTGTGAGGGGACCCTCAAATTCAGATTGGCTGAGGAAAAACAGAGGGATAAAAGGCAGTTTCCCTTGTGGACACTGTGTGTACTGTGTCCATATGGACAGTACAAAGCAGTTTTCGTTTTTTTCTCAAAAAGTCTTTGATATACGATATTTCTTTAATTGTAAATCTGAAGGGGTTATTTATCTTCTACGGTGTTCCTGCCCGGTCTTTTATGTAGGTAAAACGAAGAGGGTAATAAAGGATCGGGTTCAGAAACACCGTGATGATATTTTGTATGCTAGAGATACTAACGTATCGAAACATTTCAATTCAGTGCACAATGGTGAAGTGGAGTCTCTTAAATTTATTGTGATTGATAAAGGGATTACTAATGGACGTGGAGGCGATAATGATAGAATTCTTCTCCAAAAAGAGGCCAAGTGGATATATAGATTAGGTACTAGAATCCCTGTAGGCCTAAATGATAAATTGGAGTTTGCAAGTTTTTTGTAAAATTCTAAATATATTGATACCTATTTATCCTTTGAAAATGAATTGTGAGATGTTAGGAAACATTTAGACATACTAAGCTACAGATAAATATATCTTAGCGCATGATTAGAAAGATATGTTTGATACTTATTTTTTCCTTTGTTGAAGGATAATGAGCAAAGGTTTTTGGAAATGAAAGAGTGAAAAAATATATAAAAAAATGTGAGATGCTAAATAGAGTTTAAGCATATTCCCTGGAGGCCTAAATGATAAATTGAAGTTTTCTTTTTTAATACAGTTCTTAGTATATTGATACTTGTTGTCCTTTGTTGAAGGACAACAATTAGGGTCTTGAAAATGAGTTGTGAGATTGTAGGATGCGTTTAGACATACTAGGTTATAGATAAATATGTCTTTAGCGCATGATTAGAAAGGTATGTATCGAAACTTATGTGTCCTTTGTTGAAGGATAAAGAGCAAAAAAGAAAAATGGAAAAATATGTAAAAAATATAAGCAAATTGTGAGGTGCTAAATAGAGTTTAAGCATATTAAGCTATAGATAAGTTTAGCAGGTTGTCTGGTTTTGTGAACGTTATGGTGAGTGAGTGGAAATGTAAAACCTAAATCATTGGAGTACATTGTGGCTGTTCCTTAAGGAATTACATGTGAATGGCTATGTTGTAGTACTCCAATAAGTGATATCTGTATATACATATAAGAGAAAGGGCAATAAAATATGTTTGTATTAATCTGGTTGATTGACCTGCCCCTTTAAGAAAATAAGAAATAGCACATATTGGCTGGCCAATTGGATACCACCAGGTGCTTTATAAGGAGGAGGTCCTATGATTGAAAGGTATGCCCTGATGAGCCCCTGAAACACGTTACTGTGGGGGTGAAACGTGCATTGGCACTTGTGTGTGTTTTATCATGTAGAAGAGTCGACTATACTTCATGATATTCTATGTGTGAACTACTCTCATTTTTTATTACCTGTTATCATTGGTTTGTAACAGTGTGAGCAACTCTGCATTAAGTTAACAAAGCTGATACACTGCTGTGCTCCAAATGGTACATCTGTGGTAAGATTGCACAGTTTGTGATTTGCAGGTCTAGAGGTGTTATCCTGCTGATTGGATGCACCTGTGGAGAGACCAGATGCACTGAGCTCAGCGTGGTGAATGCTGTAACTTTCCTTCTGTATGGCAATTTTGGAACAGAATGGACTGCATGACATAGGATGAATGGTACATCTATGGTAAGACCTATGCTATACCCTATGCATGCACGAAAATACAATCTTTGATGTGGATTATTGCTTTTATAGCACATTATTGGTACATCTTGGTAAGAAAGCATACAAAGTACTAAGTGTGAGGCTTGGCTCACTACCTGTGTGAATATAAAGTGGAGTGGAACTGATAGCTTGCTATATAAAGTTTGGTACATCTGTGGTAAGATCACCTGTATACTTTGTATATGCTCACTATGCAATTTGCTGCCTAATGTACATCTCTTGCTAAGAACGGGTATATAATATCCATTACGAAGATGTCTGCATTTGCAAACAAACTATCCAGTGTGAGGCGTTGTTTATTATCTGTGTGAACACATGGTGTAGCAGAATGGCCTGCTTGGGTCATCTATGGTAAGATCAGATATATATCCCACACACGCCTAAAAGTTGCAATCATTTGCTTAAAGTATATCTTTTGATTCAAACGGATACATTGTATTCAATATGAAGATTGCTTTGTCTTGCTAACAGCACGCCCTGTCCAATCAGGTGATATTTGGAGGCTGACCCCTCCCATTTCTACATTCATCATAGGGAGGAGGTGAATGGACTTTTGTTAGCATTGCATGAACTTTATATTTGCTTGCTTGCTCATGTATATGTATATGTTTCTCTGTCTTGTTCCAAACTCTATACATTTACTCTGTGATCACAGGATATTATAAATTGGATTCATAAGAGGATTATTTCATCTGTATTGTATCCTGCCGTTTGTTTAAGCAACAAACTGTTTTATTACCTGTACTTTGCTATATGCGACTGATATAGAATATACATATATATATATATATATATATATATATATATATATATATATATATATATATGTGTGTGTGTGTGTGTATATATCACATATTTATGCAGCTCTGTGGTGTTACTTTACCTCTGCATGTATAAGTGATATATTAGAGCTCTACCTGTTTTGGATTTTATAGCTATCCGATACAGGGAATGGTACTAATTGTGTGATTTAATGATACAGGCTTGTATTATATTGATATGAGATGTAGTTCTGGTTTTAATTTGTATATAGTGGTGTGGTTGCATGTTTCTGCTCTATTTTTGAGATGGCACGGCATGTTTGGGCAAACTTCTTTTGTAAATGCTATATGAGTTTAATAAATTGTTGAATTCACCTCATATGTGTGCCGTTTTTATTCCCTTTCTTTTTTAGAGGATTATTGTATTCTCTAATATTTTTCTCTCTCCTTTTTAGTAAGATATAATTTAAGAGGGAGGCACCGTGAGGCTTATGAAGTGGTATATACTACTCTCATTTCTTCTATAATTATATATATATATATCAATAGCAAAGATGTGCACTCTCACTTAGTAACAACTGCCAGGGTGCTAGTGAACATCAATATAGAAAAAAGAAGAAACAAACTTGCACTCGCTGGTCTTTTTTAGTGAAATAATTTACTGCAAAATAGTGACGTTTCGAGGACAAAAATCCCCTTCCTCATACAATGTGTTTAACAAACAATAGTTATTTTATACACTGTGTAGACCCAAACCCCTCCCCTCAATTAGACAAAAAAACGCCAAATTGGTAACCATAGTGACCACTAAGTCACATTATACACAAACAAGTGCTATCATACAAAATATGTTTCATCGTATAAAAGTATAAGTATAAAATATGTATAGATGAGCCATCTAAGCTCCCCATTGCCCTGAAAAGGGCATTTGGATGGGCATTGCCCTTAAAACGGCATTTAGCTCTATTGCAGCCCAAACCCCCTAGCCTAAAAATAAAACCCACCCAATACACCCTTAAAAAATCCTAACACTAACCCCTGAAGATCCACTTACAATTTTGAAGAGCCAACAACAACCATCCTCAATGAAGCCGGGAGAAGTCTTCATCCAAGCGGCAAGAAGTCCTCAACGAAGTCGGGAGAAGTCTTCATCCAAGCCGGCAGAAGTGGTCCTCCAGACGGGCAGAAGTCTTCACCCAGACGGCATCTTCTATCTTCATCCTTCCCGATGCGGAGCGGCTCCATCTTCAAGACATCCGGCACGGAGCATCCTCTTCAATCAACGGCTTCTTCTACAATGAAGGTTCCTTTAGATGACGTCATCCAAAATGGCGTCCCTTAGATTCCCTTTGGCGGATAGAATTCTATTGGAATTAAGGTTGAAAAAATTGGAACAGCCAATAGAATGCGAGCTCAATCCTATTGGCTGATTGGATCAGCCAATAGGATTGAAGTTCAATCCTATTGGCTGATTGCATCAGCCAATAGGATTTTTTCAACCTTAATTCCGATTCCTATCTTGCCGCTTGGATGAAGACTTCTCCCGGTTTCTTTGATGATGGATGTCGGCTCTTCAAAACTGTAAGTGGATCTTCGGGGGTTAGTGTTAGGATTTTTTAAGGGTGTATTGGGTGGGTTTTATTTTTAGATTAGGGGTTTTGGCTGCAATAGAGCTAAATGCCTTTTCAGGGCAATGGAGAGCTTAGGTTTTTTTAGTTAGGGTTTTATTTGGGGGGTTGGTTGTGTGGGTGGTGGGTTTTACTGTTGGGGTGGTTGTTTGCATTTTTTTGACAGGTAAAAGAGCCGATTTCTTTGGGGCAATACCCCGCAAAAGACCCTTTTAAGGGCTATTGGTAGTTTAGTTTAGGCTATGTTTTTTTGTTATTTTGGGTGGGCTTTTTTATTTTGATAGGGCTATTAGATTAGGTATAAGTAGTTTATAGATCTTATAATAGGTTTTTTATTTTCTGTAATTTAGTGTTTTTTTTTTTGTAATTTACCTAATTGTATTGAATTTAGTTAATTGTGTTTAATTTAGGAATTGATTTAATTGTAGGGTTAGGTTAGGTTTTATTGTAAGGCAGGTTAGGTTTTATTTTACAGGTAAATTTGTATTTATTTTAGCTAGGTAGTTAGTAAATAGTTAATAACTATTCTACCTAGTTAAAATAAATACAAACTTGCCTGTAAAATAAAAATAAACCCTAAGCTAGCTACAATGTAACTATTAGTTATATTGTAGCTAGCTTAGGGTTTATTTTACAGGTAAGTATTTAGTTTTAAATAGGAATTATTTAGTTATTAATAGTAGGTTTTATTTAGATTTATTTTAATTATCTTTAAGTTAGGGGGCGTTAGGGTTAGACTTAGGTTTAGGGGTTAATAAATTTAATATAGTGTCGACGATGTTGGGGGCAGCAGATTAGGGGTTAATAAATATTGGTAGGTGGCGGCGATGTTAGGGGTGGCATATTAGGGGTTAATAATATTTAACTAGTGTTTTGCGATGCGGGAGTGCGGCGGTTTAGAGTTTAATATGTATATTATAGTGGCGGCGATGTTCGGAGCGGCAGATTAGGGGTTAATAAGTATAATGTAGGTGTCGTTGATGTCGGGGATGGCAGATTAGGGGTTAATAAGTGTAAGATTAGGGGTGTTTAGACTCGGTGTTCATGTTAGGGTGTTAGGTGTAAACATACATTTTGTTTCCCCATAGGAGTCAATGGGGCTGCGTTACTGAGCTTTACACTGCTTTATTGCAGGTGTTAGGCTTTTTTTCAGCAGGCTCTCCCCATTGATGTCTATGGGTAAATCGTGCATGAGCTCGCACTACCAGCTCACCGCTGACTTAAGCAGCGCTGGTATTGAAGTGCGGTATGGAGCTCAATTTTGCTCTATGCTCACTTCTTGCCTGTTAACGCTGGGTTTCTGAAAACCTGTAATACCAGCGCTGTAGGTAAGTGAGCGGTGAGAATAACGTGTAAGTTAGCAACGCACCCCTCATAACGCAAAACTCGTAATCTAGCCGAATGTTTGTAGTCGACCCAACTAATTGTGAGGAGTTTGTGCTTAGTAAAAAAAATCTTCACTCTAGGAGCTGGCAGCTTCCAGACCTGATAGCCACTTCAGAAATTTTGAATGCTGGTCTGCAAAAAACAAAGGGAACAGGATACAGGAAGTGCACAACAGCTCTAACTGTAGCGTATTTATTTATAATTAACAGAGATAGAAGTGCTAGTAAACTGTGGCCACGCCCCTTCCATTTTATTACGCTGAAACGCCTTCACCCATTGGAAAAAGGGAGTTTGTCTGGGACTCATAAGTTGTTGAGCAACTTTTCAGCACATTGGAATACAGACCGAAGGACTGGAGGATACAGAGTGCTCCTAAGAAGAATCCAGAAACCTTGATGCTCCAGGAGGGTCCTGGGCCTTGTCACACTCGTCTCCACATACCTCACACGTTTGAGGTCTAATTCTGTGAGTAGTTCCAACACAGTGGGATTGGTTACTCAGCACTTTCATCTCTGTTAAAGTGACATTAAACACAAATTTTGTCTTTCATGATTCAGATGGAGAATACCATTTTAAACAACGTTCTAATTTACTTCTATTATCTAATTTGCTTCATTCTCTTATATTCTTTCCTGAAAAGCATATCTAGATAGGCTCAGCAGCTTCTAATTGGTTGCTGCACATAGATGCCTTATGTGATTGGCTCACCTGTGTGCATTGCTATTTCTTTAACAAAGGTTATCTAAAGAATGAAGCAAATTAGATAATAGACGTAAATTAGAATGCTGTTTAAAATTGTATTCTCTGTCTGAATCATGAAATATTTTTTTGGGGTTTAATGTCCCTTTAATTGTGAATAATTAGAGCTAATGTGCGCTTCCTGTCCCCTTATTTTTTGCAAACCAATATATTTATATATACAATATATATATATATATATATATATATATATATATATATATATATATATATATATATATAAAACATTATTTTCCTCTATGTGAAGAACATTGCAATGTGAAAAATTCATTACTACCTTTGGGTTGAGCGCACTTAATCTAATGTTCGTGTCAGGTTAGCCCATGTGCGATTTGTTAGTTTTTTCCCCCCCATCAGCATGCTCCATTAAAGTTATTGGAGAGAAGAAGATGATAGATAGATAGATAGATAGATAGAAATTATTATCCACTCACACGTACATTTAACTGTTTCCTGGCAATATATCTTTCTCTTTAGAATATTTGTAATTTCAATGTTATGGTTCTAGTATAGTTGAAAAAATCTTTACATTTTACAGGTAAGTATTTAGTTTTAAATAGGATTCATTTATTAAACTATAGTGTAGTGTTAGGTGTAATTGTAACTTGGGTTAGGATTTATTTTACAGGTAAATTTCTCTTTATTTTAACTAGGTAGCTATTAAATAGTTAATAACTATTTAATAGCTATTGTACCTAGTTAAAATAAATTGAAAGTTGCCTGTAAAATAAAAATAAATCCTAAGATAGCTACAATATAATTATTATTTATATTGTAGCTATATTAGGGTTTATTTTAAAGGTAAGTATTTAGTTTTAAATAGGATTAACTTAGTTAATAAGATAAATATTATTTAGATGTATTTAATTAATATTTAAGTTAGGGGGGTGTTAGGGTTAGACTTAGGTTTAGGGGTTAATAATTTTATTACAGTGGCGGCGGTGTAGGGGGGGGCAGGATAGGGGTTAATAAATATATTATAGGTGGCGATGGTGTAGGGGGGGCAGATTAGGGGTTAATAAGTTTAATATAGGTTGCGGCGGGGTCCAGGAGCGGCGGTTTAGGGGTTAAACTATTTATTTAGTTGCGGCGGGGTCCAGGATCGGCAGAATAGGGGTTAATAACATAATTCTAGGTGGCGGCGGTATAGGGGGGGCAGGGTAGGGATTAGTAGGTATAATGTAGGTGGCGGCGGGGTCCGGGAGCGGCGGTTTAGGGGTTAATACATATATTATAGTTGCGGCGGGGACAGGGAGCGGCGGTTTAGGGGTTAATAAGTTTATTATAGTGGCGGCGGAGTCCGTGAGGGGTGGTTTAGGGGTTAATAAGTTTAGTATAGTTGCGGCAGGGTCAGGGAGCGGCGGTTTAGGGGTTACTAGGTATAATATAGGTGGCAGTGGGCTCCAGGAGCGGCGGTTTAGGGGTTAATAAGTTTATTATAGTTGCGGCGGGGTCCGGGAGCGGCGGTTTAGGGGGTAATACATTTATTTAGTTGCGGCGGTGTAGGGGGGGCAGATTAGGGGTACATGTTAGGGTGTTAGGTGCAGACAGCTCCCATAGGAATCAATAGGATATCTGGCAGCAGCGAACATGAGCTTTCTCTATGGTCAGACTCCCATTGATTCCTAAGGGATCCGCCGCCTCCGCTGGGCCGGAAAAGTGCCGAGCGTACCTGCTAGTTTTTTGATAACTCCCAAAAGTAGTCAGATTGTGCCGCACTTGTGTGCAGAACATCTGGAGTAAAGTACGAATCGATCTGTGTCGGACTGAGTCCGCCGGATCGAAGCTTACGTCACAAAATTCTACTTTTGCCGGTATCTAGGGCTTGATAACTAAGGCGAATCAGCCTCACCTCAAATACGCTGTGGAATTCCAGCGTATTTGAGGTAGACACGTTGATAACTACCCCTCAAAGTGGTTTTGTTTTTTTGGGGTTTTTTGCAGCTAGCTCCCAGTAGTGCATTGCTGCTCCTGCTCTTGATATATGGATAGGAAGTGGAAGCTTAAAAATGCTTGATGATGAAATGTGAGTGTCTTAATCTTATATTCCACCAAATATTCAGAAACTGTGTTCTTTTTACTAAATATTTGTCTTTCCTAAAACATCTCTATAGATAGGTAAATCTTCCCTTTCTAATGGGCTGAGTATTATGATACCTGCATGTTTTTAACTTAAAATATTTTTCCAATAACCCCTTTTAATGGGCTGAGTAAATTTGAGGGAAATGTCTGAAAATTATCTTTACATATAAAAATACCAAAGAGAAAAGAAAAAAAATATTTTCAAGTTATGGCCTACAGTGTTCAAATTGACAGTAATCCACATAATCTCCAGTAGCAATTTTTTGAAACTTATAAAATCAACTCTAAAATGAAAGAGTTTAAATTAGCATTTATATAACAAGTAAACAGCATCTGCATATCTGCATATTGTGTGTAATATTTCTTCTATTTTAATTTTGTACATATGATTTTATCTTTTAACATTGTTTGATACTTAAACCTTTTCAATGTGACTATTCAGAATGCTTTTTTGCAATAGGAACATATATGTTAGATGGCCACAAGATGGCAGTGATGCAATAACGAGTAGTCACATGATAACAGGTGAACAATTGACCAGGTGTAAAGTATTTAAATGATGAATCAGTGTATGTTCAGTATACATGACTAAGGACCTATAGCAGGTCTGAAACGTTGTATGTTTGTCTAAGACCCCACTAATGAAGAAATAAAGGTCTTTTAACTATTGGTGGCTGGAACAAATCATTATTTCTTCCCATCAACCTCATACATCCCATTAAAATAATAAGTAGCTATTGGTGTTATTAAACTTTTGTTTAATTCTTGCATGTACATACTGTTACTTGTAAATACATTTCGTTATTATATAATTAATAGTGTCCGTATCTCTTAAAACAAGTTAGTTTAACCTCCTGTTTGCTAGTACAACTGAATTAATGTGTCGGGAAATGATGTAGGTCTAAAAAGTGTGTCACCAACATGAAAAGTTTGGAAAGCTCTGGTGTAGACCATGTACTGTGCTTAAATGTTGAAAGTGGGCATATTATTCCTTTTGTGTAATTGTTATGAAAATTATTATACAAAAAAATAAAATAAATGCACAAATAAATAAGGTGTTGCTATATTCTAATTTTGTAACTGCCCACAATCAGGTAGATTACGAGTTTTGCATTACGTCTTTTAATGCTGAAAAAAAGGAAATTTCAACGTAATGGCAGTAACCCAGCTATTGCGAGTTGTGTCGGTATAGCTATACCGCCAGCATTTTAGCCTGTAACGCAACGTCCATTCCGCACTCAAAAAAAATACGTTTTTGCGTGGGATTTTTATAATGCCGGTAATAAAGGTTGTCCAGCTAAAAGCAGTGAACAAGTGCTTGGTAAGCACAAAACATGTCTGCTGCATGAGGAGCGCAGCTTTCCTCCCTTTTGATGTGTAACACTTTTAAGTAAGTCTTGGTCAGTTTGGGCTATGTGTTAGCTGGACTGTACTTTGCCTTTCGTTGCTGTTTTTATATACTTGGAAAATAAAATTGGAACTTTTTACTCTACACCAGCATTGGAACTATATTTAGTATTTTGGATGTCCGGCTAAAATGTTTGCGCTACAGCCTATACCGACACGATCCATACCCGCCATCTGAAAGCAGTAGTTATGAGTTTTGCGCCACAAAAATGTTTCACAAAACTCATAACTAAAGTGTTACAAAGTACACTAACAACCATAAACTACCTATTAAAACAGCCAATAGGATGAGAGCTACTGAAATTCTATTGGCTGTTCAAAACAGCCAATATGATGAGAGCTACTGAAATCCTATTGGCTGTTCAAATCAGCCAATAGGATTTTAGAAGCTCTCATCCTATTGGCTGATTTGAATTTGAAGAATCAAATCAGCCAATAGGAATGCAAGTACACCATTTTGAAACGGCTACCTTGCATTGAAGCTTCAGTGTATGGCGGGGACCGTATGAAGAGGACGCTCCATGCTGGATGTCTTTGCCGCTCTGATCCACGCCACCGGTATGAAGACAGAAGACGCCCCCGCGATGGATGAAGGTTTCTCCGCCTGGATGAAGACTTCTCATCACCCGTATGTCCGGACTTCAGCAAACGTGAGTAGATATTCTGGGGTTAGTGTTAGGTATTTTTTTTTTATTTTGGGGGGGTTTCAGATTAGGGTTTGGGCTTTTGAAAAAGAGCTGAATGCCCTTTTAAGGGTAATGCCCATACAAATGCCCCTTTAGGGGCAATGGGTAGCTTAGGTTTTTTTAGAGTTAGGTTTTTTTATTTTGGGGGGTTGGTTGGGTGGTACGTTTTACTGTTGGGGAACTTTGTATTTTTCTACAGGTAAAAGAGCTGTTTAACTTAGGGCAATGCCCTACAAAAGACCCTTTTAAGGGCTATTGGTAGTTTATTGTAGGCTAGGGGGTGTTTTTATTTTGTTTTTTTATTTTTATAGGGCTATTAGATTAGGTATAATTGTTTTTTATTTTTGATAATTTCATTTATTATTTTTTTGTATGCTTAGTGTTTTTTATTTTTCATAATTTAGTGTTTATTATTTTATGTAATTGTAGATTTTTAAATTTTTCTCATAGTGTTAGTTTTTTTAAAATTTGAAATTTTGATTTTTTAATTGGTAGTTTTTTATTTTATTTTATTAGAATAATTATGTTAGGTTAATTTATAGTTTAGAAAGAAAGGGGGGATGGTAATATTGTATATTGAAGTGGATAACAAGTTATAACAACCTTAGCTGATTAATAACTTTGAAATTGGCTACAAGCTTCTCAAAATGACATATTGGAAGCGAGCTACAGGTAAAGAACTCATCCAGTCCCAAATTAGATATGCGGTATACAAAGTACTGTCCATGTACCAAGCAACATAATATAATATGCCAGTATGGAGAAAAACAGAACCCACAAAGACCCACACTCAAAGGCAAACAGTAGAAAGGCAGGAGGAAAGAAAAAGCCGGTATTTACCTTCGGCCGAGCACCCCGCTCTCATCTGCCCGACTTGTTGCTGCTTCAGTGGGTCTAAGGGGAACGTGAAGTTTTCCTCACTCTTGCTCCGCGTCTTCCAAGTCCCATCTGGAGGTGTGTAGAGAGGTGTGTAAAGGTGCCAGTCAATCGGTCATCCGTGTCAGGAAAAAAGAAACCTTCCGCCAATCAAGGGCCAGAAATCACGGAGCACCAGCCAATCATAATCCAGATGCTAGTGATGTCATCCATGTCAGGAAACTCTCCTCCAATCACAGGCCAGGAATCACGGAGCTGGATCCACAGGTACCGGTTTGAGTTCAAAGAAAATCAGCTGCGGTCTGGGAGAAAACAGTCTCTGCCTATTCTGGCAAAAAATATGCAAAAGGCAGCAGAGACTGCAGATAAAAAATAATAAACTTTATTTATACTTCATATATTAAAAGTCAAAAGACGGAGGCACCCTCCTGAGCAAAAGCGTGAGACACAAGTCCCACTGGGGTCAAAACGTACGCGTTTCGGCTAGGAAGCCTTAGTCATACTAATTTATATTTAAACCTATTTTTTTTTATTTCACAGGTAAGTTTTTATTTATTTATTTAAATATAGTTATATTGTAATTTTAATTTAAAATTAGAGGGTGTTAGGTTTAGGGGTTAATAGTTTAATTTAGTGTTTTGCGTTGTGGGGGCCAGCGGTTTAGGGGTTAATAGGTTTATTTACTTGCGGAGATGTGGGAGGCCGGAGGTTTAGGGGTTAATAACTTTATTATAGTGTCGGCGATGTTGGGGAGCAGCGGAATAGGGGTTAATAACTTTATTATAGTGTCGGCGATGTCGGGGCACGGCAGAATAGGAGTTAATAACTTTATTATAGTGGCGGTGATGTCGGGGAATAGCGGAATAGGGTTTAATAACTTTATTTAGGTGTCGCAATGTCAGGGGCGGCAGATTAGGGGTGTTTAGATGTGGGGTTTATGTTAGGGTGTTTAGGGTTTAAACGTAATTTTTTTTTCCCCATAGACATCAATGGGGTTGCGTTATGGAGAATGTTCATTCCGCGATCGCAGGTGTTAGTTTTTTTTTCTAACACTCTCTCCCCATTGATGTCTTTGGGGGAAAGCGTGCATGAGCACGTCAAATCAGCCCTTGTATTTTGTGTGGTATGAAGCTTCATGCCACCATATTGCACGCACAAGGAGGCACTTCAGTAACTCGTAATGGCAGCGCTATGGAGGGTGAAATAACGCAACTTTTTTGGCGTTAGTTTCACACCCTGTTTAGTGCAAAACTCATAATCTAGGTGAATGAGATCAAATAAAATATCAAAATGATGACAGATTATATGGGAAGACAGCTCTTCATGGTTAAAAGTTGCTGCATTGAACGAGTAATCAACAAATAAGATCATAAACCATATGTATAATTATTGTTATCTTTTGGCTTATTCATTTAAGATGTTCCAATCCATTTAAATTAATTACCTCACCTGAGTTACATAACCAGTATTTCTGGAACAGTTGGCTTTGATAAATCCAGTCTATGTAAATGCTCAAATATATGTACAGTTTCTCAGTCTTTTAGTAGACCTTTAGGAAGTAAAGTGTAAGTAGCCAACAGGAAAGGAGTGAATTATCAAAAACTGATACATTGTTGTGCATTGTTATACCCTACATAAGGCCAAAAAAATAGTCTGCATTTTAGTTGTGTCGTTAGAGATCAGGCAGGTATGTTGATCAAAAACATTTGTATAACTTGAGTTTTTCACCCTCTAAAACAATACACATAAGTATGTACACACATACATTACACTAATAGCACTTTAAGGTCTAGATTACAAGTGTAGCCTACAAATGATAGTCATGCTTTGCTGACATAGAAGGTAATAAAAAATGACCTGGTTTTCCATCTGGAACCAGAGATGCAGAGAATAGGTTGCAGGTTTCAACCATTGCAGTGAAGGGTCAATCTTTTAACAAGTCAGTAGTCAAACCAAGGAGAGCAGTCCGAAACCAGGTATCAAAGCAGAGGGATAAAGCAGGTCTAGGAACCAGAACTCCATACGAATAACAAAGCACTAAATGGAAGTCTAAATAACCTTTTAACATCTCCCATTCAGACAACAAGGAACAAGGCCAAGGTCACTTCCAGGTAGCAAAAATATAAAAAACACTAAGGATAGCAAATGAAGACAGCAATAATGTGAACAGCAGGGTATCTGACATTGCTTAGTGTGGCCCCTGGCTCTGACAGCAGCGTATCTTTCAGTGACAGCATGCCTTACCACTCGGCTTCACCAGCAGTGCGGTCCCAGCTGCAGACAGGTACCAGGCCGGGAGGCCTGACAAAATATCATTGGAGAACAATCTATACTGCTTTCATTTCTATTTCTATATTATAAGTGGAAAGTAACATGTTAGTGCCCAAGCAATAGCCTAGGGTGCACTACCATCTGGAGGTCAGATAGCGCTTAATCCCTCACATAATAGACTTCTATGGCGCACACTACAGAACACAGATCCTGGCTATTGCACGAATGCTAACCCAAATGTTCGATAAGCCAAAGGTATGCTAAATCAAAAGAAAAATATTGGAGTTCTTTAAAGTCATAACCTATGCATTTATATATAATTATATTTTTGTATGTTTGTATATATTCATATGTTTGCTTGAATTTTACTCTTCTGAAAAAGACAGTTTAACCTGTTTAAACACATTGAGAAGTTTGTATTGTAAGGAGCTGTGATTTTAATTAAAGCCTTGTTTTTCCATTGAACTGGTTTCTGAGTTGGAAATCTTCAAAAAATGTTCCAAGTGATATTTCACAGGTTTTTTTTCTGTGTTTGAATATTCCTTAAGTGCCCTTTTAAGTCTATGGACTCTCTTTTTTCTAGATGTCAGCTGTTAAGAGAATATTTTAAAGTTACTTAGAAATCCCTGGAAGTGGTTGGTACCACTAAATATATACACTAAGGTCCGGCATTTGTCAACTGCCGGATGAACATTGTTCACATGTCAACCTGTCAGCCCGGGATTGCAAAATGCACAGCCTGTATTTAACAATGTACAAGCAATTGCTTGTGCAATACTGCCCTCTGCTCCCACCAGCCCAATGGCTATTGAGTAGGTGGTTGACAATCACCCAGGGGCGAATATACCCTGGGTAATTTAATCTGCCAGTTAATAGCTGGCATGCTGGTTAGCAAACTGCGGTCTGATGAGCACTGTTTCCTACGTTTTGGCTGCAGGCTAGCTCATGCGAGCCTGCAATGATCGGCCTCCAGAGTTGCATATGCAGCTTGATAAATGGGGGGCTATGTCTTGTACAGCTAAAGGAGAGGCTGAGGTTGGCTGCAACTGTCTTTGGAAGGGAATTTTATTTTATTTTTACCATTCTTAACCCTTTACTTTGTTCAAGTGATACATATATACATCCACACATGTAAATCTATACACATACATATACACCTTTGAGCCCTTCACAGTCCAATACCTTGCCATATACCATATCCCTTTTTTATTAATAATAAACACATATTTTAAATTTATATATATATATATATATATATATATATATATATATATATATATATACAGTGTACACAGGGCACTAAAAACGGCACTCCCTAAGTCCCAATTACAAAGGGGACTAAGAAATAATACAGAGGAGTCAAACAGGGATCTTCAGATGTCTGAGATGGAGGACCGCTTCCATGAATGGAGTTACCCCACTAAACTTCTTAAAGACCAATGTAAGAAACTTTTGGAAGTCCCAAATACCAAAAGAATGACTGATGACAACAGAATGACATTTGTCACAACTTACACTGGTGACAAAAGAGGAATAGCAGCTTCAATTAAAAAGCATTGGGAAATCATCAGTACCGATCAGTCTCTTCCTCTAATGAATATGTCATCTCCACGAATAGGTTACAAAAGGGCTAGGTCTCTTACAGATATTCTAGTCAAAACTGACCCTCAACATTGTTATAAAAAGACGACCTTGCTTGATACTAAAAAAACCTGGTGTTTATCGTTGCCTGGGCTGTACCACCTGTGGAGGCCTTATCACTGGAACATCCTTTTCACATTCGTCTAGGAGGAAGAGCTATAAACATAAATACCGCTTAACGTGCAGAACCACGCATATCATGTATTTGCTCCGTTGCACTTGCGGTCTTTTTTATATTGGAAAGACTTGTGACAACCTCCAGACACAAATGGCGAACCATCGGTCCGCCATCCAGACAGCTATCAACAAGGGATCTTCGGAACAACCGGTGGTACAGCGTTTCCAGGAACTTAAACACAGTGTGACAGATCTAAATCATCGATCATACCCCCCCCATGAACAGAGGGAGTGACCGTAACAGATTACTCCTACAGAGGGAGGCGATATGGACTTATTATCTTGAAACATTAATACCAAAGGGACTTAATACCCATCTAGATTGGCAGGCATTCCTATAAAGATCTTTGTTGAGAGCCACAGTCTATTTTTTCTTAATTTTGCTTTCTTTGTTCTTTTCTTTTTGCTTTTTTCAATTATGTTTATGGTTTTCCCGTCTTTAATTTGGGAGCCATTACTTCTGAATAGTATTTTCCAGTATATTTGTGTGGTGTTAAAAAGCCACAGTTGTTTCTTTATGTTGGTAATTTGGTTATAATCCTATGGCATCACTTCACCAACTATTTCGCTAGTATGTTATGTTAGGTAATTATAACAGTTTTACTGTGGTATTTCCTTGCTGCTGTACATTTTGACATTGTCTCTGATATGGTCCTTTTTGTTACTTTTTTGCTTTTAATACTTTGGCTTTGCATTGTTTTTGTGTTTTTGTTATCAGCTGTTATTATGCCTAAGCCACTCCATTCCACATTATAGGAGTTAAGCCAATCACGCACTCCGTTTTTGGTGTACTTGATTGCTATGGCAACCACCGAGGCGTCATTGGTCTACGGGCATGGCTTGCGCATTATAGTTACATTGCACATGCAGACACTAGTTCTTCTGTGTTTTTGTATAATCTCTGACTATGTTATAGCTCCCCAATAATGTTTCTTAATATTATATTACTGTTGGTGGCCGAGTGGCCCTGAAGCTACATAAACCGGGCGATTTCGGATTGGTTGGTATTTGCCCAATCGGCTTTGTTCCTCCACTGCTTGTTTAGTTGGTTGCCAGGGCAATATTCGAGGCCCGATTGGATATGGCATATGTAGCTTAGATTCACCTTGTCTGTATTATAAATGCTCATTGATAATAGGTATAGCCTCTGCTTGGCTATTCACTGTTATATTTGTTATATTTTTTAGATTGTTTTTTAGATTGTTTGATTATGTTTAATTTCTTTAGACGGCATTGGCTCACGCTGCCCGGGATGATGATGTCACAATAGGGGCGTGTCTACCTGGGAGAACATGGAGACCAGTATTTGCTGCATGGTTTATAAATTTGGTGGAGGGTAAGTTTTATTGTACACACTTTTTGTCTGAGGACGGACCATATGGTCCAAAAACGTTCACAATAATGTGAAAAGTTGCTAAAAGGACCCCTATTGGAGTGCACTTTCTTTGCTGCTGCTTGTTAATACTTTTGCTGTACCCTGGGTTGCTGCTTTTGGGAGTCTGGGGTGCAATCTGTTTGGACTTTTTATATATATATATATATATATATATATATATATATATATATATATAGTCTATATCCAATAAGGGACTGCACTCGCTGGATTTGGTTTAAGAAACCTTCAAATCTTTATTATGGTAACGTTTTGGGGTTCACAGACCCCTTCCTCAGACCAGATAAGGAATGGGTCTGCGAACCCCGAAACATTACCATAATAAAGATTTGAAGGTTTCTTAAACCAAATCCAGCGAGTGCAGTCCCTTATTGGATATAGACTGCATACTTGTTTGACTTTGCACCCTGGTTGATGACTACACAGCATTGGGAGTGCAGACACACAGAGGATATATATATATACAGGGAGTGCAGAATTATTAGGCAAATGAGTATTTTGACCACATCACAATCTTTATGCATGTTGTCTTACTCCAAGCTGTATAGGAAAGCCTACTACCAATTAAGCATATTAGGTGATGTGCATCTCTGTAATGAGAAGAGGTGTGGTCTAATGACATCAACACCCTATATCAGGTGTGCATAATTATTAGGCAACTTCCTTTCCTTTGGCAAAATGGGTCAAAAGAAGGACTTGACAGGCTCAGAAAAGTCAAAAATAGTGAGATATCTTGCAGAGGGATGCAGCACTCTTAAAATTGCAAAGCTTCTGAAGCGTGATCATCGAACAATCAAGCGTTTCATTCAAAATAGTCAACAGGGTCGCAAGAAGCATGTGGAAAAACCAAGGCGCAAAATAACTGCCCATGAACTGAGAAAAGTCAAGCATGCAGCTGCCAAGATGCCACTTGCCACCAGTTTGGCCATATTTCAGAGCTGCAACATCACTGGAGTGCCCAAAAGCACAAGGTGTGCAATACTCAGAGACATGGCCAAGGTAAGAAAGGCTGAAAGACGACCACCACTGAACAAGACACACAAGCTGAAACATCAAGACTGGGCCAAGAAATATCTCATATTTTTCTAAGGTTCTATGGACTGATTTTTCTAAGGTTCTATGGACTGATGAAATGAGAGTGAGTCTTGATGGGCCAGATGGATGGGCCCGTGACTGGATTGGTAAAGGGCAGAGAGCTCCAGTCCGACTCAGATGCCAGCAAGGTGGAGGTGGAGTACTGGTTTGGGCTGGTATCATCAAAGATGAGCTTGTGGGGCCTTTTCGGGTTGAGGATGGAGTCAAGCTCAACTCCCAGTCCTACTGCCAGTTTCTGGAAGACACCTTCTTCAAGCAGTGGTACAGGAAGAAGTCTGCATCCTTCAAGAAAAACATGATTTTCATGCAGGACAATGCTCCATCACACGCGTCCAAGTACTCCACAGCGTGGCTGGCAAGAAAGGGTATAAAAGAAGAAAATCTAATGACATGGCCTCCTTGTTCACCTGATCTGAACCCCATTGAGAACCTGTGGTCCATCATCAAATGTGAGATTTACAAGGAGGGAAAACAGTACACCTCTCTGAACAGTGTCTGGGAGGCTGTGGTTGCTGCTGCACGCAATGTTGATGGTGAACAGATCAAAACACTGACAGAATCCATGGATGGCAGGCTTTTGAGTGTCCTTGCAAAGAAAGGTGGCTATATTGGTCACTGATTTGTTTTTTTTGTTTTTTTTGAATGTCAGAAATGTATATTTGTGAATGTTGAGATGTTATATTGGTTTCACTGGTAAAAATAAATAATTGAAATGGGTATATATTTGTTTTTTGTTAAGTTGCCTAATAATTATGCACAGTAATAGTCACCTGCACACACAGATATCCCCCTAAAATAGCTATAACTAAAAACAAACTAAAAACTACTTCCAAAACTATTCAGTTTTGATATTAATGAGTTTTTTTGGGTTCAATGAGAACATGGTTGTTGTTCAATAATAAAATTAATCCTCAAAAATACAACTTGCCTAATAATTCTGCACTCCCTGTATATATATATATATATATATAATCTTTATTATTTTAATGTATTATACATATGTTTTGTTACACTAATATTATAGACTGGATGCCAGTAACAAACATGGTGGGAAGTAGTGGGAGGGTTTGAAAACTATTTGGGGGGATCAGGTAGGTGGGGTGAAGAGGGATCCTTACACTAAAAATATTTAAAAATATAAATATTTTAAAAAATAAATAAATAAAAGTCCTTGACTGCATATTGGCAGAATGCCTGCCATTAACTCAGAATGCCTGCCAGTAACTCAGATGGTGGTGACCACTGACCAGTGGAAGAGGAGAGAGATGCTTGGGAGCAATCATGCAGGTATCAAGGGGTGGTAAGTGTCAGTTGGGAGGGGAATCTCTACAGCAAATATTAACCTTGCAAGCAAAGCAAATATGGTAAAGAAATAAATCATGAATGTTAAATTTTGACTGTACTGTTCCTACCGTTGTACAACAATTTGCCTATCCCTGCTACATGATATACAGGGATTGCTTAGACAACGCAAGAAGTCATTTACATCTGGTCACTGCTTTAATTTTGTTGCAACCCACTTTTTTTATTATTTCTCATCTCATGTTCTATATCCATTTATAACCTATATAATCCTCATTAAGCCTGCACTGAAACAGTTAATAGTATTCATTCACTGTATTCTCTATGCTTCTGACAGGATGTATTATTATTATGTGCAGATAAAACATGCAGATGTGTGCAGTGAGAGTGGTTAGCAGACGTATTTTCACAGTTTATTTTATGTGTGTTATTGTCACTTTGTTTAAACTGAAAGTGTCATAAACTATTTTCTGTAATTACTAGTAGCAAACATTTTCAGTAAGATTGCTTTGCACATCTAATGTTGGTAAATGTTGTAAAATTCAGAAAACCATAAACAAGCTGAGTTTTAGCTAACAAAGCAAAAGTGTTTGAAAACCAGTTATATTACACAAGAACTGTGATAGAAGTGTGATAAATAATCACAACTTGCTGCACATATCTGTATACTTACATTTGCAATTAAGGGCCAGATTATGAGTGGAGCGCAAATGTTTGCATGCAAGCGATATCAGGTTTTCGCCATCGTTTGCGCGCAGGTTAAATTGCGCTGGAATTGCAAGTTGAAAGTAAATGAGCTTGCTTGAGTACAATCGTTATTTGCGCTAGACTTCAAAGCTCTGGTTAACTATTTCACGAAACATAAAAGTTGCACAAAACACTTTAAAAAAGACATTACAAAGTATAGTTACACTCATAATAACGCCATCTTAGGTGTTTTTTCTTAGAGGTTAGGAAAAAAGGCAGCCAAAAGGGCTTTAACATTGAGATACATACATCTCTAAAGATATAAATATATTTGTATGTATATATATATATATATATATATATATATATATATATATATGCGTTTAGTGTCCCTTTAAGCTATATTTGAAAAAGAAAATAACAACAATAAAATGTAATTAAATCTTGTAGTATATATTTTAAAGGGACATTCCAGTCAAAATGTAAATGTACATAGTTGAATTACATCTTTGAATAGAAAGATATTTGCAATATACAGGTATTGGCAAAAATGCTGCTAGTAAAGTTATCCCTGTATTAGTGTTAACGTTTTTCTCTGCATGTGCATGTGAAGCATAGCTAGATATTCTCAGTGCGCCAGCATTTTAAATGCTACAGTTGCTCAGAGCGCCAGTGTGTCATGTAAGCAATTAAGAAATTAAGTCATTACCAGATGGTACAAGCACCTTTGGCTCTCTGAACAAGTGCTCTGTTTAAAATGCTGGTGCACGGAGCATACTTAAATACACTTTTAAACCATCTATAACTTTTATTAGTAGCATTTTTGTTAATACATGTATATTAAAAAAGGCTTCTGTTCGGAGGAAGAAATGGAACCTATAACCAGATCAGATATAGTGGATACTTTATCTAAGAGGTTAAATGACCTGCAAGATAACTTGACATCTACCATCAAAATCGCAGTTGCAGACCTCAAAAAGGATCTTACAGAAATAAGAGAGAGGACTGAAGTACTTGAGCACAAGCAAGAGGACTTGGCGATTGAACAGCAGAACATAATCGCCCACTCCCAAAACCTTGCAGACTATGTCTCTGAAATGGAACAGAAGGTGGCGGACCTAGAGGATAGGTCTCGCCGCAACAATGTTAGATTTAGAGGCATTACTGAGGAGATTCTGCAGCCGGATCTAGAGACATTTGTTAAGAAATTTTGCGTCTCACTAGCAACCCCCTCAGATCCAAAAGATATGCTGATTGATAGAGTCCATAGGATTCCTAGAGGCAGAAACGCTCCCAAAGATAAGCCTAGAGATGTAATTGCAAGGTTTCACTTCTATACTTATAAAGAGCAACTCATGAGGGCAGCCTTCTCCAAACCTCAACTTCCTGAGCATCTGAGACAGATACAAGTATTTCCAGATCTATCACAGTTCACCCTGCAGAAAAGTAGCACCTTCCGTCAGCTTACCCAATCCCTCCGTTCAAGAGGCCTAAAATATAGATGGGGCTACCCAACTAAACTCATCATACATCGAGAGGGATCTCTGGTTACAGTGGATTCCCCAGCGACAGGCGAAGATCTTCTGAAACAATGGGATCAAGCAGAAAATAATGTCGCTCACACTCCTTTAAGGCCCTCACAGCTAAGGCCTCTAGCTGATCAATGGAACCCTCTTCCTCAACGCCCCCTGTCTAGTAAAAGGAATTTAGTTCTTAGAGATTCTTCTCCAGTATAATCTGATAATAACTGTTTCCCTGGAAGTCAGTCGCAAAATCATACTGCCTATTTATGTTATGAGAGACCTAAGGGAAAAAAATGCAATTTTTTGTTCTGCATATTTTTATTTTTATTTTTTATTTTTAGTATCTCAATGTATTGTTCTTAAGCTTGTTAAGGCAATAAGTAAATTATATGTCCTTTTTTTTTTTTTTTTATAAAACTCACCACTCACAGTGGATGAACCTAGGACTTGCTTCCCCCGCTAGTCTTTACAATAACTCCAATTGGGTCCTTACTAAGGTAGATACAACTCCCTCGTGAAAGGAGGTAAAGCCCTGGCTTTGAAAGCAACCCACTGGAGACCCACTGTGTGTGAGAATTCTGAGATATGTCAGTTTCTTTTTGATCACTTTTTTTTTTTTTTTTTTTGCTACAAAGTACTGTATCCAAATTTTTCTTAGTAATAAGCTCACTATAGGTCTTTTATATATAATATTGTTGATTCACAATGGAAGTACCCAGGATAGGCTTTCTTTACCAGTCTCCACAGCATATGCCATCTAGGTCCTAATTAAAGATACCATAGGGGAGGCGGAGCGTGCGGTCTCCTAAGATGGCCGCAACAAGCTAAGGCTCTTACGACGGACCGGGAATTATACAAAATATAACTATTCTCTTCAGCATTGTTGAGATCCTAAAGGTGCAGTTTGCTAGGGGAGATAACCTGGATCACAAAGATATCACTTAGTATGGCTTTTTCTATCCCCTCGGAGTACTGCCATAAGACCTGATAGTCAGCACCGAAGGAGGCCTATAAGCCGCAAAGAGCTGCATGGGAACTACACCACCACAAGGCAGGGTGAAACCCTGGTTACGTAGCAGATCGGAGAGAAGTCCGGGTGATATCTGCCTGAAGCCCTTAACGCTTTGTCGAGCGAACTCCAGCCAGCTCAAATCCTAACTCAAGACGGCTTGCAAATGTTCCGGAGAACCAAAACATCGCCGAGAAGGGTAAGAGAAACCATCTAACGATAAAAATGTCACGATATTACCAACCACCAGCACCTATCTTACTCCAGTAAGGAGACAGAAGCAAACCCACTAATACCTAAACGTGATACGCAAAGAATTATGTGTAATTTTGACAAGTAGATACCAAGGAACGGTTATATCTCACTGTTAGAATACAGAGAACCGTAACTGAACTGTAAGACCAAAGAAAATTTTTTTATTATCTGAAAAAAGGGGCCTCCTGATACCTGTTGTTAACTTTTATTATGCAAGATACTCATAAATGATACCGCAAGCCTATTATAACCCCAGCACAGAGAATCTGTCCATTGTTTAAAGTGAGACATTAATTCAGACATCCTTGTATGAGCTGTGACGCAGTTACACAGAACCGAATGTAGATTTAACCCTGAACGATCAGCACAAATTCTTATTACTTGACAAAAGAGGCCTCCTAATATCTGTTTTGCTTCAACTTTTATTATGCAAGATACTCATAAATGATACCGCAAGCCGGTTACAACCCCAGCACAGAGAACCTGTCCATTGCTTAAAGTGAGACATTAATTCAGACATTCTTGTATGAGCTGTGACGCAGTTACACAGAACCGAAAGTAGATTTAACCCTGAATGATCAGCGCTTCACTGCTACAGAGTCTGAAACTTGATTAATCCAACATCATAAAGTGTTCAGATAACCTTGGATTCCTTGTTATAGCAGCGAACTTTGTACACCTTCCCCAATTAGCCTCTCACAAACGCATAATTTAGGACAACAGACCAAGAGATCGGGCAGTACTCATGTTAACTAGCTGCATTCCAACACCTACACTTCTAGAATAGGCATTTCATCGTTCAACACAACAGAAGAAAATTGGGGGCCTCATCTGGATTTTTGGGTCTGCTAGTTGAAGAACTCCCTAACAACACAATAAATACAGCCTATTCCCCCCCCTTTCCTGCTGTCCCGTGTGTCAGTGGGTCATATCCACCTTCCCTTGTCCGTGATCGCTCTGTGTGAGCAAAGCCCCGGGGGGATAGAGCTCATTCAATACGCTGATAAGTCACCTCTGCCATACCACCATACAACCATATCATAATGTCACAGAGAAGGGCAGGAAAAGCAGACAAACATCCAAAAACACCCCAGAAATCCCAGGAGGCAGTGAATGCCTTTTTTAAACAGGCTGAAAAGCACAAAAATAAAATCGAATCCACCCTTCTACACCCTCCAGTCTTAGAGGAAAAAATTGATGATTCTGAGGATTCTAGAAGCACGACACCAGAAGTCACTGATTCAATAGATGAACCACCTATCACCTACAGAGCCATGGAGGCGCTAATAGATCAAGTTAAAACGTGCATCAAAAATGATTGTGCCGATTTAAAAAAAGATATAACAGATCTCAGTCGCAGAGTCGACTCACTAGAGGAACATGAGTTTGTTTTCTCCCAGAAAATGGCAGATCTCTCTTCTAAAGTATCACATCAACATCATAATTATGCAGAACTGGAAGAAAAACTGTATGAACTCGAAAATCGCACCAGACGAAACAATTTACGATTTCGAGGGATTCCTGAAACAGTGCAAAACAATGAAATAAAAGAATTCCTAAGGGGGTTATTCTCAGAAATGGCTAACGGTGAGGAGGGCACAACGCTAACAGATGTGGCTCTAGACAGAGCGCACAGGGCCCTTCGCCCAAAACCAGATGCGGAATCGCCACCAAGGGACATCATTGTCAGATTTCAAAGTTACCCACAAAGGGAAGAGATCTACAATCTGGCTAGAAAGAAACAAGCAGTAATGTACCAAGGAAGCAGAATACAGATCTTTCAGGACCTTTCCCTGAGGACTTTGCAAAAACGGAGAGACTTTTCAATCTTAACCCTTCATTTACGACGACTAAACATCCCATACAGATGGGGTTTCCCCACCTCTGTGATCGTCTCGAGAAACGGCAATAGACTTGAATGCAGATCCATAGCTGATATAGGCAAATTCTGTACTACAGCAGGAATACCCACACCCACACCATACGCTGAACTGTCCTCTCATGATGCTCTGCCAGATCATTTGGCCCCAAAACAGCAGAGGAAAGCATGGTCTAATAACACCAGCACTCAACTTAAAAGGAAACAAGATAGTACAGTGGACACAGACTCTATACAACCAGGTTGAACTAGATATATTGCTTTGTTTATTGAAGATCATTGTCTATTATGCATGCCCTAGTATATGTTCACGCTTATTTCTTAGGCTGATGAGTTAACATCAGGAATTTTTACAATAGTATGAAGAAATACTGAGTGAAGATAATACTGACGAAGCTGGGCAAGTATATCATTTATCACGTTCTATGGTTTTAGTTAGTGGTTTAGTTAAAATGATCGAATGTTAAAAACATACAGGGTTAGTACTTTAATTGCTTATTGTATATTACATGTATTAGGCACGCCTTAATTGTTTAGGTTATATCACATCGTTTATGTCTCAAGGCAGTACCTACTATATGGGACTTAAATGGTATATAAGGACTCCTGAAAGACAATGAGATGTATTACCCACAGTGTTACCTCCAAAATAACTGACCCTAATACCGATAAATCTATAATCCAACACAGTAATCGGTGCGAAAAGGGGTCGAGGGGCATGGTAAATCACTGACCCAGAGTAAGTAAACAGATAGCTCAGTCAGATATTTTTCATTTGGTAAACTAACAGCTCACTGATACCAAATGAGCGAGGACAGGAGCTTACACAAGTAACAAGGAGGTTCACTCTAAAGTTTGATTTATAATGTTGTTAATGTTCATAGGACAGATTACACAGAGAGGTGTCTCAAATTAACAATAAGAGACAGATGGTGAGTTGATATCTTTGTATTATACCGATTAACATAGAATGTTTTAGTTAAGGATATTAACAGCTGAAACACTGGCAGAAATGTGTATAGTTTCCCGGTCTGTTATCCTGCCTCACTTGTTTGTTGAAAGTTTTTCAAGACCTAAAGTAATTGTACTGTATTTGTTAATTATATTACTGATTGACATATTTTTTCACAATACAACGAGATCTGCTCTATCTAAAAGGCAATAGTTCATCTACCCCTGCTATATCTCTCCTTCCCTTATCTCCCCACTTTTGCTTATTTCCTCTTTTCCAGACCACCGGCACACAAGCCTAATAAGGTAAAATACTAACCTAGTGTTCTTCTTAGCTACAACTAGGACCAAAAATGAATACAATTAGAGTAGCAAGCCAGAATGTAAAAGGTTTCTTATCAGCAGGCAAACGGTCAATTGCCTATTTTGATTTTTTTAAAAAGGGTATTGATGTTATTATGCTGCAGGAAACTCACTTTAAGAAAAGAAATGAGCCTCAGCTAGCCACACGACACTTTGACAAGCATTTCCTAAGCTCAAGCACAAATAGGCATAATGGTGTTGGTATTTCGTTCAGACGAGGCGCCCCCTTTGAACTGACACAGAAATATACTGATAAAGAGGGCAGACTATTGATCCTCGTAGGGCTATACTATGGTAATTTAGTTACCTTCGTCAATATATACGCCCCGATTAGACCCACTCCCCACTTCTTCAAATCTGTTACCAATGCTATTCTTGACATCTCCAAAGGTCCAATTATAATGGGAGGGGACTTCAACTTTACCATGTACCCGTCTTTAGACAACTCCACAGGGAAATCATATCTTAGTAAAAAAGCCCTGAAAGCCAACTGTGAAGTCTTACACTCCATCTCACTTTTTGACACCTGGAGAATTGCACACCCCACACAGAAAGATTACACCTTTTTTTCTCACCCCCAACATTCCTTCTCCAGACTGGATTATATCATGTGTAGTCAAATACTCTTAACTAGCCTGACCCAGTCTACTATATCACACACACCGTGGTCAGATCACAGTATGGTCGTTTCCACCTTTCTCTGGACAACTAGACCAAAAAACACAATGACTTGGAGATTAGATGAAACTATTTTGACAAACCAAGAAACAGTAAAAGAAGTAACTAAGGCGACTAAGGAGTTTTTCCTCCATAACAAACCAGAAGACACATCTGTAGGCAATAATTGGGAGGCGTATAAATGCTTCATAAGAGGACATTTAATCAAATACACCGCTAGAATGCGGAAACTGGGGAAAACTCAATTCACCTCGCTGACTGACAATTTGAACACAGCTGACAAAGCACACAAGGTAGATCCAACTTCAGACCAAAAGCTCACTGACCTTAAGCTAGCAAGGGAAGCCCTTAATAATTATCTAACCCAAAAAGCCCACCTGAGGGCTTTAACAACCAAAGCCAAGTTTTTCGCAGAAAGTAATAAAGCGGGGCGCTTGTTAGCAAGATCACTCAAAAGAAGACAGATTCATTCGTTTATTAGGACTATCATACACCCAGCTAGAGGGCCGGTCAGCAAACACGAAGAAATAGCAGACACGTTTGTTTCATATTATACAAAGCTCTATAACATCAACTCCAACACCACCCAGGAGACTACTAAAAATATTTCTCATTACCTTGCTTCTCTGGAGACCCCTTGTATCTCAGAGGTAGATTGCCAAGTGCTAGACGCCCCAATAACTATCCAAGAAATAGCAAACACTATTAAGACACTCCCAAATGGTAAATCCCCTGGACCCGACGGATTAACTGCCAAATTCTACCAATTATTTCAGGCTCATCTCTGCTCCCCACTACATGCACTCTTTACATCTGTAGATAAGGGAGAGACTTTTTCTTCCTCTTTACTAGACGCCATAATTACAGTGATACCGAAGGCAGACAGAGAGGGGACCCTGGCGGGTAATTATAGACCCATCTCACTTTTGAATACTGATATAAAGATATATGCAAAAATTCTCGCTAACCGCCTTAATGCAATTTTACCTAAGATCGTACACCCAGATCAAGTTGGCTTCGTAAGGGGAAGAGAGGCAAAGGACAACACAATTAGAGTGTTGCAATCCCTGCAGTGTACAAAAGAAAATGGGACACCTCTAGCGCTTCTGTCATCCGACGCCGAGAAGGCCTTCGACAGGGTCAACTGGCAGTTTATGTGGGGGGCTCTGTCGAAGTTCGGCTTCTCGGAAGCTTTCATTACAAGAATTCAGGCGTTGTACTCAAACCCCCAAGCTAGAGTCCGAGTGAATGGAACCCTTTCGCAGCCTTTTCATATAACAAACGGAACCCGTCAGGGTTGCCCTCTGTCGCCTTTACTATTTGCAATAACTATCGAAATCCTTGCAATAAAAATCAGAGAAAATAAAGATATACTAGGCTTGCAATATAATCAAGTAAACCAAAAGTGCCTTTTATTCGCGGATGATGTGATCTTCACTCTCCAGTCACCTTCCACTACCCTTCCTGCCTTGGTAAAAACTCTAGAGGAATATGGGCAGGTCTCTAACTTTTCTATAAATATGGAAAAATCAGGCATAATGCTATCGAACCTCCCCCAGCAAGATATTGACTTTATAAAGAAACACACGCCATTTCGTGTTACAGACAAACTTAAATACTTAGGTTTAAATCTTCCCCAGAACAACACAGACCTCTTCCGGTGCAATTATATCAGTCTACAAAAAACTATCAAAAACCTTCTGGAGGGATGGCATAGGCAGGGACACCTTTCTTGGTTCGGACGAGTGAACACTATTAAAATGATGATAATACCCAAATATCTATTTCTCTTCCGGACACTACCGATGGCCCTGCCTATCTCATATCTAAGGTCGCAACAGAAAATGATCAATTCATTCATATGGTCCTACAAAAAGCCTAGAGTTTCCCAGCACACACTATACATGCATAAAGAAGATGGCGGTCTTAGTGTACCAAACCTCTTAAACTACTACAAGGCGGTACACCTATCCAGGGTGATCTCCTGGACTCATTCCCGACAATCAGACCTCTGGGTGCAAGTGGAGAGCTCCCTTATTGGAATAGACCAAATGAGAGATATAGCTTGGTTACCTAAAATTCACAGACCACCACAGGCATACCAGAATGCCTATATTAAGGCCACTCTAGAAATCTGGGATTCAGTCCTAGCCCATGATAATGTAATCTCCACCCCAGTTTCGCCTCTCACTCCCTTACTAGGCAACCGGCTATTTTTAGAAGGGGTTTCCTTTACTCATCGGAACTCTGAGAAACATTTACGTAACTTGCCAATATATCTTTTATTAGAATCAGGAAAGTTTAAGGACAGAACTGAGTTAAACGACAAACTAGGAGCACCCTTTCATGGTTGGTTCTCATACCTTCAGATAAGGCAAGCGCTTCACAACAACACACACAAAGATCACATATTTAGACCTTTGACTGTATTCGAAAAGATATGTATTAATCCCGACTACCAAAGATCATTGCTTTCATTGACATATAAGCTATTGAGAGGATCTTTTCCTGACCGTAGTCCTACTTTCTTAAAGAAATGGGAAGCTGAGGGACTAGAAGAGATCACGAATGAGGACTGGAAAAACAGTTTTAAAGCTACACACTCTGCTTCCACTTCGGTGTTACTAACCGAGCTGAACTATAAAATACTCTCCCGCTGGTACCTGACACCACAGCGTCTTAGATACATTTATCCGACCACTTCCTCAGCATGCTGGAGGCGCTGTGGTGGGACAGGCAGCTTAACTCACATATGGTGGGATTGCCCACTTCTGACAGAATTCTGGTCACAAATAGAAAGGGGTATTAATAAAATACTAGGAACAAATATCTCTCTCAATAGTAAACATATTATGCTCAATATCCTTCCACCAATACATTGTATTTACCGCACGAAACTTCTCCAACTGATGCTAACAAGTGCAAAAAGACTAATCCCTCGTCTATGGAAGAGCCAAGAAATACCCACTCAAACACAATGGCTAGCTGAGACAGACCATATTATAACACTAGAAAAACATCACTACACCTATATCGGCAAACACGACTTTATTAATGACTTACTCTTTATTTGGGAACATGGTAAATCATCCCTAGTTTAATATACACTCAGACTAGACATACACTAGTGGGAACTGGATACACTTTCTTACTCTTTCCCCTTCCTACCCTCCCCTATTTTCCCCAAACACTATTGCCTTTCTTTATTTATATAATCTATAAAGATAGAACAATACAGATAGCAGATAATAATGTGGTGGCTTAAAAAGTATGTGAAATAAAGGATCTAGAGAATCTAGATATGTTATTTATACGAATGCCATATACCGCAGATGTTTTCTTTTTTTTTTTTTTTTTTCTCTTTTTCTTTCCTTCTTTTTTGATTATTGGCACGAACTGTATTTGTCTACTTGTTGTATTGTTTTGGAAAAAATTGAAAACTAATAAAAATTTATTGAAATTTAAAGATACCATAATTCCCCTGAAAGAGGACCTAAAATTCTGGCACTAAGAATAACCAACTGGGAATCCATTATGTGAGCTTCTGAGATATGTTTGTTGATTGTCAGTTTTTAATTTATCAAATCGCTCAAATTCTCTTAAAGTATAATCTATATGTCCTTCTGACACAAGGTAACATTATTTGTTTAGAAATTTTTGAATAGTTAGGGTTTTGGCCTTGCCCTCGGATATAGATACAGCAATATAAGTCCTTATATATAGCCCTTTTGGCTTGCTATGTTCTATAAGAGAAATTGCTGTGCCTGGCTCCGAGGCTGATCCAACAGCTAGATGCTATTGAGATCATGTACTATCTCAGATGTATACATCTCCTTTTTTTTACACTAGATGAGTCTAAGAAGGCCAAAGGGAAGTTTTTGTAATTTAAACACTAGGATAGATATTCACCTTTTACTGGGAATATGTAGATTTGTCTATACATTTCTATTTATACCACAAAGCTCAGCTTTGAGCTATTTGCTTTATGTATTTTTGGCTAAGGTGTAAATTGAATGTGTTTTTTTTATTTTTTTATTATTAACACTTATATGTTGGTTTTAGGTTTGTTTGATTATGCAATGTTCTAAGTTTTTGGAACACAATATTAAGATAGATATGTATTTTTCACAGGGAATTTATAGATCTGTTTTTACATTTTCACTTATATCACAAAGACCAGTATTGTGCCACTTGTTCTATTTAGTTATGGTTAATGGTTCACAGTGAATGTTTTTATAGCACTTAGAAGTCAACCTTTGGTCAATCCAACTGTATAGTGTTTTGAAGGTTCTATTTGTTAGATTATAGACAAATAAATTCATATTCTATGTTTAGGCCTTCTCATCGGAGTAGAAGATACAGATAACCTGAGGTTTAATTATTAGAAGACATTAGCTCTAGCACTAGGCCTAAAACACTTGAGTATTATGTTCTTAGATTCTACAGTCTAAATGTATCTTTGTTTATTTTTATTCTACCTTCTAATAATAAGGTTTAAAGTCACTTCCCTTATATATACCAGGATATTATTAGTTATATCACAAAGCTCAGCTTTGAGCTATTTGTTCTATTTTTTGGTTAAGGTGTAAATTGAATGTTTTTTATAGCACTTATATGTGGGTCTTAGGTTTGTTTGATTATGCAATGTTTTAAGTTTTTTATTATTAAGATAGACATTCACCTCTCACAGGGAATCTATAGATTTGCCTTTATATTTTCATTTATATCACAAAGCTCAGTATTGTGCCACTCGCTCTACTTAGTTATGGCTAAGGGTTCACAGTGAATGTTTTTATAAACACTTAGAAGTCAACCTTGGGTCAATTTGACTATGTAGTGTTTTAAATGTTTCATTTGTTAGACTGTAGACAAATAGATTTATATTCTATGTTTAGGTCTCCTCACCGGAGTAGAAAGATACATAAAACCTGAGGTTCAATTGTTGGAAGACATTAGCTCTAGCACTGAGTCCAAAACACTTGAGTATTATGTTCTTAGATTTTATAGTCCAAATGTATTTCTTCTTATCCTCTCCCTTTTTTTTTTTTTTTTTTTTTTTTCTGTCCAGTGACAACTGTAAAACCATACTCTCCTTAAAGGTCAAGCCCTACCTTAGGTTAATAAATTGCCACTAAATACACCATTGTCCTAGCACTCATGTTTTTTAATACAAAATGCTATCCATTGGATACTGACTTTCCACATAGATTTAGTACAGACACATAGGTAAGCATATGACTACACCGAGGATATCTTCCTTGGTTTCCCAAGATATTTTGTTAGATTTAAAATAACCCCTTTCCCCAAACCCTTCCCCCCTTCCTTTCTTCCCCAATGGATTTCACCTATTTATCATTTAAGGGAGGGCATTGGCTCTCCTCCTTTTAGATACACTTAATATATTGGTTAAGAATACACATAAACTCATATTTGTTTTCAACCAACTGTCTGCACAATATTTGCCAACTCAATTTGAGGCCTATATCTTTTATACCATCTGGCCTCACCAACTTCCTCCCCCTCAATAATATTTAAGTTTACGGATGTAAACTTGTGGATCAATTAGAATCCCTATGTTTCTTAAGAATATTGCTACTTTCTGACACATCTGAATTCCCAAAATATATATATTATATTCCTTACATTTTTAACTTTCCTCTTATACGTTCTTTCTATTTTAGTTTCCTTTTTTTTTTTTTTTTCTCTCTCTCCTTACTCTTCTCCTTTCCCTCCTTATCCTTCCCCCATTTTCCACAATGGAGACTTCCATACGATTCCTTACTCTAAATGCTAAGGGCCTAAACTCGCCTGATAAACGCAGTATGTTAACAACATACTGCAAAATACTAAAGGGACAAGTTCTATTTATCCAGGAAACTCACTGGATAAAAGACAAACCTCAAACATATAGATCGTCTCTATATCCAAGCCTGATTACGGCTTCTTATTCTGATAAGACAAGAGGAGTTGCAATACTCCTACATAAAGACCTTCAGTTTGAACAAATATACTTAGATAGAGACCCTGGTGGCAGATTCATTATTTGTGTGTGTAAACTTAATGGCACCCTTTTTACCTTAGTTAACTTATATGCCCCAAACCAACAACAGTTACATTTTTTATCAAAAGTCCTGAAACTTGCAAAATCGGTGAGACAAGGTCATATCGTAATTGGAGGAGATTTTAATGTTATCTGGGACCCTAAATTAGATAAAAAACTTGTAAGGGGCAAATCTATTGACCCTTATACCAGCTCTATAGCAAGTAAATTTAGGTCCCTATCCGCTAGACATGAATTATATGATGTCTGGCGATCATGCCACCCTGAGGACAAAGATTTTACTTTTTTTTCCAACCCGCACAAATCCTATTCTAGACTGGATTATTTTCTAGTTGACTCTTGGCTTCTGAATGAGGTCACAAATTCACGAATACATATTTGTACATGGTCAGACCATGATGCGGTCTCTTTTGACATTTTTCCATCAGGGGCTCACAAGGGGGGATATTCGTGGAGGTTCCCAAATTTTCTCTGGGAAGAACCAGGATTTAAAGACTCACTTATAAAAGCGATCAACGACTATAAACAGTTTAATACACCAGGTCAAACTTCCTTCCAAATCTTATGGGGGGCATTCAAGGCATACATAAGGGGGGTCTGCATCTCTGAATCAGCTAGAGTTCGGAAAAACAGAGGAGGTCCTTTGGGCCAGCTGGTCATGAAATTGAGGGACATGGAAAAAATCAACAAAGATAATCCTACCAGCTTAATTTCTGACGAAATTAGCGCCCTCAAAAGACAAATCCTCCAATTAGAGCACGATAGAATTAAAGCCAATCTGGCAAAATTTAAGCAAGTAATGTATCATAAAGGCAATAAGGCAAATGAGCTTTTAGCCAGAAAACTTAATGCTAGAACTGCCCACTCTAGGGTTCAAGCTCTAGAGATTAATGGCTCTAAAGTTTTAGCTCCCGAAGATATCGGAAATGCTTTCGCCGATTATTACTATCAACTCTATAATCTCACGGAAGCAGAAAACCTTGATACTCCCTCTATAGATAAGATACAGGAGTTTCTAGACCCCCTTGAGCTTCCTGTACTCACAGAAGAGGCAAGGAACTCACTTCTACATCCATTCTCTATTAAAGAAATTTGCAATGTTATTACCCAACTTAAACCGAATAAATCTCCAGGACCCGACGGTTTCACGGGCTCTTTCTATAAAATGTTTAAACAACATCTATCATCCCTCCTCTGCCCCTTCTTCAATGAGGTGGCCGAGGTAGGAAGTTTTTCAAGAGAGTTCCTGGAAGCATCTATTATTGCAATTCCTAAACCAGAAAAGGATCCTCTCTACTGTGCCAATTATAGACCTATTTCTCTGATAAATTTAGACGTCAAGATGTATTCTAAGCTCTTAGCTAATAGGATTGTTCATCTACTACCGGATATCATACAAATAGACCAAGTGGGCTTCACATCTGGCAGGCAAGGTCCTGACAATACTCGTAAACTTTTACAGTTGTTCTCTGAGTCAGCCTGCCGGGGGGTTCCCATCGTGGCCCTGTCTTTAGATGTGGAAAAGGCATTTGACAGGGTCCGATGGGATTATATCTGGCAGGTACTTAAATCTTTTGGTTTTCCTCCCCAATTTATTGGCATGGTTCAGGCATTATATGCAGCACCATTTGCGACGGGCAGAGGCGTGGGTTTTAGATCTAGAGCCTTTCCCATAACCAACGGGACTAGGCAGGGCTGCCCACTTTCGCCTCTGATCTTTGCTATGGTTATGGAACCTCTAGCCCAAAAAATCAGGCACTCTCAAGGCATAGAGGGAGTTAAGATAGGCGAGCGAATAGAGAAAATTGCCCTCTTCGCTGATGACTTGACCATTTTGTTAACTAACCCGAGCTCTTCAATTCCAGAAGTTTTCAGGACCTTAGAATCCTATGGGGTTCTTAGTCTCTATAAAGTAAACATTCTCAAAATGGAAGCTCTAGCAATTAATCTTGATCCTGGGCTCCTCGCCACACTTAAGACCCGTTTCTCTTTCACCTGGCACATAGATCTTATTAAACACCTGGGTATATTTTTAGGCCCTGATATAAATAAGGTCATCAAATACAATTTTGAGCCATTGATTGTAGAAATTAAAAGTCTTCTACAGAGATGGGACTATAGAGAAATTTCTTGGATGGGGCGTATCTCCACTCTTAAAATGGCTATTCTTCCAAAAATTCTGTACTTATTCAGATGCATACCCTATACGATACCAAAAATGTATTTATCTCAGATTCAGTCTATGTTCATTAACTATGTCTGGAGAGGAAAGATTCCGAGGGTGGCGAGCCGTATTCTTCAACTACCGATAAACAAAGGAGGCATAGCTTTCCCCAATATATACTTATACCACGACGCAGCCAGATTAACCCACATTGCGGCCTGGAGCAATGAGAAAGAGAAACCGGCGTTGTTTTTGCTCGAGACTGAGGTCATCCCTAGAAAACTCCTTTTAATAGATCTAATATGGATCCCTAAGCATAGGCTCCTGGATGTAGCGCTCACGAACAAAATTATCTTAGACAATTGCCGGACATGGCATAGACTTGGACATCATCAAGGACTGGCACCTCATCCCTCACCTATTCATAGTCTCCAGGGACTGATGATGGGCCTCTCAGATATGCATAGACAGGATTGGCTATCATGGAATTTTGTCTGTGTTGGAGACCTCTATACCCAGAAGAAGCTATCAACAACTAAACAAATAGTCGCGCAGGTAAAAGAGGCTCCGAGATGGTTAATGTTCGAAAGCTATAGATTGATAGAATACTGCCAGGCTTGGGGTTTCCCCAAGGCACAGCTGAGAGAAAGTACTACTTGGGAGAAACGATGGCAAGCAGGGACTAAGCCTATAAAACCACTTACAAATCATCATCTGCTACTCCTTAGCGACTATAGCGAAACCATACCCTGGCAGATTAAGGCGTGGGGACGTGAAATAGAAATCCAAATTACCCCGATGGAAGTGGAACACGCGTCAACGACTACTAAATCAGCTATACATTGCATAACTTTTCTTGAAATCTACTTCAAGGTTCTCTTAAAGTGGTATTTAACCCCTCACAAGTTGTCAAAGATATACCCCACAGCCTCCCCGCAATGCTGGAGGGAATGTGGCCAACAGGGCACAGATTTACACATCTGGTGGTCCTGTCCAAAAATTGCCCCTTTGTGGAGAGAGATCTTTCTATTGTTATCTGACTTGGGTATTAAATTATCTAAATCCCCAGCATTAGCCCTTCTGCACATCGGGCTCAGGGAAGTACAAAAACCCCAACAAATCCTTGGAGTTGCAATTCTTATTGCAACCAAGATGTGTATAGCCAGGTCATGGAAAAAACCTGAAGCTCCAACTTCAGCACAGATCACTCAACTTATAGACTATTTAGCGTCAATGGAGAGAGGTTTTTACAATACAACTGACCGCATCGATAAGTATTGGACGATCTGGAGTAGGTGGGTTCCTAAATCTCCTTAGAAGCCCAATGCATATTAATGTTCTCTTGGTCCCATTGTGGATTCACTATCCCCTTGGAAATTCCCTCTATTTTTCTTTCCCTTCCCTTTTTCCCTCCCCCATCCCTTCCCCCCTTTTCCCTTTTCCCCCTTTTTTTTTTTTTCTCCTTTTCTGTGGTTAATTTGAACTTGTTGTCCTTACTTAGTAACTTTGCTTAATGCTAGAACTGCCCACTCTAGGGTTCAAGCTCTAGAGATTAACGGCTCTAAAGTTTTAGCTCCCGAAGATATCGGAAATGCTTTCGCCGATTATTACTATCAACTCTATAATCTCACGGAAGCAGAAAACCTTGATACTCCCTCTATAGATAAGATACAGGAGTTTCTAGACCCCCTTGAGCTTCCTGTACTCACAGAAGAGGCAAGGAACTCACTTCTACATCCATTCTCTATTAAAGAAATTTGCAATGTTATTACCCAACTTAAACCGAATAAATCTCCAGGACCCGACGGTTTCACGGGCTCTTTCTATAAAATGTTTAAACAACATCTATCATCCCTCCTCTGCCCCTTCTTCAATGAGGTGGCCGAGGTAGGAAGTTTTTCAAGAGAGTTCCTGGAAGCATCTATTATTGCAATTCCTAAACCAGAAAAGGATCCTCTCTACTGTGCCAATTATAGACCTATTTCTCTGATAAATTTAGACGTCAAGATGTATTCTAAGCTCTTAGCTAATAGGATTGTTCATCTACTACCGGATATCATACAAATAGACCAAGTGGGCTTCACATCTGGCAGGCAAGGTCCTGACAATACTCGTAAACTTTTACAGGTGTTCTCTGAGTCAGCCTGCCGGGGGGTTCCCATCGTGGCCCTGTCTTTAGATGTGGAAAAGGCATTTGACAGGGTCCGATGGGATTATATCTGGCAGGTACTTAAATCTTTTGGTTTTCCTCCCCAATTTATTGGCATGGTTCAGGCATTATATGCAGCACCATTTGCGACGGTCAGAGGCGTGGGTTTTAGATCTAGAGCCTTTCCCATAACCAACGGGACTAGGCAGGGCTGCCCCCTTTCGCCTCTGATCTTTGCTATGGTTATGGAACCTCTAGCCCAAAAAATCAGGCACTCTCAAGGCATAGAGGGAGTTAAGATAGGCGAGCGAATAAAGAAAATTGCCCTCTTCGCTGATGACTTGACCATTTTGTTAACTAACCCGAGCTCTTCAATTCCAGAAGTTTTCAGGACCTTAGAATCCTATGGGGTTCTTAGTCTCTATAAAGTAAACATTCTCAAAACGGAAGCTCTAGCAATTAATCTTGATCCTGGGCTCCTCGCCACACTTAAGACCCGTTTCTCTTTCACCTGGCACATAGATCTTATTAAACACCTGGGTATATTTTTAGGCCCTGATATAAATAAGGTCATCAAATACAATTTTGAGCCATTGATTGTAGAAATTAAAAGTCTTCTACAGAGATGGGACTATAGAGAAATTTCTTGGATGGGGCGTATCTCCACTCTTAAAATGGCTATTCTTCCAAAAATTCTGTACTTATTCAGATGCATACCCTATACGATACCAAAAATGTATTTATCTCAGATTCAGTCTATGTTCTTTAACTATGTCTGGAGAGGAAAGATTCCGAGGGTGGCGAGCCGTATTCTTCAACTACCGATAAACAAAGGAGGCATAGCTTTCCCCAATATATACTTATACCACGACGCAGCCAGATTAACCCACATTGCGGCCTGGAGCAATGAGAAAGAGAAACCGGCGTTGTTTTTGCTCGAGACTGAGGTCATCCCTAGAAAACTCCTTTTAATAGATCTAATATGGATCCCTAAGCATAGGCTCCTGGATGTAGCGCTCACGAACAAAATTATCTTAGACAATTGCCGGACATGGCATAGACTTGGACATCATCAAGGACTGGCACCTCATCCCTCACCTATTCATAGTCTCCAGGGACTGATGATGGGCCTCTCAGATATGCATAGACAGGATTGGCTATCATGGAATTTTGTCTGTGTTGGAGACCTCTATACCCAGAAGAAGCTATCAACAACTAAACAAATAGTCGCGCAGGTAAAAGAGGCTCCGAGATGGTTAATGTTCGAAAGCTATAGATTGATAGAATACTGCCAGGCTTGGGGTTTCCCCAAGGCACAGCTGAGAGAAAGTACTACTTGGGAGAAACGATGGCAAGCAGGGACTAAGCCTATAAAACCACTTACAAATCATCATCTGCTACTCCTTAGCGACTATAGCGAAACCATACCCTGGCAGATTAAGGCGTGGGGACGTGAAATAGAAATCCAAATTACCCCGATGGAAGTGGAACACGCGTCAACGACTACTAAATCAGCTATACATTGCATAACTTTTCTTGAAATCTACTTCAAGGTTCTCTTAAAAGATATACCCCACAGCCTCCCCGCAATGCTGGAGGGAATGTGGCCAACAGGGCACAGATTTACACATCTGGTGGTCCTGTCCAAAAATTGCCCCTTTGTGGAGAGAGATCTTTCTATTGTTATCTGACTTGGGTATTAAATTATCTAAATCCCCAGCATTAGCCCTTCTGCACATCGGGCTCAGGGAAGTACAAAAACCCCAACAAATCCTTGGAGTTGCAATTCTTATTGCAACCAAGATGTGTATAGCCAGGTCATGGAAAAAACCTGAAGCTCCAACTTCAGCACAGATCACTCAACTTATAGACTATTTAGCGTCAATGGAGAGAGGTTTTTACAATACAACTGACCGCATCGATAAGTATTGGACGATCTGGAGTAGGTGGGTTCCTAAATCTCCTTAGAAGCCCAATGCATATTAATGTTCTCTTGGTCCCATTGTGGATTCACTATCCCCTTGGAAATTCCCTCTATTTTTCTTTCCCTTCCCTTTTTCCCTCCCCCATCCCTTCCCCCCTTTTCCCTTTCCCCCCTTTTTTTTTTTTTTTTCTCCTTTTCTGTGGTTAATTTGAACTTGATGTCCTTACTTAGTAACTTTGTTAAGGACTATCCGTTTCCATACTAGGATTTAACGATAGATGAGAAAATGGGAACAGACATGGTCTAAAAACTCCTGGGATGCCCTATAAGTAATAAATTTAATAAACTAAACTCTATTTTTGAGCATATACTAAAGGATATTACTTTACCTTTGGAGATATTTCTCCTCAATCCAGATGTAAGAACAAGAGTAATTTATTAGTTGGCAATTATTCTTATGTTAAAATTCTGTGCCAGGCTGTATTATGAATACTTTTATATTTTATATCTAAAAAATTGTTCAAAGTCTGTTTTTTATGCTGATTGTTCTATTGGTATTTTTTTCTTTGTACTGATTTATGCTTAATAAAGCTTAAAAAAAAAAAAAAAAAAAGGCTTCTGTTCAAAACTAAAATGCATCCATGTGGATTCCAATCTTTTCTGAATAACTATACATTATATGATGAAGGCTTAAAGGGACATTCCAGTCAAAATATAAATGCACATAGAATTTTTGCATCTTTGAATAGAAACATATCTGCAATATACATGTATTGGCAGAAATGCTTCTATTAAGAGTTATCACTGTTTTAGTGTTAACATTTTTCTCTGCATGTGCATGTGAAGCAAAGCTAGATATTTTCACTGCACCCATGTTTTAAAAAATGCTCAGATAATCAGTAGGACTTGTATCATGTCAGCAATTAACAAATTGAGTTATTACCAGATGGTGCAAGCACCTTAGGCCCCCCGAACAAGTGTTGTGTTTAAAATGCTGGTGCACGGTGCATATTTAAATACAATTTTGAAACAGCTATAGCTTTTATTAGAAGCATTTTTGCTAATGCATGTATATTACAAAATTGCTTCTGTTCAATACAGAATTCTATCAGCCAATCGGAATTCAAAGGACGCCATCTTGGATGATGTCATTTAAAGGAACATTCATTCATCAAGAAGACGTTGAAAGAAGAGGATGCTCCGCATTGGATGTCTTGAAGATGGAGCCGCTCCGCGCCGGATGGATGAAGATAGAAGATGCCGCCTGGATGAAGACTTCTGCCTGTCTGGAGGATCACTTCTGCCCGTCTGGAGGACCACTTCTGCCGGCTTCGTGGAGGACTTCGGCCCGGTTGGGTGAAGACTTCTCAAGGTAGGGTGATCTTCAAGGGGTTAGTGTTAGGTTTTTTTAAGGGGGGGTTGGGAGGGTTTTAGAGTAGGGTTGGTTGTGTGGGTGGTGGGTTTTAATGTTGGGGGGGTTGTAATTTTTTTTTAACAGGTAAAAGAGCTGATTACTTTGGGGCAATGCCCCATCAAAAGACCCTTTTAAGGGCTATTTGTAATTTAGTGTAGGGTAGGGCTTTTTTTATTTTGGTGGGGCTTTTTTATTTTGTTTGGGGGATTAGATTAGGTATAATTAGTTTAAAAATCTTGTAATTATTTTATTATTTTCTGTAATTTAGTGTGGTTTTTTTGTACTTTAGATAAAAAAATTTAATTGTATTTAATTGTATTTAGTTTAGTTAATTTATTTAATTATAGTGTAGTGTTAGGTGTAATTTGAACTTAGGTTTTATTTTACAGGTATATTTGCCTTTATTTTAACTAGGAAGTTATTAAATAGTTAATAACTATTTAATAACTATTGTACCTAGTTAAAATAAATACAAACTTGCCTGTAAAATAAAAATAAACCCTAAGCTAGATACAATGTAACTATTAGTTATATTGTAGCTATCTTAGGATTTATTTTATAGGTAAGTATTTAGTTTTAAATAGGAATTATTTAGGTAATGATAGTAATATTTATTTAGATATATTTAAATTATATTTAAGTTAGGGGGTGTTAGGGTTAGACTTAGGTTTAGGGGTTAATAAATTTAATATAGTGGCGGCGGTGTAGGGGGGGCAGATTAGGGGTTAATAAGTATAATGTAGGTGGCGGTGGGGTCCGGGAGCAGCGTTTTAGGGGTTATTAAGTTTATTTAGTTGCGGCGGGGTCCGGGAGTGGTGGGATAGGGGTTAATAAATTTATTTAGGTGGCGGCAGTGTCGGGGCGGCAGATTAGGGGTTAATAAGTATAATATAGGTGGCAGTGGGGTCCGGGAGCAGCGTTTTAGTGGTTATTAAGTTTATTTAGTTGCGGCGGGGTCCGGGAGCGGCGGGATAGGGGTTAATAAGTTTTATTTAGGTGGCGGCGGTGTCGGGGCGGCAGATTAGGGGTTAATAAGTATAATGTAGGTGGCGGCGTTGTAGGGGGGGCAGATTAGGGGTGTTTAGACTCGGGGTACATGTTAGGGTGCTAGGTGTACACGTTCCCATAGGAATCAATGGGATATCGGGCAGCAGCGAACATGAGCTCTCGCTGCTTTCCAATTCCCATTGATTCCTATGGCATCCGCCGCCTCCAGGGTGGCGGATTGAAAACCAGGTACGCTGGGCCGGAATAGTGCCGAGTGTATCTGGTAGTTATTTGATAACTTCCAAAAGTAGTCAGATTGTGCCGAACTTGCGTTCGGAATATCTGTAGTGACGTAAGCATCGATCTGTGTCGGACTGAGACTGGCGGATCGTATGTTACATCACCAAATTATACTTTTGCCGGTTTGTAGGGTTTGATAACTAAGGCGAATCAGCCTCGCCACAAATACGCTGTGGAATTCCAGCATATTTGCGGTTGACGGCTTGATAAATACATGCCAAAGCTCTGAAAGTATTGAGGTTGAGCTATTTCGGAAAGAAACTGCTAAGAACATGATTTTAAAACCTAGGTCATGTCACCCCAAACATACTATAAATGCCATTCATAAAAGTCAATATATACCTATTAAAGTAACTCTACAAAACCAGCTAAATATGATTATTATGCAGGAGAATTGACAGATAGGTTTGTGAAAAGGGGATATCAAAAGAAATATTGGATGAAACTAAGAAATATGGGGATAGTTTAGATCGTAATGAACTTTTGTTCTAAATGGATAAAGGATAATTCTAGAGAAAAGAAACCTAAATTTTTTACTATTTTCAGTAAATAATATAATCAGATTTGGGATATAAATCGTATATCAATGCCAATCCTAAAGACAGACGAAACGTTGTCTTAAATAGTAGAAGAAGGTTGTCCAGGAGAGCTAAAACCTTAGGGAACTTGTTGTCACCTTCTATGTTACCAAAATGTAAAAAAGAAAATTGGTTGTCTACAAAACCAGGTTTTTACAAATGTAGTAGTAGAAAGTGTAAATCATGTACTAATGCAACATTTGGTACTGATTTTAAATCTGTGACTGGAAAAACGTATACAATTAGACAGCATATTACATGTAATACACATTTTGTAATATACATTTTGACCTGTATATAGACAATATGTGGGTTTAACTACTAGACTCCTCATAGATCACTTTTTGGAAAATTTGCGAGCAATAGAAGACCCCAATTCTACTACCCCAATGATTTTGATTACAACTGTATGTGTTTATATGCACATACATATTTACACATTTAAAAACCTAAATACACATACAGTATATAGACATGTATACACATGCATTTATACACACGTGCAAATATTTAGACATATATATATACTTCCAAAACCTTTCCAGTCAAACATCTTGTCATATACCATAAACCCATTTAGAACATTTGTTTCTATATGAAATTATATTTTTTATTAAAAATGTTTATATTTGAGTGAAATACTTTATATTAATATGTTTTATGTGTTGTTTTTTTTTAACTTTTTATTTAACCCTAACATTTTACTTCATGTCTTAGGTTGCGCTAATTCTTTTAGTGCTATTTTTTCTTGCACTCAAGCGCAATTAATTACTTTCAACTTGTAATAGGAACAATATTTAGCGCAATTGAGATATCCACTGAAAATATAGGGCGAGCTAAAATGATATCCACCTCTCTAAACCTTCTTCTCTGGTAAATCTGTTTTTCCATGGACTTGTAATATCAATTTGCTGCTAATGTTAGTGCGGTCTAGTGATACTGATATTGTGGCCCTCACTATCATTAGCTCTCCAATTGTAATCTTGGCTTCTGTGTACTATAAGGAAACAATGCTTTAGGTTAAGAAGTACATGAAGTTACATTAAAAGGGACATTCCAGCCAAGATTGGAATAAAGCAGCAAAGTAGTAACAAAGAGTAGTGCTCAAAGATGATAACCTTGATCAGTATGGTGCCGAAAGAGGATAGCTATCTTCACGCCGTCATTGACATGTGCCCATGTGAGATCCGTCTCTTCATTGATGATGTCAGAGGCCGATGTCGGTCCAATCTCTCCACCAGCGCCGAAACAGTAAATCCAAACTGTCATGAGATGCAGGACATATGCAGGACACAGCAATGATGGTACAACTCTATTTTATTGCAGAGCATATCAATACACATCTAGTCAGGTTGATTGTACTAAAACTAACTGCGACACAGACACCGGACCTAAACCCCGCCCACAAACTAGTGACATCACATCCTGCTCTCATCACATCTTCCCCTTTTTCAAAGGCGAAGCATACATTTGCATATAACAAATAACAAGGTACACAAACAGAGTATACAACAACATTTTTGTTTTTAAACATTATATAAACAAATAGGTTAGAAAACATGAACAAATAAATTACATCCTGACTTGGACCTCGGGGTAGACTACCCTAGTCCACAGTGACCATGGGATTATTCTGCCCATACTTCCGGTCACTGTTCTAGCTAAAGTCAGTCCCTATATCGGGCCGGAAGTTTTCCCACTCTTCCGCTTGATGTAACTTTGTATGAACTGTCCTCTGATACAGAAGATGGTGAATTAGAGTCTGCTGGAGGCAAAGATATATCCCCGCTGTGATCTTGCTGAGGGGAAGGCACCTCTCTTAGAACAGGGGATCCCACCGGCGGTGGTACAGAGGCATCCAGTTCCAGACTCTCAGGTACAGGCTGAAGATGTCTTCGGTTACGGCGTGTAACCGTCCCTCCCTCAGTAAGGACTGTATAAGACCTTGGTTCTGGAGAGCGGCCAACTACCGTAGCAGGCGTCTTCCATTTCTTCTCATCATCCAGTTTAATTCTGACGCTTTGGCCCGCTTTCAGTTCCTGTAAAGGCCTGACAGAATGTCTTCTGTCGTAGAAGAAACGATAACCCTTTTTGGCCTCTTCATCCCTCCTAAGGACTTCGTCCCGAGGAACAGGGCCAGGCGGCTTGAAGACACCCACTGAGGGTAAAGTGGTGCGAATCTGGCGTCCTAGCATCAGCTGTGCCGGGCTAAACCCGGTGGCTTGAATGGGCTTCGCCCTGTATGACAAGAGGGCTAGGTACGGCTCAGATTGCTTTAGAATGAATTTTGTTGTTTGGACTGCCCTTTCAGCCATTCCGTTGGCCTGCGGATAATGTGGACTTGATGTGGAATGTACAAAATCATATTCCCTGCTGAAAGCACTGAACTCTGTAGAAGCGAACTGCATACCATTATCACTCACCAGCTCCATTGGAATGCCCCAGCGGGCGAACAAGCTCTTCAGACGAATGATAACGGCCTGACTTGTGATATCATTCAGGGGTGCAATTTCCAAATACCTGGATAGTAGTCGATCACAACAAGAAACTTTTTCCCGTGCAGTTCACACAAATCAGCAGCTATTTTCTGCCACAGCCCCACAGGCAGCGGAGTAGAAATCAAGGGCTCCCTTCTCTGAGTAGGCCGGCGTTCCTGGCAAAAGGCACATTTAGACACATGATTTGCAATGTCGGAGCTGATCCCAGGTCACCACACAGCTGTAGCTGCCCTTTCTCTGCACTTTGTAATGCCTAAGTGGCCATCGTGAATCCTGTTTAACATCTCTTTCCTCACGCTGACAGGAATTACAATGCGGTCTTGGAACAGCACCAACCCCTCCAGCTCCGTGAGCTGCGACCTCTCTGGCTGGTAAGCACTTAAAGACCTCCAGGCTGCCCCGCTCTCGGGCCAGCCTTCCTTTATGTACTTTATAACCTCTTGCAGATCTGTGTCCACATATGTATCTTTCTTTATCTCTTCCAGTTTCCTTGAAGAAATGGACTTAGAGGCCAGAACTGAATCAACATACACTTTCACATCCGATTCTGTGGAGGATTCTTCAGCAGCAGCCAGCAGGAGCCTGGATAGTGTATCTGCCACAACCAGTTGTTTCCCCCGCACATGCACTGCCTGAACATTGAACCTGAGCAGTCTCATTAAAAGTCTCTGGCATCTCAAGGGTGTTTTGTCAGAGTTGATTAGAGGGACTAGCGGTTTGTGGTCAGTTTCCAGACTAAATTTCTCCAAACCCACTAGATAACGCTGAAAGCGCTCACAGGCCCAAACTGCAGCCAGGCACTCTTTCTCAATTTGAGCGTATTTTGACTCCGCAGCCGTCAGTGTGCGGGAACAGTAGGCGATGGGCTGTAGTTTATTCTCATTTAACTGCAGGAGTGCAGCCCCCAACCCATAACTGCTTGCATCGGCACTAACCACAGTCTTTTTGAAGGGTCGTAGAACCCCAGCACTGGGGCAGACCCCAGCAGGGACTTGGCCTGCAGGAAAGCCTTTTCTTGTGAAGGTCCCCAGACCCAGGCAACGTCTTTCTTAAGCAACTCTGTGATAGGGTGTAAAACTGTTGATAAATCTGGAAGAAACTTGCCCACATAAATTACAAGGCCCAATATCTGTCTCAGCTCATGTACATCAGAAGGGCTTTTCATCTGTTCAATAGCACAAATTTTCTCGGGGTCTGGCTTGATGCCATCCCCGTTGATGATATGCCCAAAGTAGCATAATTCAGTTTTCCTAAAATGACATTTTTCTTTATTCAGCTTCAGCCCAGACTCTTTGATAGCCTGTAGCACACAACTCAAACGCTGATCATGCTCCTCCACTGTAGACCCATACACTAGAATATCGTCCATGACGACCGCTGTGCCCACGTGGTCACTCAGGAGAGAACTCATTTCCCTTTGAAAGATTTCAGGAGCGGAGGATATCCCAAAGGGGAGTCTGCAGAAGCAGAACCAACCTACCGGTGTGATAAAGGTAGTCAGTTTGCGGCACTTTGGATCCAGGGGGATCTGCCAAAAGCCACTAGAAGCATCTAATGTGGAAAAGAACTTCGCCCCAGCCAACTTCGGAGCTATATCTTCTAATGTTGGCAGCACAAATCTCTCTCTCTTCACTGCCTCATTCAACCTTTTCAAGTCCACACAGATGTGCACCTTTCCATTTTTCTTTGCAACTGGAACAATGGGGGCACACCAATCAGTCGCTTCAACAACCTCTTCAATAACCCTCATAGACTTCATGCACATAAGTTCTTTCTCCACTTGAGGCATGAGCGGGAACGGAATTCTACGAGGAGTAGAAATACTGTATGGGACTGCTTCACTTTTAAGTGCTATACGGACTGGTTTGCAATTCAGTAGGCCCAACTCGCCAAACATATCTTCGGAAATCTCATTCACTCTGGCCACGAGGCCCAAGTCACAGGCTGCTTTTCTGCTCAATAAATTGTTAACACACTGACCTCGAATCACATGCACCCACATGGTGAACTTTCTTTGCTTGTACTCACAGCTGGCAAGAAATTTCCCCGCACAATCAATGCGGCCACCAGGACTATGGACATTTGTAGTAACCTTCGCCAGCTGGGGCTGTCGAGGCAGTTTCATAAATTCAGCAAAAGACATTACAGTGATATCTGCTCCTGTGTCAATCTTAAAATCAACTTTGTCTCCCATTACAGTAAAAGTAACTTTCCAATCTTCCTCCAAGCTTGGCCGTTCCACAACGGACCCCACAAAAGACACTTCCTGACCCTCCTGGTCACCATCCACCTGCATCTCCTTAATGTATTCAGTTTTTCACACCACTTCAAAATGGCCCATTCTGTTACATTTTCTGCATCTTTTATCTCTGGCCGGGCATATAACACTCTGATCATGGGCACGGTAGCACTGCGTGCATCGGGCATGTTGCGCCCATCCACTTCTAGGCCTTTCCATTACTTTAGATCTACCGCTCACACTGTGCCTTTCACTAGCAGTTTTCCTAGACTGTTGCACTTCATCCACAATACTCTCAGACCTCAGATCAGCACTTTGCTTTTTCACCAGTTCACTCTGGCGGGCCATCCTAATAGCCCCATCTAACGTTAAATCAGGCTCTAACTGCAGCTTCAGTGAGACTTCAGCATCTGCAATTCCAATAACTATTCTGTCTCTGATTTGCTCCTCTTTAGCAACACCAAACTCACAGAATTCAGCTAGTTCATACAGGCTGCGCACAAATGACTCCACAGATTCTCCCACACCCTGATTACGTTTGTGAAAACAAGCTCTCTCATGAATCACATTTCTTTTGGGCACAAAGTGGGCACTGAGTTTATCCATAACTATATCAAAGTTAAATTCTTCCCCTTCTTGGAAAGTAAAAGCATTGAACACTGGCTCCACATCTTTCCCCATAGAGTATAAAAGAGAATTAACTTGTACATCACCACTCTCCTTGTTCAGTTTGGAAGCAATCCTGAAGCGCTGAAACCGCTGACGCCATGTGGGCCAAGCTGCAGACTGAGAAGTCAAAAGGCTCAGGTGGGGTAAACTTTGACATCGTCATCATCAGAAACAGAAGCGTAGTCCAGAACTTCTGACACCATGTCATGAGATGCAGGACATATGCAGGACACAGCAATGATGGTACAACTTTATTTTATTGCAGAGCATAGCAATACACATCTAGTCAGGTTGATTGTACTAAAACTAACTGCGACACAGACACCGGACCTAAACCCCGCCCACAAAGTAGTGACATCACATCCTGCTTTCATCACACAAACAACACCAATGACCGCACTTTGCTCTAGACAAAAAACTCAGTGGCCAATTAAAAAATCATCAAAGTCTATTTATTGAAATAAGTCAATAAAGATACATATACAATCCAATTGGGTCAAACATGATTCGTATGCAAATACTGTAATTCCTTAATGGCCCTTACTATAGCAACTTTCTAACACACAATATATAGTGAATGAAAGCCCTTCTCCTCAATTAGGAACTGCACAATTCACATATATAAATTTCAATAACTAGCTAACACCTAAAGTGATAAATCCTTATTTACATATAATTAATTGAAGCGGTCCTTATACTTATCTCTATATACTGTTAAAGGCATATATTTGCATTTTTCTAAACTACAAACATTCTATAAATTATCATTATATGTCAATAAATCTACACAGTGTACTATTAAAACTACAATTACTAGTTTTCAGGTAAAATGACAGTGTAATTATTTTAATAATTACTTCTTATACAAACAATTAAACATCCCGCTCTGAATTCAGCGACTTAGGCAATCTGGAATCTAATTTAAATATCCAAAATACTTTACGTTGCTGTAATATTTCTTCCCTGTTTCCCCCTCTGATGTTTTTAAAGGGACATTAAACACTTTGAGATGGTAATATAAAATGATAAATTGTATATATAAAACAACTCTGCAATATAATTTCATTATTTATTGTGTCTTCTTTGCCTGTAATTCCATTCTGAAATTGTGAGCTTTTCAGTTCCTGTTAGAAATGGAAGTGTAGAACACTGTTATATTCCACACAGCCATTGGCTGCACACTCTAGTGACCTATTTATAACTGTCCCTAATTGGCCACATCAGAGAAGGTAACACAAGTTACAACATGGCAGCTCCCAGTGCTTTATAGACACTAAAACTTTACACTTATCTTGTCACTTTTTAAACAACTAATTAAACTTTAAAAAATGCATCTACATGTTAGTCATGGACTAATCTTTTCTTTGAATGCATCATTCTATCTAGCATGTATTGAGTGTTTAATGTCCCTTTAAGGACACATTGAATACCTTGGAATGTTAAAAGTGAAGTATTGGAATTATGCTCTCTCTTAAAATGTATGTTGTAATCAAAGCACATACAGTTGTAATCAAAATTATTGGGGTAGTCGAATTGGGGTCTTCTATTGCTCGCAAATTTTCCAAAAAGTGATCTATGAGGGGTCTAGTAGTTAAACCCACATATTGTCTATATACAAGTTATTCAACCCCCATTGCAAATCAGGTTTGTTATAAAAATGTACAGACCTTGAGCTGTTTGCAATGAACAAATCAAACAAAAGCAAATGAAATAGCACTACACAATGAATGTGTCAGGACCTCCTTCCTTTTCCGTATTTGAGCTCCCTAGTACCAGCATACCTTGCTGGATTATTGCAGTTCCTGCTTACTCAGTAGGTGTATCGCAAGTCTCTCTAGCCACTTCACTCTCTTATTCTAAACTGCAACTCTCAAGTTGCTACCGCCTTGTCAGACTTCCAGACTGCTAACCTGTTTCCTGAAGCGATTACAAAGGATTGATGTGGTAATTCAGCGCTAAGATGACCCCTAAGCTGTGAAACACAGAGGGGGTCTAACCAACCCCCACAAAACAAAGGTATAAGAAAAGGGGAGTGTTCACAGCGCCAAAAAGGCCTGGGGGTCAATATACACACAAAAACGGTTGAAGAGGTAAAATAAATAAATATATTTATTCCATACAATTAAAATGATTAGGATATGTTAGTAAATTTATTACATATACAATAAAAAGTGGGTCAATACGGGATAAGTAATATGACCCTGCTTTCCTAAACAGGAATGGGTGTAAAGTGTATCACAACTAAAGCTAATTGGGGAAAGCAAGCCCTTACATAAAAAGTAATTACATAAGAAGTAATGTATTGACTTTCACATTAAACAAAACAATGGATAAAATTGGTTAGAATAAACTAACAGATGTGAATACGATGGAAAACAATGTGTTAAGAATGTGAGCAGCTAAAAAAGAATATGAGCAGCTTGTTACTAGTAACGATGCCCCAATAGGAAGGAGTTAAAATGACTAAAAAATGACTAAAAAAATGTGCAGCGCTGCGTGGGTTAGCACAATAGAAAAACAGCTGGCAAATATAAACTAATGAATGTTGGCAGCTGATTACTGGTAGCGATATCTCTGTAGGGCTGGGTGAATGGCTGAATAGTATAGTGCTAGAGTAGATAGCACGATAAGAAACAGCCAACAGTTATGGATCCATATCTGAGGATTGACCACGGTAAGATCCTGGAACTAAGGTGCTGGTAGAAGCCGCACTCAGAAACGGAAATCTAAAACACCGGGTTCTCCCAAAGTGGTGAAGTGTACCACAACGGTTAATATGTGATTAACACACAAAGTGCTTGGGGTGTGAAACAAATAATAATAATAAAGAATCAAATAAACAGTTATGACAAATGCAAACAATTTACATTGGTGAACCAAATTATCTAGAATTCATCAGACGTGTAGATATCCAAAAAATTGATGTTCAACAAAGGATCAATACAAAAAGTTTGTGCGTGAGCAAAAAAGTATATAAAATAATTAAAAAATGTCAGTGAAACAAATGGTGACGGTAAATGAATCAAAAAAAAAGGGGGGTATATCCAGCAAAATATCGTGATGAAAAATCAAACTGTGAAATAGAGTGTGAAATAGAGTGTGTATATGTAATACATTTACTAACATATCCTAATCATTTTAATTGTATGGAATAAATAAATTTATTATTTTACCTCTTCAACCGTTTTTGTGTATATATTGACCCCCAGGCCTTTTTGGCGCTGTGAACACTCCCCTTTCCTGAAGCGATTACGCCAACCTTTGCTGTTTTTGCCTTGTTGCGAGTCTCTGTGCTCGCTTACATCATCAGCTAACGCCTAACCTCTCCCTGCTCTGTCAGACGCCGGAGTTTCAAGAACCACCAACAAACAACCAGCTGCTCTGCCAATTTGCTCCTATGCTGGCTCTCTCCTGCACCGCAGCTAAGCAGATCCATTGAGCAGGTCGTATGTACACTAACTCTTGCTATTGCATTCACATATGTATATTTGTAAACGTACCTGACTATTGCTACTGTTGCCAATTCTTACCTCTTAACCTGCAAACAAAGATATTTCACTTAAGCTTTCTTAGCTGTACTGCTCCAAGTGCCTGAAAAATCTGTGTGCAACTTTCCTGACACCTAACTCAAGCCTATAGGAAGACAGCAAGGATAATTTTAGCTATTTCAGATAGCTGGTATCCTCACTGTCACACTTACCAATTTGCCAGTAACTACTTGTAACAAATAAACAAGTTACAACCTAAACTTACTATTAGCTCTATGTATTGATACTACTTCTATGTACACACAGTCAGTGTAGTTCTGACATAACTTGCTTAGATCTGACATAATAATCCAGCCACAAGGAAATGGATCCAGCTGTCGTGGTGAATCAGGTAGTGGCTCTCACGCAAAGTCTGGATGCTTTGTCTCAGACTATTAGAGACATACAAACAGAAAATCAAATTGTTAAGGATTGCCTTAGGGAAATATACACAGCTAAAGCTGCACCCACAGACACCCAGCCAGAACCTCAGGTTTCCTTACCTGAAAAATTCACTAGTAATAGGTCGCTGTTCAAAGAATTTAGGAATGCCTGCCAACTCCTCTTTTAACTCAAACCTAGGACATATAACACCGATAGGTTAAAGGTCTTAACCATCATTTCCTACCTCAGTGGGGAGCCGCGTGCCTGGGCAGATTCTTTCTATGAGACTCAGAGTCCTATTCTGAACACTTTGGATGATTTCCTAAAAGCTCTTTCCTCCATATATGGCAACCCTTTTAAGCAGAACTCAGCAGATATATCCTTAAGGGCCATTAAACAGGGAAAATATCCTGTTGAAGATTTCATAGCGCAGTTCAAAATCCACGCCATGGTTTCCAAATGGAATGAGGTTTCGTTAAGAAACCAGTTTCGACTTGGCTTGTCAGGGGACATAAAAGACGAACTCTCCAGGATTGGAATACCGGATAGACTTGAAGATTTATTTACCCTCTGTACGACTATAGACAGACGACTCCGCGAACGCAAAATGAAGAAGGCTAGCACAACAACTTCATACAAGCGTTTCTCCCCCACTACTACCAATATCAATGATGCTGAGTCTCCCATGGACATCGGTTTCCTAAGAGGTCCCCTCACCTCAGAAGAGAAGAGTAGAAGACGTTCGCTGAATTTATGCATGTACTGTGCATCTACAGATCATGAAGTGAAGACCTGTCCTCTCTTAAAAAAGATAAAAACCGGTAGGAGAACCATTATCTCACTCAGTATTCCTGTAAATAATAGTACTAATCCTTATTTCACCTTAGCTTTTTCATTACAGTGGGACTCACATCGCCTAAACACTGAAGCCATTGTCGATACTGGGGCATGTGGTAATTACATCGATAAAGAGTTTGTTATCCTTAATAAAATTCCTATCCTTGCAAAACGATTCTCAGTCTCTATTAACCTCATTGATGGTACTTCTCTTTCCTCAGGTCCAGTCACACATGAGACAATACCCTTGCTTATTTGTACTAGTTCCGGACATAGGGAAGTTATAACTTTTGATGTACTAACCAGTCCTATTTATCCCATTATTCTAGGTTTCTCTTGGCTCAAGGTACATAAACCCACTTTCATCTGGCATGACATGACTCTTTAACTTACTTCACACTATTGCAAACAGACATGCTATCCGCTGAACAATATTTTACTGTTGGCCACCTCAGAACTACCCTCTGTATATAAAGACTTCCATGACGTATTTAACAAAACAGAAGCAGATACTCTACCACCCCATAGGCCATATGACTGCCCAATCGACTTACTACCCGGTGCAACTATCCCATATGGCCATATATACCCCTTGTCGAAGCCTGAATTAGACCGCTTAAAAGTATATTTACAGGAAAATTTAACAAAAGGGTTCATAAGACCATCTACATCCCCAGCAGGTATGTTTTTTGTAAAAAACAAAGACCAATCACTAAGGGCCATAATAGATTATAGAGAATTAAAGAAGAGGACCAAGAAGAACCGTTACCCATTACCTTTAATCCCGGAGTTAATAGAGAGGTTACGTACTGCCAAGATCTTTACAAAGTTGGACCTCAGGGGTGCTTATAACCTCGTAAGAATCAGAGCCGGAGATAAATGGTTGACAGCTTTCCGTACCCGCTATGGCCTCTACAAATATACTTTCATGCCTTTTGGGCTAGGTAACGCTCCGGCTATATTTTAATGTTTTATAAATGACATCTTTAGAGATATTTTAGACATATTCATTGTTGTGTATCTCGATGATATCCTTATATTCTCAGAAACACAAGAACAACATGTCATACATGTAAGAACAGATCTCGCCCGCCTAAGCAAACATAGGTTATACACAAAATTAGAAAAATGTACATTCAACACCACACAAGTATCATTTTTGGGTTATGACATCTCTAGCTCTGGTATTAAAATGGATGACACTAAGATCCTTGCCATTAAGCACTAGCCTACCCCTAAAACTAGGAAGGAAGTACAAAGGTTCCTTGGCTTTGCCAACTTTTATCGGAAATTCATACCTAATTTCGCCTCACTAGCTAAACCCCTGACAGGTCTCACTAAACTGGACAACACATTTTTCTGGACCCAAATCTGTCAGTCGGTATTCGAACAACTCAAGTTGAGATTTATCACTGCCCCAATATTGAAATTCCCTGATACTGATCTACAATTCATCATTGAAGTAGACGCTCCAGATTTTGCTTTAGATGCTGTACTCTCACAAAAACAAGGTAGATGGTAGATGCTCTCTCCAGGTGACTGCAGACCACCAACATATCATCTTCCCACTACTGTAATCCCTAAGTCTAACTTCCTAGCACTACTTATAAATCACCACCCAGATTTTAAGCATTCCCAGTTATCTGATACCTCAAGACCACATCAACATCTCCAAGTAAAGGAGGATGGACTCTACTACCATGGTAATCAACTCTATGTACCACCTAATTATAGAACTCAGTTCCTACGTTCATCTCATGACTCTCCCCTTTCTGGACATTTGGGTGTTCGAAAGACTCTGGACCTATTGCAACGAGACTGTTGGTGGCCCTCCATGACCAACACGGTTAGGGATTACATCTCTCACTGCACTGTTAGCACCACATCTAAACCATCTCACCAATTCCCTGTCGGATTACTGCAACCCTATCCAGTTCCCCGGAAACCGTGGACTGACATCGCAATGGACTACATTGATGACTTACCAAAGTCATCTTCCTACACTACTACTATCCAAGTTGTAGTGGACTCCAAAATGGCACACTTTATACCTGCTACAAGTCTACCTACTGCTCAGCAGACATCAGAGATGTTCATCAGAGAGATTGTACGCCTGCATGGTTTGCCTACCGTTATCCTCACTGACAGGGGGTCGCAGTTCACATCCAGGTTCTGGAAACATCTTTGCTCATCCCTACACGTCACCCAAAAACTTACCACATCTTACCATCCTCAGACCAACGGTCAAACCGAGAGGACTAACCAGTGGATAGAACAATATCTCTGCTGCTATTGTTCCAATCAACAGGACACTTGGGCCACTCATTTACCTTTAGCAGAATTCACATACAATAATGTCACTAATGTACTGTATCTTCAGCTCAAAGCCCCTTTTTTTATTAACTACGGATTACATCCTAGGATTAACTATTATCCCTGAGTTAAAACTTCTTATCCTCAAGTCTATGATACCGTCAACAGCATCTCTGAGACATTCTATGTCATCCAGAACAACATCAAGTATGCACAAGCCTCTCATAAAAAATACTATGATCTACGACATAGGCAACAGCCCGTCTATCAGGTAGGACAGTTGGTAGGGCTCTCGACCAGGAATTTGAGATTGTGAACACTTTCAAAGAAGCTCAGTAAACTCTTTATCGGACCTTTCCCGATTTGAGCCATTTTTAATCCCTCTACAGTCACTCTACAGCTCCCTGACACCTATAAAATTCATCTAACCTTCCATGTTTCTCTCATCAAACCATGTCTCTCCACAGGTGTCCCCCCTAGTTCTGTCTCTCATGCTGTTACTCAGCCTCCTGATGTTGAATATAAGGTCCAGAGTATCCTGGATTCAAGACACCGTCATGGAGTTTTGGAGTATCTTGTGCATTGGACTGGCTATGATCATGCTGAGGATTCCTGGGAACCTGCAACCAACCTGTCCGCCCCCAGGTGTGTCTCCCTCTTTCATAGACAGCATCCGGACAGGCCTTTTCCGTAAACCTCACAGAGGTTTTCCTTGGGGGGGACTATGTCAGGACCTCCTTCCTTTTCCCTTTTTTGGTACCTTTAAGGTGTTAATTGACCTCTAACTTTCGTATTTAAGCTCCCTAGTACAGCATACCTTGCTGGATTATTGCAATTCCTGCTTACTCAGTAAGTGTATCGCAAGTCTCTCTAGCCACTTCACTCTCTTATTCTAAACTGCAACTCTCAAGTTGCTACCACCTCGTCAGACTTCCAGACTGCTAACCTGTTTCCTGAAGCAGTTATGTCAACCTTTGCTATTATTGCCTTGTTGTGAGTCTCTGTGCTTGCTTACGTCATCAGCTACCGCCTAACCTCTCCCTGCTCTGTCAGACGCCAGAGTTTCATGAACCGCCAACAAACAACCAGCTGCTCTGCCAATTTGCTCCTATGCTGGCTCTCTCCTGCACCACTGCCAAGCAGATTCATTAAGCAGGTCGTATGTACACTAACTCTTGCTATTGCATTCACATATGTATATTTGTAAACGTACCTGACTATTGCTACTGTTGCCAAGTCTTACCTCTTAACCTGCAAACAAAGATATTTCACTTAAGCTTTCTTAGCTGTACCTCTCCAAGTGCCTGACAAATCTGTGTGCAACTTTCCTGCAGTAAAGTTTGACACCTAACTCAAGCCTATAGGAAGACAGCAAGGATAACTTTAGCTATTTCAGATAGCCGTTATCCTCACTGTCACACTTACCAATTTGCCAGTAACTACTTGTAACAAATAAACTAAGTTACAACCTAAACCTACTATTAGCTCTCTGCATTGATACTACTTCTATGTACACGCACTCAGGGTAGTTCTGACATAAATTGCTTAGATCTGAAAGAATGCTTCAAGTGGTTTCCCCAGATTCAACTGAAAATGCAACTTTTAATGAATTCTGCAGTTTCAAAACTATTCAACCCCTTCATGGCAAGCATCTTTAGTACTTAGTAGAGCACACTTTTGCTGTTATGACCTGCTGCAAACGAGATGCATAGCCAGACACCAGCTTCTGGCAATGTTCCTAGAGAATCTTAGCCCATTCCTCATGAGCAATAGCCTCTAGTTCAGTAATATTCTTGGGTTTGAATGCTGCAACCGCATTCTTCAAATCGCACCAATAGATTTTTTATAGGGTTCAAGTCAGCTGACTGTGATGACCACTGTATAATCTTCCAGGTTTTCTACTGCAACCAAGCCTTCATGGAATTTGAGGTATGCTTTTCCTGTTGGAAGCTCCAATGACGCCCAAGCTTCTGTTTTCTCACAGATGACATGACGTTTTCTTCTAGGATTTCCTGATACTTCAATGAATCCACTTCAATTAATCCAACATATACACTGTTTTTTTGGGGTATAAACCTTATTTAGTATTACTAGACATATACTTTTTTCTATGTTTATTTAGATACACCTTCCTTCCAACCGATTCTTAACGTATTTTTTCCTAAAAAAAATTCAATTCACATTATCTTCTTTGACACATCTCAGGTGCACCTTATAATTATACTTTTTGTATAAAAATTTCCAATTAATCCATCTTGCCTTCCACACGTTGCAGATTTCCAGTGCCAGAGGATGCAAAGCAGCCCCAGAGCATCACCTAGCCACCACCTTGCTTAACTGTAGGCAGAATTTTCTTTTCAGTGTATGCTTCATTCTTTTTCTTTCAGACATACCACTGATCCATCGGGCCAAAATAATTCCAGTTTTGTTGCATCACTCCACAGAACCGAATCCCAAAACATATGTGGCTTATTTATATGATTTTGAACATAATGGTGCTGTTTTTTCTTGTGCTTTTGTGTCAGTAGTGGAGCATGTCTTGTAGTTCTGGAATGGAAACCTTCGGCGTTTATTATGTGCCTTACTGTGTAAACTGAAACCTCAGTGCTTGTTGCTAGTGATGTCGTGAATAGTTCGCCGGCGAACATAGCTTGTTCGCGTTCGCCGCGGCGGGCGAACATATGCGATGTTCGATCCGCCCCCTATTCGTCATCATTGAGTAAACTTTGACTCTGTATCTCACAGTCTGCAGACACATTTCAGCCAATCAGCAGCAGACACTCCCTCCCAGACCCTCCCAGCTCCTGGACAGCAGCCATTTTAGATTCATTCTGATCCTGCATTCTTAGTGAGAGGAGGGATAGTGTAGCTGCTGCTGATTTTATAGGGAAATTGATAGCTAGGCTAGTGTATTCAGTGTCCACTACAGTCCGGAAGGACTCATCTGATCTCTGCTGTAAGGACAGCACCCCAAAAAGCCCTTTTTAGGGCTAGAACATCTTTTTTTTTTTTTTTTTTTGCCTGTGTAATTTTGACTGTGAAACATCAGTCAGCTAGTGTAATCTAATTGCAGTTGCCTGCCTTCAGTGCCACCACTCATATCTGGTGTAACAGTAGTGTAAATTAAAAAAAAAAAACTTTTTTGACTGTGAAACATCAGTCTGCTAGTGTAATCTATAAGCAGTTGCCTGCCTACCAGCGTGTGTGCCAGGCCCACTTGCCAACTAGTGCCACCACTCATATCTGTTGTAACAGTAGTGTAAATTTAAAAAAAAAACAACTTTTTTGACTGTGAAACATCAGTCTGCTAGTGTAATCTATAAGCAGTTGCCTGCCTACCAGCGTGTGTGCCAGTCCCACTTGCAAACTAGTGCCACCACTCATATCTGTTGTAACAGTAGTGTAAATTTAAAAAAAAAAAACTTTTTTGACTGTGAAACATCAGTCTGCTAGTGTAATCTAATTGCAGTTGCCTGCCTGCCAGCGTGTGTGCCAGGCCCACTTGCTAAGTGCCACCACTCATATCTGTTGTAACAGTAGTGTAAATTAAAAAAAAAAAAAACTTTTTTCACTGTGAAACATCAGTCTGCTAGTGTAATCTAATTTCAGTTGCCTGCCTGCCAGCGTGTGTGCCAGGCCCACTTGCCAACTAGTGCCACCACTCATATCTGTTGTAACAGTAGTGTAAATTTAAAAAAAACTAAACTTTTTTGACTGTGAAACATCAGTCTGCTAGTGTAATCTAATAGCAGTTGCTTGCCTGCCAGCGTATGTGGCAGGCCCAATTGCCAACTAGTGCCACCACTCATATCTGTTGTAACAGTAGTGTAAATTAAAAAAAAAAAAACTTTTTTGACTGTGAAACATCAGTCTGCTAGTGTAATCTAATAGCAGTTGCCTGCCTGCCAGCGTGTGTGCCAGGCCCACTTGCCAACTAGTGCCACCACTCATATCTGTTGTAACAGTAGTGTACATTTTTAAAAAAAAAACTTTTTTGACTGTGAAACATCAGTCTGCTAGTGTAATCGAATTGCAGTTGCCTGCCTGCCAGCATGTGTGCCAGGCCCACTTGCTAAGTGCCACCACTCATATCTGTTGTAACAGTAGTGTAAATTTAAAAAAAAAAACTTTTTTGACTGTGAAACATCAGTCTGCTAGTGTAATCTAATTGCAGTTGCCTGCCTGCCAGCGTGTGTGCCAGGCCCACTTGCCAACTAGTGCCACCACTCATATCTGTTGTAACAGTAGTGTAAATTTAAAAAAAAAACTTTTTTGACTGTGAAACATCAGTCTGCTAGTGTAATCGAATTGCAGTTGCCTGCCTGCCAGCGTGTGTGCCAGTCCCACTTGCCAACTAGTGCCACCACTCATATCTGTTGTAACAGTAGTGTACATTCTTTTAAAAAAAACTTTTTTGACTGTGAAACATCAGTCTGCTAGTGTAATCGAATTGCAGTTGCCTGCATGCCAGCGTGTGTGCCAGTCCCACTTGCCAACTAGTGCCACCACTCATATCTGTTGTAACAGTAGTGTAAAAATTTTTAAAAAAAACTTTTTTGACTGTGAAACATCAGTCTGCTAGTGTAATCTAATTGCAGTTGCCTGCCTGCCAGCATGTGTGCCAGGCCCACTTGCTAAGTGCCACCACTCATATCTGTTGTAACAGTAGTGTAAATTTAAAAAAAAAAAACTTTTTTGACTGTGAAACATCAGTCTGCTAGTGTAATCGAATTGCAGTTGCCTGCCTGCCAGCGTGTGTGCCAGTCCCACTTGCCAACTAGTGCCACCACTCATATCTGTTGTAACAGTAGTGTAAATTTAAAAAAAAAACTTTTTTGACTGTGAAACATCAGTCTGCTAGTGTAATCGAATTGCAGTTGCCTGCCTGCCAGCGTGTGTGCCAGTCCCACTTGCCAACTAGTGCCACCACTCATATCTGTTGTAACAGTAGTGTAAATTTTTTTTAAAAAAACTTTTTTGACTGTGAAACATCAGTCTGCTAGTGTAATCGAATTGCAGTTGCCTGCCTGCCAGCGTGTGTGCCAGTCCCACTTGCCAACTAGTGCCACCACTCATATCTATTGTAACAGTAGTGTAAATTGTTTTTAAAAAAAACTTTTTTGACTGTGAAACATCAGTCTGCTAGTATAATCGAATAGCAGTTGCCGGCCTGCCAGCGTGTGTGCCAGTCCCACTTGCCAACTAGTGCCATCACTCATATCTGTACAGTAGTGTAAAAATTTTTTAAAAAACTTTTTTGACTGTGAAACATCAGTCTGGTTTTTTGTGTCAGGCTCACAGCGTATACTGTGCCCACTCACAGTACCTTGCACGCCTAGTAGCACTAATCGAAAAAAAAAATGACAGGCAGAGTGTCATAATATCAGTATATCTTTACAGCCTGTCCCTTTAAGAACTGCCTGTTGTGTTCCTTTATAAGCATCCTAGCTGCTTTGCTCATTGCTTGTTATTGAGGAACCTCCCCTGGTTTCATTAGAGCCACTTACTGCCTTGTTCAGCTGCTTCCTGCAGCATATCCTGGAAGTCTGCCTTCAGATTCAGTGTGCACCTGGACACCTCCCCCTTCAGACTGGAGCTTTGCAGTTAAACAGAAGCCTGCTGCTCTTTGGTAACAACACATCCTTTTTGTCAGCGGATTCCAGTAAGTACTTACTGCATTACCATTGTACTACAGACTGTTGCTGTTTGAAGTCTCACTTTTCTCAGTTGTTCCAGCTTCTGATACTATAACCAAGACTTTGTTTATCCTGCATGTGATTGAGGAATTGAAACAACCAGTTTACAAGTTCCTTTGCTTAATGCTCTTATTTTTTCTTTATGCTGTTAACCATCGATGTAGCAAATTATCAGCATCTTTATTTTTATATATTTTCTGAGTCCACACACTGATTATTTCATTTGCAAATGTTACATTAAGATCAATTACTAACCACTATATTAAGAATGTAATGTTAAAGTTAAACTTACATTCTGATAAGGTGGGATATAAAAACTCTGCAGTTAGTTTTTATTTCAAAACAGTATGTGAAGTAAAACTAAAGCAGAAACAACACTACTTAATTTTTTCTATATAATTGACTGAATCTGCACATTTGATTCTTTTACCTAAGGAACACTTCTGATTATCAGCAGCTGTGACACAGAGGCAGGCCAACCCGCAGGTGCCGTCGTGGTCGTGGTGCTGTGATTCCCTTTGGCCATAGAATAATGCCCAGTGTTAGGCCACGTACCATTAACACGAAAAGTTCTGATGAAATAGTTGACTTTATAACACAGGACACCCAATCTTCTACAGCTTCCGCTCGTAACCTTGACGCACCATCCTCCTCCTCTAGCTAAGCTTCGGGCACCTCTCAACTTACCACTCGCCCGCCTGCTGCCACCACCGACACTAGCACCACAGCCGCCTCACTTGATCGGTCAGAGGAGTTATGTACACCTCAGTGTGAAGAAATGAGTGATGCACAACCATCATTGACAGAGGATGTAGATAACTGTGATATGTCTCAGTCAGGCAGCATTACAGACATGGACGACGCACGGTATGATGATGATGATGATGTTGTACCCGCCGTTGCTTCCATTGTTGAGTTGTCAGATACAAGTGAAGGGGTTGATGATGACGATGCGTCCGTGGATGTCACGTGGGTGCCCGGTAGAAGAGAAGAAGAACAGGGGGAAAGTTCAGATGGGGAGACAGAGAGGAGCAGGAGGAGGAGACGAGTTGGAAGCAGGGAGAGGTCGTCGCAAGGAGCTAGTGGCACAGTCAGACAGCATGCATCGGCACCCAGGGTCAGCCAGATAGCATGCCAATCAACGCATGCTGTTGCCACCATCAGAATGCCGTCATCGCAGAGCTCAGCAGTGTGGCATTTTTTTATGTGTCTGCCTCTGACAACAGCAATGCCATTTGCAACCTGTGCCAAAAGAAACTGAGTCGTGGGAAGTCCAACACCCACCTAGGTACAACTGCTTTGCGAAGGAACATGATCTCACATCACAAACGCATATGGGATGAACACATGAGGACAAGCAGCACACAAACTCAAAGCCGCCATCCTCCTCCTGGTCCAGCATCTTCAGCCACGTCAACCACTGCTGTGCTCCTTGCCCCCTCTCAACCATCCGCCAATCCGTCACTCTTCCAGAGCAGTTCCTGCTCATCTGCCCACAGTCAGGTGTCTGTCAATAACATGTTTGAGTGTAAGAAGCCAATGTCACCAAGTCACCCCCTTGCCCGGCGTCTGACAGCTGGCTTGTCTGAACTCTTAGCCCACCAGCTTTTACCATACAAGCTGGTGGAGTCTGAGGCATTCCAAACATTAGTAGCTATTGGGACACCGCAGTGGAAGGTACCCGGCCAAAATTTCATAAATCAATGCCATATACATGTCCCCTGATGGGGGACGTAACAGGGATTAAACTGATAAGAATAGTACTAGTTAACACACCACTCCTATCTGGTGGCACAGTAGATTGCACGCGCAGTGCCCCAAATTCAGAGCCTCGGGCCCCTCAACTGCCTCTGGGAACCTTACCATGGGTCCCAGCCGCCCGTCTTGTAATTCTCTGTCTGGGAAATTATCTATCTATCAAATCTATTTATCTATCAAATCTATCTATCTCTATCTATCGTATCTATCATCAAATGTATCTATTGCAGCTATTGATCTATCTATCTATCTATCTAATCTATGTATCTATCTATCTCGTGGCCGGACCGACCAAGCATCTTTTTCCATCTCCCGGTTCCTAAAATCATCTCCGGGTTCCTAAAATTGATGCCATACCTGTACTCGATTGTGCAAAAGGAAGTAATGGCATATGGGGTCTTTCATGCTGTTGTGCCTGTTGAGGGACCCTCATATAAAATGGCTGAAGGAGAACGACCTGTACTGGGTGTCCAAGCATCTTTTTCCATCTCCCAGTTCCTAAAATCATCTCCGGGTTCCTAAAATCGCTGCCATATACACGTCCCCTGATAGGGGACGTAACAGGGATTAAACTGATAAGAATAGTATTAGTTAACACACCACTCCTATCTGGTGGCACAGTAGATTGCACGCGGTGCTCTGACAAAATGCAGACGGACATTTGGCAGACGGACATTTGGCCGACAGGCAGAAAGCTAAAGAATGTTCCGATTTTGGCTGAGGGCAGATACACAGAGTGCTCTGTTCTAATCAGAGCCTCGGGCGCAGCAACTGCCTCTGGGAACCTTACCATGGGTCCCAGACCACCCATCTTGTAATTCTCTGTCTGGGAATTGATCTATCTATCAAATATATCTATTTATCTATCAAATCTATCTATCTATCTATCTATCTATCTATCGTATCTATCATCAAATGTATCTATTGCTTCTATTTATGTATCTATCTCGTGGCCAGACCGACCAAGCATCTTTTTCCATCTCCCGGTTCCTAAAATCATCTCCGGGTTCCTAAAATCGATGCCATAGGGGATGTAACAGGGATTAAACTGGTAAGAATAGTACTAGTTAACACACCACTCCTATCTGGTGGCACATTAGATTGCACGCGCAGTGCCCCAAATTGGAAGTAGGAGGACCGACCAAGCATCTCATCTCTGTGTGATTCCTGTTCTTGTTGGACAGTTAATTGGTCAGTCATGTTGCACAGCTCCTCAATGTGAAAAATCTTCCTGGTTAGCTCGTCGTTCTCTTTTTCCCAGCTGCTGGATCTGATCAGAGATTGTGAGTAAAACCTGCTCCTGCTGCTGGGTGATCTCACTCAGGACTCGCTTCTCTAGGTCTTCCAGCTGTTTCCTGATGTCCCTAATCAGGGCAGTCAGTCTCTCTGTTACACCAGCTGCTTTCTCTTGCACCCCTCTCCTGTGCTTCTGCAGACTCTGGACTCTTTTCTCAGTCTCCTCTCTCTTTGTGGTCAGTTTCTGCAGAACATTTCTCAGTTTCTTTTTCTTCTTCTCAGAAGCCTCATTCAGCAGCTCGACCTGGTGTCCCCTGTGCTCTCCGGCCAGGGAGCAGGACACACAGATACAGGCAGCATCCTCAGTGCAGTAATATAATAGGAGCATCTTGTGGGTGGAGAATTTTCTGTTACCCCAGGAAGTGATTGCACATGCAGTGACATCAGTGAGGACAAGGAACGGGACATGGCTAGCTTGGTATCCAACCTTGTGCAAATGGGGATTTGTTGCGGTTGTGCAAATGGACTGTTTGCGCTTGTTTGCGGTGCATTAAATGGGGAGTTTGGTCTGTCACTGTGAAGCGGGCGTAACCCTTACACTACCTGAACGATACAACATCATACCTGATGTTTTAAAGCACGTTATTCCAAACAATTTAGGAATTTTAGGTGATTTGTGCCCTTTATGGATTAAAACCAGACTCTTCATCAACTATGTAATTTTCCATGGGAGTTTTGCCATGGATCCCCCTCCGGCATGCCACAGTCCAGGTGTTAGTCCCTTGAAACAACTTTTCCATCACTTTTGTGGCCAGAAAGAGTCCCTGTGGGTTTTAAAATTCGCCTGCCTATTGAAGTCAATGGCGGTTCGCCCGTTCGCAAAATTTTGTGGAAGTACGCATTCGCTGTTCGCGAACGCAAAATTTTAGGTTAACGACATCACTACTTGTTGCCACCAAGTCTTGCTGCTGCTTGTTTGCAGTCACTGAAGGGTTTTTTATCAACTGACCTTCTCAGAAATCTGGTTGCAGCCGTTAATAGCTTCCTTTTATGCCCCGTCCAGGTAGTGTAACCACTGTTCCTTCAACTTTGAACTTGCAAACTATTCTTCCAATGGTTTCTCTAGGAACATTCAGTGCTTTTGCTGTCTTTTTGTATCCTTTTCCTTGTTTGTGAAGGGCAATGATCTCTTCTCCAAGTTTTTGGAACATTCTTTTGAGTAAGCCATATTTCTAACATGCAGTAAAATATGACACTCAATAAAACCCTAGCAAGTTCAGGTATTTCATTTTTTCTAGCTCAAGCATACCTGGTGCTACTAATGAAGCCCTTGATTAGTTGCATCAGATGTACTTGAGACAACACCTTTTTTGCATATTTGTGCTGTTGTGAGGGATTCTATAGAGGGGGTTAAATAATTTTGAGGCTGTAGAATTCATTAAAAGTTGCATTTTCAGATGAATTTGGCAAAACCACTTGAAACGTTCATTATATTAGCGCTGCGGAATCTGTTGGTGCTCTACAAATAACCGATAATAATAATAATTATGTGTTGAGCTATTTCAACTGCTTTTGTTTGATTTGTTCATTGCAAACAGCTGAACGTCTCTAAATTTTGACAATAAACCTGATTTGCAAAAGGGGGTTGAATAATTTTGATTACAACTGTATAAACACATATACAGGCACATACTGTATATACACTTCTGAGGCCTTCCAGACAAATACCTTGAAACATGCAATATTAATGGGGGGGGTTCAGAAGAAATTTTTTTTTTTATGTCTATATATATATTAGAGCTGCGCATCTTCAGCTGTCTCACGATTCGATTACGATTATCATCGTAACAATTTGATTCGATTCGATTCTTCGATGCATCACGATTACTGCACTATTTCTGCCCAATTTTTAAATTTTTCAGAAAAAAAAATTCAATCAGTCAAAATATTGAAATAAACTCTTTTTTTATTTTATTAGCTCAAAAAAGGACACTCTTCCTGTGGCAAAGTCTGAACACAGCAGACAACAACAGTTTATAGAACAGTAAATACTAAATGGCAATTGTTGTATTGGTTTGGAAACAATATTATGGCATCAAACTGTAGTTACAGAGTACGTAGTGTAAAAAGTGCAGTGCTCGCAGTGTACTTCTTCAATAAAAGAAAATATTTAAATGTATATTTTATATATAGTATTAGTAAGTACACTATACACTTGTAAAGAAACATGAACAACAAATAAATGTCTAACCTATCTATGTTGGTTTTAATTTAATGTCTTTACTTACTTAGTAATAATAATATAATAATAGACATTAAATTAAAACCAAAATATATAGGTTAAAGGGCCAGTCTAGTCAAAATTAAACTTTCATGATTCAGATAGGGCATCTAATTTTAAACAACTTTCCAATTTACTTCTATTATCTAATTTGCTCAGTTCTTTAGATATCTTTTGTTGAAGATATAGCAATGCACATGTGCGAGCCAATCACGCAAGGCCTTTATGTGCAGCAACCAATCAGCAGCCACTGAGCATATCTAGATATGATTTTCAGCAAGTGATATCAAGAGAATGAAGCAAATGAGATAATGGAAGTAAATTAGAAAGTTGTTTAAAATGACATGCTCTTTCTAAATCACAAAACAAAAAATTTGGGTTTCATGTCCCTTTAAGCTTAAGTTACCACCATAATACCTTATTTGTGTGAAAATTGTCCTCCTCAGAAAACAAAACATAAATCCCTTATATACGGTACAAAATTACAGGTGCACTCCACTGTGCCTTCATGACTGTCAATTTGTGGCAAACAAACATCACGTGAATCTGGAACACAACACACAGCACAGAGTGTGCACACAACACACACATGTGATTGTGACATATACAATTAGTTTACACAGTTACAGACTTACAGTAGTACTAGAGAGACATTTAAAACAAGTAGCATTGAACTGAACTACTATAACTACAGTTTCTTCTTGATGATTATATTATCTTTATGGGATCACAAATATAATTAGTTAGTTATTAGTTACTGTTAAAGCAGTACTACACACAACTGAACAGTGACTGAGTCTGTCACTGAACAGTACACAGCAGTCACAGTCACACACAAACAAACAATGCATAAAAAAGCACACAGACATCAAGGAGTAAATCATGGTGAAGAAAGGGTGGCACGCCACTCACCTGAGGTGTGTGTGCTTTATTTTTGTATTGTGCTGTTGTGTGTGTGTGTGTGTGCTGTACTGTCTGTAGTGTACAGTATATTTGTGATCCAATAAAGATTTACTCAAGGCTTTTCCTTCCCCTAATATAGTGGTTTGGCTTCAGTCTCACTCTCTGCACACTCATAGACAGTTAGACAGTCACTAGACAGACACTAGAGACACAGTGGGACACACACAAACAAAAACATTCAAAGGCACCACAGCCAGTCAGCCACAGTCACACTCACACTCATAGACACTTAGACAGACACACATACAAACAAAAACATTCAAAGGCAGTTAAGACACTCAGTCTCACACACACTCATAGATAGATACATACAAAAAACATTTCAAACTGGCAATCACTCACTCACAGTCACACTCACACACTCATAAAGACAGTTAGACAGTACACACATTGTTATTGTTAACTGGTTGGTTATATTAGGTTAACCCCTACAGATCTGCCTGGGAGTGGGATGGCATTTGGGATCATAAACAAAAACATATGATATCTTTCTTAAAGGGTCTATTTAAAATAGACAATTTTTAGTGTGAATAATCCCTTATGCAATATGCACTCACTGCATTGCAAACAATACAGGGGTGTGCTGTAAACAATAGCACAACATCTACAAAACAGAGCACTTCCTGATTGGCAAACATCACAGTAACACTAGATTTAGTAATAGACATTATACAACAAGTAGCATTGAACTACTAGATTTACTAACTTTGATTATCTTTATGGGATCACAAATATATTGTTACACAACACACACACAGTCACAGTCACACACAGTCAAACAATACCAAAAAAAAACACACATCATAAAAAGAGTGAATCATGGTGAAGAAGGGTGACACTGACACCACACATGAGGTGTGTGCAGTTGTGTGTTGTTTCTTTTGTATTGTTTGTGTGTGTGTGTGACTGTGACAGAGTGACGTGGTCGGTCGTGTCGTGTAGTGTACTAGCATATTTTGTGATCCAACAAAGATTTACTCAAGGTTTTAAGCTTCATTTTTCAAAAAGCTATAAGCTATATAACAGTAACAAATATAAAATAACTTAACAGTAGTCTGCACTGGGCAGTGGGGCACACAGCACATTCTTCTGGATGTGCCAAAAAACATTAAATATTAATATTATAAACCTGAATCACTACTCAGAATTATGGAATATGTAGGTTTTTCTGTAAGAACACTAGTTGATCCACATGCTCTGGTTTGAGGGTGCTTCTTTTTGCCGTTACCACATCTCCTGCAGTGGAGAAAACCCGCTCTGCAGACACGCTTGTACCTGGGATACACAAGTATCGCTTTGACAAATGAGAGAGGAGGGGAAATATGACCTCATGTACATGCCACCAGTTCAAAGGGTCTTCAGTGAGAGGCAGAAATGGGGCTTTACAATATTTCTCTATTTCCTCTTCAGCCTTGGCATAGGGGGTCTTGGGTTCTATTGTACCTTCAGTGTCAGTGAAAGACTGTCCCAGCAAAGTCATGAGCAGCGATATGGACTTTCTTTTGGGAGGAGAAGGGTTATCCTCCTCGATGGGTGATTCTTCTTCCAGAGTTTCTTTTCCCTCAGGCAGTGGCACTTCATCCACGTTTGTCCTCCTAGATGTAACTGTACTAGTACACTCAATATGTGTTTGAACAAAAGAATAGAAAAAATAACATTCATTATTACCTCGAGCAGCCAGCCAGCTAATGCTATGTGTGTGCTCAGAGAGACAGTAATGCATAAATAAATGCATGCAACAGCTCACATCTATTAGAACTCGGGAGTGGACGGAGGAGGAGGAAAGTTGACTGACTGTGGTGTTTTCGAACTGACTTATATAATAAACCTTGTACTCATTAAACTAGCTACTAAGCAAGCTACTGCTAGCTAGCTAAGCCTATTTTGTTATGGATGGTATGTTTTATGTTTGTTTTCAATTTATACATTTTTCAAGAAACATGATGCAATTAAAATTACCTCCAAGGATGCAGCCTCCTCAGTCACTCCTCTGTATATCTCCAATCTCTCCTCCTCTGTGAGAATAAAAGGTAGTCCCTTAAAACGAGGATCCAGGGCAGAGGCTGTATAAAGTATCTTCTTCTCTGCCTCACTGCTGTACCTCTTCAGGAGATCTGTTTTGATGGAATTCTTGATCTCATGGATCATGGGTGTGTCTCCCATGGTGTCTGTCATGTTCTGGAGCAGTTGTGCATTTAGAGGGGCAATGAGAGAAACAGTTGGATTGCGCTCTTCTGACATCAGTGTGGTTGCATCTTTCATTGGCTTTAATGCACTCACAGCATCCTCTGCATTTGACACATCTGTTTTGTTGAGAGTGCAGAGATATGACTCACTTTTTCTGACTTCTGGAGACAACAATGTGGCACAGATTGCAGGTTGCTGTTCTAGGAACCTCTCGACCATTTCATATGAGCTGTTCCACCTTGTTGTCACATCAGTTATCAGCTTATGATTCTTCAGGCCAAGACATTTCTGTTTTTCTTTCAGACAGTGGTTTGCTGTAGTGCTGCGGTGAAAAAATGTTGATATTCGTCGCACTCTGCCTAAAAGCCTGGAGAGCGTGGCCACTTTCAGCGCCCGCTGGGATGCGAGATTCAGTGTATGGGCGAAGCATTTTACATGAGGGAATTTTCCAACTTGAGCAGCAACAATCATGTTCGACGCATTGTCGGTCACAAGCACTACAGATTTATCGGACAGCTGCCATTCTTCCACGACACGAGACAGTAGCTCCGCCAGATGAGAACCCGTGTGAGACTCATAAACTGCTCTCGTTTGCAGCACATGCGACAAGATCTTCCAGTCCTTGCTAACATAATGTGCAGTTACTGTTACATAAGACTCCGTCGTGACTGAAGTCCATGAATCACACGTTATTGCGACTCGACTGGCTTGGCTCATTGATGCAATTACCTGAGCTTTTGTTTCGTGGTAGAGTGCAGGTATAACGTTTTCTGTTAAGTGATTGCGTGACGATATCTTATAACGTGGCTCTAGCGTCTTCAACAGGTTGCGAAACCCAAGGTTTTCCACAACAGAGTAAGGCCGTAGGTCCTTCGCTATGAAAGTTGCCACAGCTTTGGTTATTCTCTTCCCTTTTTCAGAGTTGGGCGGCAAAGTTGACAGCATTACATCAATTCTTGGCTGATGAGCTTCAGCTAGTCTTGTTATTTCATTGGCAGTGGCACTGGCGGCAGCGGCAGGGGTTAGCATCTCAGAGTGAAAACGTCTAACGTGATTTCTCAAGTTAGTAGTATTCCCTAGGTATTTAATTTTTTTGTGACAGGCTTTACAAACCGCGTGTGTCTTGTCCAATTCGTGCTTTCCAGTATGTTCATAAAATCCAAAATGTGCCCAGATGCTTGCTTTTAAAATGCTAGGTGCATTTTTTATCTCTCTATCTTTTTTGTCTCCCTCTGTCATTTTAGCATGACATGTACATATGTGACGGATGATGTTGTTGTCAACGTCGAACTCTGTCAGTGTTAAAAAAAAAAAAAAACCACTAAGTTCAAGTTGTCAAAATGTCAAGCCGCAAATGTAAAATCAACAAGTACTAGTAACTTCAACTACTTGCCATACATTTTGCCAACATAATTTTTAAAACGAATTGCATTGCAGGGGACATTACTCAGACTCACTCACTCACTGACACTGTAAGTTACTGTAATATATTACACACTTAAAGGTGCAATGAAACCCAAACATTTACTTTCATTATTCAGATAGAGAATACAATTTTAAATAAACATCATAACTAACTTCTATTATTTAATTTGCTTCATACTTCTCAGATATCGTTTGTTGATGACATATTAGCAATGCATTGCACACACATTAGTGCACGACACAAGGAGGAGGCTATGCATTTCAACAAAGGATAAGCAAATTATATAATAGGGAAAGTTGTTTAAAATTGCATGCACTTTCTTGAATCACAAAATGGGTTTTATGGCCTTTAGTTTAGTATGTTTAAAAATGCAGCTTTTAGCCTTGTTAAGTTTTGTTAACTTATAAAAAAAAACAGGGATTGGGTTCTTCGGATTGGCATCTTTTAAGAGAGCACTCAGAGTCAGCACATGCATTTGCAATTGCATATTAAATTGCATATATAACATTTATTATATTAAATAAATAAATACTATTATATATAAAAAGTGTATATTATTAAAATATTTGAACTTCAGACCAGGCTTCCATCCATGTGAAAAACATGTAGATATAGATAGATACAGATTAGACTAATAGAGACATTAGACAATAATAGTATACTATATTTATAATACATTTTATATATGCAATATTCAATAATGCAGCAATTATGCAGCAGCCTGAGCCTCAGTCAGCAGTAGTAGTAGTATATACTACGTTAAGTAAATAATTTAATTGTACCCCTTATTGATTGTGCTCTTTCTTTCAGTAACTCTTTCAGTAAGCTAATAATTATTACTAGGCTATATAGGCATTAGGCAAGTATTTAATTGTACCCCTTATTGTGTAATAAATGTGTACCCCTTATTGATTTGCTCTTTCAGTAAGCTAATAATTAGTTTACTAGGCTATGGCAAGTAGGCACTAGGCAATAGGCATGGCAATGGCAATTATGGCATGGCATTGGCAATGACATTGGCAAAATGTACAACGTTTTTGGTAACTAAGCAGTTAGTTAGTTAGTCTAATTCTCACCATAGGTCTCCTCCTCTGTCTCCCACAAAATAAAAATGAGCCCGCCGTGTAGCTGTATACCGCCGTGTATACTCGGAGTCAGATTCGTCATCACATTCACCATCATCAATTTCAGGCAACACACTCCTGCTTTGCTCCTACTGTGTAACTTCGGCACTTCCAGAGACCGCCCATGGAGCGCCTATGTTGCTTTATTGGGTGACGTGACTTCAGTGACGTCAAAACGCTGTACCTCGCATTTTCGCGCACTTTCTGTTACTTGTCATGGAGGCTGGTCACGTGGGTAACGTTAATCGATTCTCGCGTCTCACTGCATCGATGCAGAATCGTTTCATGCCGCATCGCGATGCATCGTCAAAACGATTATTTTTGACAGGCCTAATATATATATATATATATATATATATATATATATATATATGTGTGTGTGTGTGTGTATATATATATATATATATATATATATATATATATATATATGTGTGTGTGTGTGTGTGTATATATATATATATATATATATATATATATATATATATATACAATATAGATCTAATTATATATATGCAGTCCTTGAAAAAATAAGAGACCACTATACAATTATTGGTTTCTCTGGTTTTACTATTTATAATTATGTGTTTGAGTAAAATAAACCCTTTGGTTTTATTGTATAAACTAGAGACACCATTTCTTCCAAATGCCAAATAACAGTATTGTCATTTTTTTTAAATATATTTATTGAGGATTAAAAATAAACATACAGGAATTCCATTGTGAGATAACAAGAATAAACAGGCAACATGTTCCATAGCAATGGAATGACATATGAGCAGATAGGTACATAAATGTAAAATAAAATGGAATACAATAACGTAGCCAACTATCTAAGTAGTACCTGTGGAATAGAATAAAAAAATATCAAGTGCTAATCCTCAGTTTTCCACCCTCATAACATAAGTGAGGCCACTTTTGGACCTCCGCCACAACCCTTTTGGACCTTTTGAGTACAGATGAAACATATTAATCATAGCTATTACATATACAACTCATATATATAGTATATATAACCATCAAAAATGGGGAAATGGGTTGTATCTATGACATATTATTTCACAGACCAGTAGTTGATCACTTTTGGACCAATAATATAAGAAATATAAAAACTTGGACACAGTACTATCTAGGTAAATTATGTCATAGAGAGTAATGAAGGCTGAGGATATCAGTAACCACTATATTGCAACAAATATATAAATAGTTTATATCTATGACATATTATTTCTTAGAGCAGTAGGTGACCACCACTATTGGACCAAGAATATTAGAAATATAAGAACTTGGGAGTAGTACTATCTAGATCAACTATGTCATAGAGAGTAATGAAGCGTGGGGATATCAGTATCCGCTATATTGCAACAAATCTATAGATATTAGGGAGAAGTTCTAAGGAATCTATGTTCCTTTGTTTACTTAGTAAACGAAAACAGAGGGAGGGCGGGGCCAGGCTTCTAATAACTATGAACACATGGAGGCAGGAATATGTATTCTTGTGTTTATCTGTCACAGTAAAAATATAATACACTATAGACTTGAGCTATTTAGTGCCTAAAGGAACTTGTTGAACTAGGGGAAGTGCCAAGCAATAGGAGCACACCAAGTCGATATATCAGAGATCAATAAAAAAGTATGAAAGCAATTTAGGTCCATTTCAGGATAAACAAATATTTCTCCTGTTAGTTAGGTCTAGCACATAGAGACACATACTAAATCTAACGAGAGCATGGAAGTAATCTTCCCAACAATAAATCATATATACTAAACACAATACTAGCATGCATAATTGTAAGTGAGTGATCTATATAATGCATATGTAAAGTGTGAGCTCATTGATGTTTAGGACTGACTAATATAGTGCAAACTAATATCTCTGCCCCGGCCGCTGACAGAGAAACAGTAATCACCCTCTAGAAACACCATCTTAATGTTTGCTAGGACAAAATATAGTTGTACTTATTGTATATAGCTTAATAAACCATATAGTGATCTGTTATTGTAAATAATCAGTTGTGTTAACATAGAAGCTAGGAGAAATTTAACCAACACTACCAAAACATGTAAACCCTTTTGAATAATATACTAAGGCATTACCAGTAAACAGTACTCCTATCATAGATATAAAGCTTGAACTAACTGTGAATGGTAATAGCAGCAGCCTCCAGTATCCGATAATCTGGGCTGAGGGACCTGGTTTATAAAATGAACAAATGAATAGTGGAGAATAAGAGCCTTAAAAACATGAGATAGTGACTCCACTAAGAATAAAGAACTTAGAGGGTAGTAGTTCTAGCACTGTACTATATAAGGACACATATCCCTACATTCTAAGAGCCTAGATCATATTAAATGTGAATTGAGCATGGTGTCAAATAATAACATTTACCAGTAAAGTAACTGGTAAATGTTCAGCCTAATGTCCTTTATCCCAAAAGGCAGAATCTATTGTTATTATACTTAACCCTCTTCGTAGTAAGTTAAGTTCAGTGTAGGGTTGATTAAAGAACCTTCATAGTTGCAGTATCGAAGTGGAAACAAGTCTCTCCAAGCAGAGCTGAATAGTGACACCACTGCACACGCTTGCCTGCTCAAGGGAGTACAGAAGAAACGCTGCTCATCCGTGAATGTATACTTTGCGGTTGCATGTGGATAGCTAGTAATATCTGCATCTTGGAGTCAGAAGCTCTTATCATCTTGGGGATAAAGTTCTATTAGCAGAGCCGGTGTGGCCCATTGCATCACTTTAGATAGAACTGTAGGAATCCCCTCTTCAAGAATTCTCCAATAGGGTGAGGGACAATCCGTGGCCGAACAGCTAGGGTCCTTCGCTGTCAGCCTCAGCTTGGTATGTTGGTGAGTATGATCATCCAGAGAATCTCCTTGTATGTCCACCGGAGCTTCTGTCTTTTGAAGCAGACATTCAACGGACTGCAGTTGTTGGTCCCCCACATCCCACATGGTCGTGTCAATCCATGGTGTCTGCACGCGTCCAGGGGCTTGCCCTAGTTGTTTCGTAGGTGTCGGTCCCTTTGGAGTTAACGACTCATGGCCAGAGTGATGCATAACCTCAGACTTTCCTATCTGCCCCAAGGGAGCTATAGTCTGTAGCAATGCAGTTTCAAAGTCTTTTAGTAGGGCAAGTAGTGCTTGTGTAATTGTCTCCATGTCTCTACTGATGTGTAGATTTGAGATTTAGGCTGCGTAATTAGAAAGTCCTCTCCCTGGCTGTATAATTTTCATTGAAGAGCAAAGGTCAGGAGAAAGTTGGAAGAGTATGTTTCCGTGATTCTTTAGTGCTATTGCCGAGTATAAATTACAAATAAATTGTTAAATTAGCACATATAATGTAAAAGAGAATGATGAGCTTCTCCAGCACACGTCCTACCACTTCAACCTCACACTCCGCCACCTAACAGTATTGTCATTTAGTGCATTTATTTGCAGAAAATGATAAATGGTCAAAATAACAAAAAGAAAACAAGTTCAAATTCATTTTTAAACAACACAATACTAATGTTTTAACTTAGCAAGAGTTCAGAAATCAATATTTGGTGGAATAACTCTGATTTTCAAGCACAGCTTTCATACATATTGGCATACTCTACACCAGTCTTTCACATTGCTAATGGGTGACTTTATGCAATTCCTGGCACAAACATTCAAGCAGCTTAGCTTTGTTTGATGGCTTGTGACCATCCATCTTCCTCTTGATGTAATTCCAGAGGTTTTCTTCCATCCACACTTTTGTTGACCTGGCTGTGTGGCATGGGGCATTGTCCGGCTAGAAAAAACAATCCTCAGAGTTTGAGAACATTGTCAGAGCAGTAGGAAGCAAATTTTCTTCCAGGATAACCTTGTACGTGGCTTGATTCATGCGTCCTTCACAAAAATAAATCTGCCTGATTCAAGCCTTGCTTTGTTTCATTGCTTGTTACTATCCATCTTCCTCTTGATCACATTCCAGTGGTTTTAAGGGGGATTCAGGTGTGGAGATTTGGCTGGCCATGACAGGGTCTTGATCTGGTGTTCCCCTATCAACACCTTGATTGACCGGGTTGTGCAGCATGGAGCATTGTCCTGCTGGAAAAACCAATCCTTTAGAGATGGGGACATTGTCAGAGCAAAAGGATAACCTTGTACAGGGCTTGATTAGATGGAGACCTGGAGGGACCTACAAGCCACAGTGTCTTGCACCCATTGTGAAATCTGTTGGAGGATCGGTGATGGTTTGGGGCACATTCAGCAAGGCTTGCATCAGGCAGATTTATCTTTGTGAAGGACGCATGGATCAAGCAACGTACAAGGTTATCTTAGAAGAAATACATGGTCCCTTTCTGCAAATAAATGCTCTAAATTAAAATATTTTTATTTAGAATTTAGGAGAAATGATGACAGTAGTTTATAGAATAAAACAAAAATGTTCATTTTACTCAAACACATACCTATAAATAGTAAAACCAGAGAAACTGATAATTTTGCAGTGGTCTTTTATTTTTTTTTCCAAAGATGTATATTCACATTGCTATATAGCTATATAGCTACAGATACAGTATATATTTTGCAATATATATATATATATATATATATATATATATATATATATATATATATATATATATATATATATATATATATATAAAGCAAGGAAGGGGACTGCACTCCTAGACTGGACTGGGTACACATCCTATGACCCATGCTCAGCCCTGGGTGCTCAATAGCACTCTCAGGAAGATGTGTTGTCTCCAGAGTCCCAGGCAGTTAACTCCAGACAAGTCTGGGGGCAAGGCTCATAGGGAAAATGACAAAATAAATTAATACAACACACATAGAAAGTCCAGCACTCGTTTGCAAGCTCTCAGCTAAGATTTAAAGCAAAACTGTAAGAATCAGTTACCCAATCTGGCCAAATGGTACAAGCATATAATTACAATTTTGGAGTCTCCAATCAAATCCGTTATCTCATGAACTAAGTGTTATAGAGATCAAAACAAACGGATTACATAGTCCAAAAAAGTTCTTATGGTATACAAACATAGCAGTCCGGGAGAAAAGGTAGTAAGTAGTGATGTCGCGAATAGTTCCCGGCGAACATAGCATGTTCGCGTTCGCTGCGGACGGCGAAGATATGCGATGTTCGGTCCGCCCCCTATTCCTCATCATTGAGTAAACTTTGACCCTGTACCTCACAGTCAGAAGACACATTCCAGCCAATCAGCAGCAGACCCTCCCTCCCAGACCCTCCCACCTCCTGGACAGCATCCATTTTAGATTCATTTGGAAGCTGCATTCTTAGTGAGAGGAGGGACAGTGTAGCTGCTGCGGATTTATTAGGGAAATCGATAGCTAGGCTAGTGTATTCAGTGTCCACTACAGTCCTGAAGGACTCATCTGATCTCTGCTGTAAGGACAGCACCCCAAAAAGCCCTTTTTAGGGCTAGAACATCAGTCTGCTTTTTTTTTTTTTTCCTGTGTAATCTAATTGCAGTTGCCTGCCTGCCAGCGTGTGTGTCAGGCTCACAGCGTATACTGTGCCCACTTGCTCAGTGCCATCACTCATATCTGGTGTAACAGTAGTATACATTTAAAAAAAAAACAACACTTTTTTGACTGTGAAATAATAGCAGACAGCTGCCAGTACCCAAGATGGCCGCCAATAAGGCAGATGGGGAGGGTTAGAGAGCTGTTTTGGGGGGGATCATGGAGGTTGGGGGCTAAGGGGGGATGCTACACCACAGCATATGTAAATATGCTAAAACAAAAAAAAAAATTAAAAACCTTTTATTTTAGTACTGGCAGACTTTCTGCCAGTACTTAAGATGGCGGGGACAATTGTGGGGTGTGGGGAGGGAAGGGAGCTGTTTGGGAGGGATCAGGGGGTCTGATGTGTCAGGTGGGAGGCTGATCTCTACACTAAAGCTAAAATTAACCCTGCAAGCTCCCTACAAACTACCTAATTAACCCCTTCACTGTTAGCCATAATACACGTGTGATGCGCAGCAGCATTTAGCGGCCTTCTAATTACCAGAAAGCAACGCCAAAGTCATATAAGTCTGCTATTTCTGAACAAAGGGGATCCCAGAGAAGCATTTACAACCATTTGTGCCATAATTGCACAAGCTGTTTGTAAATAATTTCAGTGAGAAACCTAAAATTGCGAAAAAATTTGTTTTTTTAAAATTTGATCGCATTTTGCGGTGAAATGGTGGCATGAAATATACCAAAATGGGCCTAGATCAATACTTTGGGTTGTCTACTACACTACACTTAAGCTAAAATTAACTCTACAAGCTGCCTACATGCTCCCTAATTAACCCCTTCACTGCTGGGCATAAAACACGTGTGGTGCGCAGTGTCATTTAGCAGCCTTCTAATTACCAAAAAGCAACGCCAAAGCCATATAAGTCTGCTATTTCTGAACAAAGGGGATCCCAGAGAAGCATTTACAACCATTTATGCCATAATTGCATAAGTTGTTTGTAAATAAATTCTGTCAGAAACCTAAAATTTGTGAAAAAGTGAACATTTTTTTTTTATTTGATCGCATTTGGCGGTGAAATGGTGTCATTAAATATACCAAAATGGGCCTAGATCAATACTTTGGGTTGTCTACTACACTACACTTAAGCTAAAATTAACTCTACAAGCTCCCTAATTAACCCCTTCACTGCTGGGCATAAAACATGTGTGGTGCGCAGTGGCATCTAGCAGCCTTCTAATTACCAAAAAGCAACGCCAAAGCCATATAAGTCTGCTATAATGGCATGTCTGGCACACAGTGTTGGGGCAAGGGTCCATCTGACCACTGATACTTGGTCTGCAAAGCATGGTCAGGGCAGGTATATCACCTACACTGCACACTGTGAAGCGGGCGTAACCCTTACACTACCTGATCGATACAACATCATACCTGATGTTTTAAAGCACGTTATTCCAAACAATTTAGGAATGTTAGGTGATTTATGCCCTTTATGGATTAAAACCAGACTCTGCATCAACTATGTAATTTTCCATGGGAGTTTTGCCATGGATCTCCCTCCGGCATGCCACAGTCCATGTGTTAGTCCCCTTGAAACAACTTTTCCATCACTATTGTGGCCAGAAAGAGTCCCTGTGGGTTTTAAAATTCGCCTGCCTATTGAAGCCTATGGCGGTTCGCCCGGTTCGCGCGTTCGCGGACATTTGAGGAAGTTCGCGTTCGCCGTTCGCGAACCCAAATTTTTATGTTCGCGACATCACTAGTAGTAAGTAATGTTCAAGTGTCCATTAGCCTCCCTCCCCCAAACATACCTCTGCTTCTTAAAGGTATTTTAGAAAGAATAATACATCTCAGCGCTCTCTTGATACAGGACAAATAGAAATAGATTATGTGAAATCACTATGTTCTAATAGATCCCCATAAAATAATTTAAAATTTAAAATTTAAAAATTGTCAACAAAGTGAGCAAAGTTAAGAGTTCAACACCCCTGAAGAAGTTTGCTCGTTGCAAAGGAAAAGCGTTGGGTATTAAAGTAGTGACAGCTTGTAAGTTGCCGAAATCAGCTGAGACGACCGAGTCTGGATCCTGTTATATAAACCGCTAATATCAAATAATAGAAAGTGCGGCCACAAGACGAACAGCTGAGGCTGTGAACTATACAGTTAAAGAATCCAAGACGTGCTGTCAAAGGTGTATTCAACTTATGAGGATTAACGGTCAACTGCTGCCATTTATATGAAGGGCTTTCTTAACACTGCAATCTTGTAAGTGTGAATTTTTATCTTTATGTGAGCGAATAAATTGTTCTTAAGCTACTTTGAATCGGTGGGCGCTGTGTGTTTTTTGTATTTTTTAGTATACCTCTGCTTCTGCCTTTAAATATTGTGCTCTGAGGAGTAACAGAATGTTCCGGTACCTATTAGGTAAGTAATCCTCACCGGTGCCACTTCCACTTTCCACAAAGTACTGAGTAGTGAGTAGGATGCCTTGACTACCCGAACTTCTGTTCCAAATGAGCGATGGTACCCCTCTGGAGCAGGTCCGGTTGAAGCGTCCTGTCATAGGCAATAGTGGTCAGCGTGTTCCCGGTCAAACGCTTCCTGGTGCGTCACCAGTGAAGCTCGTTGATGATAGGCTATTAGAAGGAGGAAGGGGAGGGCTCCTCTCATAGAGGAAAGAGTTCCAGTGATAGGCCCAGCGGACAACAAAAATGGTATTCCCAGACGCTGTGATTTACAATAGTAGAGCAAAAAGGAAGTCACGCTGAAACAAAGGGAGTCTTAAAAACAAAAAAAGGTTTATTTGGACAATTCCAAGCCGAGTAAGGCTGAGGGTCATAGTCAGTGTTGCCTGATGTGTTTTTGCGCATGCGCACATGCACTTCATCGGAGGCTTGATGAAGTACATGTGCACATGAGCAAAACGCGTCAGGCAACACTGACTGTGACCCTCAGCCTTACTCGGCTTGGAATTGTCCAAATAAACCTCTTTTGTTTATAAGACTCCCTTTGTTCCAGCGTGACTTCCTTTTTGCTCCACTATTGCAAATGAGACAAGCCCAGGTACCACGTCAAGGTCTCTCCCAAAATCTTGGTCCCTAATACAGCCATACAAATGCTAGCTCTCAATAAAACAAACTGGGAACAAGTGATGGGTGCACAGGCTTATGTAATCATTGGATGGCTGTATTAGGGACCCAGGTTTTGGGAGAGACCTTGATGTGGTACCTGGGCTTGTAATATCAGCACTAACATGGGAACGCTATTAGTTTTATCGTTCATGAGCAGTTAGTGCTTACGAGCAATAAAGATTTATTGCGCTACACTTGTAATCTAGGCCAGAGTATTTAAGGAGCAGACTGATATCTCAGCCTCACTACTTAGTTGCACTTGACCAGTCAATAAAATTGTGGTCTTTGACATGCAAATAAGCTCTGCAAAATACAATTATTGTTTAGATCATGGCAGGATCTCATTTATAATTTTTTTTATTAGCTTTATCAAAGAGATAAACATAATATGGATTTTTTTGAGAATGCTGCATTTCTTTTTCTTCAAATGTTAAAATTAAGGCCTTATAATCAAAAGCTCCCCTTCATAGAGAGAAATCATACAAAATCTTGCAAACTTGCTATAGAAATTAGCACTCTGAAAATTAACCCGAGGTCAGATCTCTGGTTAATTTTCTAAATGTCCCCCAATGGCCTGCAAAATTCAGTGTATTAATCTTTATTAATATTTATTAAATATTAGCATTTTTTTTATAAAGTAACTGCATGAAGCAGTTATAAGGGGCTAAAGTTGGCAGCTTTGTGGTGTTAGAAGAAAAACGGCACTGAAAAATGTCTTTACATTGCAGTCTTTGGGAACTGTGGGTTCCCAGTAAATATAAATGTGTATGCTTATATACATATATATATATATATATATATATATATATATATATATATATATATATATATATATATATATATATATTTATATGTAAATATTTGTATATACACATATAAACACATATATATGTATATAATCATATACATATATATTTACAATTTGCTGCTGATCGCTGCGCCACTTACCCTCTTCGCTGTGCTAGTTCCCTTGCTGTGTCTCATGCGAATACACAGGAATTATTACACAGGAATAAATGATATAAACTACGCACAGCATAAATCGCAATGTATGTACACTGGATGTGCAACAAAAAAGCAAGAAATTTGTACTGAAAAGCGTAATTGTTGTTTTTTTGTAAAATCTGGCTGAACATGGGCGTTCCATGGGCATTTATTACATTTTCTATCAAATCCTAGCATAATTTTATAAACATTTATAAACATTTTTGCATTACAACTCTCATTTTTTCTCGTCAGTTAAAAATACTCAAAACACTTAAAGGAACACTGAACCTAAATTTTTTCTTTCGTGATTCAGATAGAGCTTGACATTTTTAAGCAACTTTCTAATTTACTTATTTCTAATTTACTCTTATTATCACATTTTCTTCATTCACTTGGTATCTTTATATGAAATGCAAGAATGTAAGTTTAGATGCCGGGCCATTTTTGGTGAACAACCTGGGTTGTTCTTGCTGATTGGTGGATAAATTCATCCACCAATAAAAAGTGCTGTCCAGAGTACTGAACCAAAGAAAAAAAGCTTAGATGCCTTTTTTTCAAATAAAGATAGCAAGAGAACGAAGAAAACATTGATAATAGGAGTAAATTAGAAAGTTGCTTAAAATTTCATGCTCTGTCTAAATCACGAAAGAAAAAAAGTGGGTTTAGTGTCCCTTTAATACTAATTGTTTAGAAAGTAAAGCCTCTGTATACGATAATTACAGCAAATTCAAGGTACAGTGCACTGAAAACAGTGTAATTTGATTTGTATTAAGCTTAATATTCAAGTTTCCCTCCTCTGTATTTCACCCTCCATTGACAACTTTTACCTAGCAGAGAGCTCTCATTATTTGTATGGGTAGGGTTACCATATTGCTACTTTAAAAAAGGACATATATGAAAAATACATATATCAGGGCTGTTTAAAGAAATATTTTGCATAAGAACCCTGACATATGTATTTTTCATATATGTCCCTTTTTAAAGCTGCATTTAAAGTGGAATCTCGCCACTCACAGGGACAGCCCCTTTTTTTTATAGAATTACATGAGGGCTGTCCCTGCGAGTGATGGCATGAAAAACCACTTCTAGACTTGCGAAACTAAGAATCAGCCCCAAGTAACAGCTGTGATCAGTTGTGAAAATCACTACAGAAGTCAAACACTTTAGAACTTTAGATTCAGAGACTGTGAAAAAAAAAAATTCTAACAGCAATCAGAAATTGGACAAACAACTCGGAAACTGGTAATTTAGAATTTCCACTCACAACTTTGGATAGCCAAAAACTAAAAAATAGAAAATAAATACAACTTAATGTCCTAGCCAGCCCACATATATCACTGAGGGTCATCCTATAATATGTAATTTATGGCAAGGAGAGCTTTTAGTAACCACTGCACCACTATTTATCCAATACATATACATCTTTAGAAATGTATATCTATGTATTTCTATGTTAAAGCCCTTTGCAGTATTTTTTTTTCTAACACCTGAGACCTCATATCTTTGAGCCCTTATAACTTTTTCTGCAATACTTTTTTAATCATTTTTTTATCAGACAGTGTTATTATGATTGCAACTGTACTTTTACATGTATGTTTGATATGTTTTTTTATTCAAGTGTAACAGTTAACCCAAGGAGCATAAATCGCTATTGCGTGCACACGTTTTTATTTACTTTCAACTCGTAATAGCAAACTACTTTGGACAATCGCAAAGAACTGTGACAAATCCAATATCGCTTACGCACAACAGTTATCTCTCCCTACGTATAATTTAAGAAGCACCTTTTTGGTGGCAGACTGCAATCATCATGATCAGATGTGATTGAGATGATTGACACCCCCTGCTAGCAGACGATTGGCTGCGAATAACCAGGGGGCGGCATTGCACAAGCATTTCTGGTGAAATTTTGTTGTGTGCTTCTTAAATAAATGTTTTTTTCTTATTATTTCTTTATTTTTATTCTTTATTGAGGTAGCCTCATCAAAAAGTTACATAAGAATGCAGTTCTTCTGGAAAAATGTCTATGCAACTGGTTAGTAAATGATGAAGAAAAAGAAAAAATAACACTCAATCTTTCAAACTAGAGTTTCCGTAAGAATATTTTTAAAAATTATAACCCTATATGATTATAGACCATTAAATTAATGGGGACTGTCAATTGGAAACATCCCTAGGAAGGGTAATATGAGAAGAAAACCTATCTAAGAAAGTTATATAAAATAACCAGGGCTGGCTCCAGACATTGTGCTTTCTGGGTCTAAGAATAAAATGATGCCCCATTACTCTCTGCACACTACAGTCTTAACCTAACCAGAGTCAGTTGTCTTAAAGACAAAAGTTTAGCAGATTAAAAATTCACATGAAAACATGGAGATGGGCATCATATAAGATTTATTTTTCTTTTAAAACATTATTATCCGGAATATGATCTCCCTATGTGCTGAACCTTACAAGTGCTGCCTTGGTTTCCTTGGTCCCACCTGGTCCAATTATAGAGCTGGCCCTGATAATAGGTATTAAAAGAATCCTAGACATTAGATACACTTTGAGAGCAATTGGAAATGTGCTCCAAAACAAAGCAAGTATATATTAGTATGATGAATGGAAAATAAAAAATTGTAACCCAGTCACAACCACAACCTCAGACGCTGGCCATGAGGCATAAAACATTTGGTATTAACAAAAGATAATGCAATTATTGAATATTTTAAGCTATAAACATATATTTTAAAAGCTAGAAATATCTATGCATATGCTGCATCTTCCATGAAATGCCTCTTGATAAATTCTAACACAGAGTTTGGTGAAATATAATAGCAATCAAAAATCACAACAGAGAGAACATAAATATGTTACTATTAAAGGTATTCTGAAATATAAATTGAAAGAGTAAGCATGTTGTTTCACATTAGCTGGCTTCAATCTGATGTAGTCCCATTATGGTTGCTGGGAGACATGCACCAGTGATAAGGTTGTTAAATATTATGAATTTTAAGACAGGCTCTGTAAGGATAGTTCCCATTATAAAGGATGTATTAATGGCAAGGATCTCCATTAGATGCATGCCCGTTAAAGAATATGGTAATGAGCATAAGGTCCCTGTAGAAATTAAAGAATTGCCCTGATTGTATGCACTAAGCGATAAAGGAAATACTTATGTTCTATGTGGAGCGGTTTGTATGCTTGATGACATGACACCTTCCTGAGGAGGGGAAACAAACAATTTGCAAGTGTCCCAGGGATTCCATAGTTGGTATGTACTGGGTTGTGGCTTCAGGATAGATACATCACTAACATTATTGGGAGTGTCGGCCCCCCTCTCTAGCAGTATATAATTGGTGATTTTAGGGTCTCTGATACAATTATATGTGCCAATATTCACATCCAGTGTGGTGATCTCAACGAACCATTCAAGGTGCTTTAGGGCGCTGCCACTTAACATTAATTTGCAATTTGTAGTGGAATGCGGCTCTGATTGAGTAGTAGCCAGGAGCCATATGTATCCCTGTTCCAGAACATAGCTGGAAGGAGATTTTACTAGCATGGTCAGAAGCAGCGTTTCTAGTCTTGAAGAATGTTATTCTAGGCGCAATAAGAAATCTTCATATCTCATGTCTGGGCTTGAGTATACAGCTATTAAAAGTTTGCAGGAATCATGAAGCAATACCTAAAAGGTGTATAACTATATTTATCATTGCTTAATGGTCAGGAAGTGGCAAAATAACCTGGCCTACCCGGGGGTTGTGGTTTCAGCCTCGTAGGAAGCCGCCGCTATAATCCTTTGTCTGGTCCTGAGCTCCGAAGTCATAAATACAGCACATAGTGGGCAAGATTAAAAGTCACGCGGTTAATCAGTTGCGAAAACTCAGAGTGTGTTATGGCTTTTTCGCATTTGGGGTTGCGCAGCTATTACAAGTTGAGAAATAACGTATTTTGCTTGCGCGTTAGGCCGCTTAATACAAACTGCGTTCATGTATTCCCCATATAAGTCAATGTAGAAGACAAATAGAAACCCCCCCCACAAAAGCCCTAATCTGTTGTGCAAAGCCCATGAAGTATTCTCCTCGAAAAATTTACATGAAAATGCAAATATTTCATATTGCGAAAATGTTTTCACAACAGAATATGTATTTTTTTTAATTCTAAATAAATATTCATCTATATATGTGATGATTTTTGGACAGGTATATCTATTTATTGTGAGATATATATATAATATATATATATATATAGATATATATATATATATATATATATATATATATATATATATATATATATATATATATATATATATATATATATATAAGTTAGCCCTCAGTTTACACCGGGGTTAGGTTCCAGGAGGAATGGTTGTAAATTTAAACCGTTGTAAATTGAAACCCAGTTTATAATGTAAGTCAATGGGAAGTGAGGGAGTTAGGTTCCAGGCCCCTCTCAAAATTGATATAAGTAGCAACTAATACATTATTTTTAAAGCTTTGAAATGAAGACTTTAAATGCTAAACAGCATTATAAACCTAATAATATAGATTGCATCATCAACAAACCAAGTTTAATGAACAAAAACATTTGCTAAACATCACCTGATAAAATAATTACACAACAGACTGCATCATCATCAAACTAAGTTTAATGAACAAAAACGTTTTTTTTACTTGCATTTTTCTGCAATCAGTTCTCTGCATTGTTAGCATGTTAGATAATATTGGGTCTGCGCCTATTCTAAGCATTTCAATCTGCAGTGATTAAGCATTATAAACCTAATAATATAGATTGCATCATCAACAAACCAAGTTTAATGAACAAAAACATTTGCTAAACATCACCTGATAAAATAATTACACAACAGACTGCATCATCATCAAACTAAGTTTAATGAACAAAAACGTTTTTTTTACTTGCATTTTTCTGCAATCAGTTCTCTGCATTGTTAGCATGTTAGATAATATTGGGTCTGCACCTATTCTATGCATTTCAATCTGCAGTGATTAAGCAGTTAGGCACCCTCACCTCAAGCTGCTGGACAGAAGATAATAGGGAAGTGGCTGCTAGATCTTGTTTTGCTCAATAGTTAATGTCTGCTCTGTGTACACAGATCAATTCCAGACCTGTTAAGTTGCATAACTTTGCTGCAAAACAAGCGGACAGCTCCACCTACTGGCTATTTTAATTAGTGCATTGCTTTCCAAAGCTTTTCAATAGCAGTCACATCACTGAAAAAAAGGTTGTTTTTCTGAAACGGCGCAAATTGAACCGGCGTAAACCGTGGGCCACCTGTATATATATATATATATATATATATATATACAGTGTATATATATATATATATATATATATATATATATATATATACTATATATAGTATGTATATATATATATTGATATCTCGAGATCTATATGCAAAAATCTCTTTGAAAATCCCTCTGAGTTATTGTTTAATGTGCATAAGATTTTAAAGTGAAATATTTTCATTATTTCCATAGTTAAACATATGTCTATAGAAATAAATCCATATTTCTCTATGTATGTGTATGAAAGTCAATGTAAAATCCCTACGTCTGCTTTTTTTTTCTAACACCCGAGATCTCGTATCTTTGAGCCCTTATAGATATTGTGTGCAATATTTTTTTTTAATAATTTTTATTAGACTTTGTTAATATGAGTATAACTGTACTTTGTAATGTATTTTGAAGTGTTTTGTGAAACTTATTTGTTGCGAAATCACGATTTTTTTTAAGACTTATAATACCTGCACAAAGGAAATTGATTGCAAAAAGACTATATTGCGCATGGAAAACACATAACGCACTACTTGTAATCTTGCCCAGTGTGCTGTGGTTTAGGGCTATACACTACTTGTAATCTTGCCCAGTGTGCTGTGGTTTAGGGCTATACACTACTTGTAAGCTTGCCCAGTGTGCTGTGGTTTAGGGCTATACACTACTTGTAATCTTTCCCAGTGTGCTGTGGTTTAGGGCTATATACTACTTGTAATCTTGCCCAGTGTGCTGTGGTTTAGGGCTAATAACTGACGGATTATTAGAAACTCTTTAGGCGCTCTGCAGATGCGTCCTCTCAGGAATGCTGCTTGGACATGCCCCCATGATGTCTTTATTATTATCAGTTATTATTATGAATTATTTGTAGAGCACCAATAGATTCAACTGACAATGTAAATTAATTTGAAAACCAGAAGAACGCTTGCTTGTTACAGACAATAAATAAAAAATAAAGTAGGTGGCCACAGGTATTCATCTATTGCAAACAGAAATGCCCCATTAATGTCATAAATATACTTTACGTTACAAAAGTCTTTAGACACAATCCCTGTGAATCAGATTTGTCCCTCGTATTTATAATTAAATTATTTTGCCTATATGGACACTATAAAAAACACTATACAGCACAGCTTGCATCCAAATTTCCACTCTACTCAAATCATGTGCACTTAGGGGTAGATTTATCATAGTGTGAGCAGCCATGATATGATGTAACATATCATGTCCGCTGCACATCCATAAATGCTGACAGCATACGATGTCGGCATTTATCATTGCATTTAGACCGCTGCTTCATAACTTCTGTTTCCGGCGAGCCTGAAGGCCATACGGAGCTTGATAAATCGGCCCCTATGTCTAAGTTGCATGTGACACCTGTCTTTCTGTATAAGAATACTAGTATTAAAGGGGCCTTCTGTAAATGTCTTTACTCCCACTGTGCACCAATTTTCACAAAGATGTTGACTGTATTAAAGGGATACTGAACTCAATTTTTTCTTTCATGATTCAGATAGAGCATGCAATTTTAACCGACTTTCTAATTAACTCCTTTTATCAATTTTTCTTCGTGCTCTTGGTATCTTAATTTGAAAAAGCAGGTACATAAGCTTAGAAGACAGCCCATCTTTGGTTCAGCACCTGGATGGCGCTTGCTGATTGGTGGCTAAATGTAGCCACCAATCAGCCAGCACTACCCAGGTGCTGAACAAAACATGGGCCAGGTTGTAAGCTTACATTCCTGCTTTTTCAAATAAAGATACCAAGAGAACAAAGAAAAGTTGATAATAGAAGTAAATTAGAAAGTTAAAGAAGACAAAAAGGAGAAAGGGGTGCCCCATAGCGTAGCAGGATCTTCTAATAAAATCTAGATATGTGTATATGTATATACAACTCACATTTTGTGGTGGCACTTGGTAAGGTAAAGTGCATGTAGGCAGACTGACACTTTTAGCAGTCAGCATGCTGTTTGCTCAAGGAAGCAGTGGCGGTCTAGTCTAGCTATTATTGAATGTCGGCTCTTTATGACATGCTCAACATGTGTTGAAAAGCCAGCCCCTTAGCAAAAATCGGTGAGCGCATACCCAGGGGACAATCTCAAAGTATAAAAATAAATTTATTACAACGCGTTTCTCAGCTGATCACGGCCATTTCATCAGGCATATTCCTGACCTTCTCATCTCCTAGATTTTTTCTTTTGGTGAACGTTTTCCTGTTTTATCGGTTCATATGAACATTATATTGTTTGATTTACACTGTAGTCCATGATACGTTGTGTTTTTTTACACTATATTTATACAAGAGGTTTTGCGCCCCCAGAAAAGCAATTTGTTTTGTTTTTCCAAATACTGTACGCACATATATTAGAAAGTTGCTTAAAAATGCATGCTCTATCTGAATCATGAAAGAAAAAAAATTGGGTTCAGTATAAATTTAAGCTAGACAGTGTGAATGAAGATGATTTACATGAAGAATTTTGTTGTACCAAACGGTTTAAAATCGTACAATAAAGTGTTTTCCTTATAACTACTGTATAATTTGTTGTTTTCCTGCATTACATTTATTGATTCTTTAGTCTCCCTTATTTTATTAAAAAAAATGTTGGCCAGCCTATATTCACCTCAGCTCTCACTTATTTCTGTCAGACCTCCCAACACATACAGTATTTCTGCTGGAACTCTTCAAGCAAAGTGTAATAAAGCCCCCGCTCGTAGCAAAAGGTATTATAATGTTTGCTGTGCATATGACCTTTGAGGCAAATGGCTGTAGGTTGCATTCACTTACCTTTCATGGCCGTGCATGTTTCAACGTCAGTGATGTCATAATGGCCCCAATTTATTAAAGGTCTTGCGGACCTGATCCAACACTGCGGATCAGGTCCACAAGACCTCGCTAAATGCGGAGATCAATACGCTCTCCGCATTTAACATTGCACCAGCAGCTCACAAGAGCTGCTGGTGCAACGCCGCCCCTGCTGACTCGCGGCCAATCGGCCGCCAAGCAGGGAGGTGTCAATCAACCCAGTCGTATTCGATCAGGTTAATTTCCGGCGATTCCTGTCCGCCTGCTCAGAGGAGGCAGACAGGGTTATGGATCAGCGGTCTTTAGACTCGCCAGAAACACGGCCCTTCAAGCTCCATACGGAGCTTGATAAATATGGGCCAATATGTCATTTGAAATTCCAGCAGTTGGTGCGAGAGAGAGCAGGGAAAATGAGTAGATGCAACATTCTGACATAGGTTCTGTAGGTTGTGTTCATATTAATATGTATCATTAAATTAGTGAAATCTTTTTTCTAGATACATTAATGAAAAGTGAATTAATGAAATTTGAACTTAAAAGCTGTTCCCCTTGATTGCTGAGGTGTTTTCCTTATCCAGACTGTGCCCCAGGTTTGCAAAGGAACCACAACAGGCAAAATATCTTGCATCCCCTGATGCTCTGTCCCAGATGATGAACTTGTTGAATTCACAACACTTTCAGCTCTATTTGATTTAACAGGCACCCAAAGGCCACCATTGGGTGGGAACCAATATGACACATCTCCCTTGAAATGTATATTGCAAAAATTAATCTGACAAACTTGCTGTGCATTTCATTTTCTGCTAAAATGTCTCTTTAACTTACAAAGAATACATAAGTTACTTACATAGCTGGTTTGAAAGAATGATACAGGGTTCTCTGTAAAGAGCTGCAATAACTTACTTTCATTAAAACAAAATCTATAGATTTTAGCATACTCATAGTACAGATGATCCATAAATATACTTTACATAAGGCGAGGATTTCATCTGAAAGAAAATACTTTTATTTTGCAAGAAAAAAATAAAACCCAATTTAGTTAGTGTATATCAGATAATATAATACACAGTCTCACTAATTAGCAATGTCCCATACTGATGTGCTGAGTCAAACTTACGGCTAGATTAAGCGTTCTGCGGCCAAAGGGGTGCGTTAGCTACGCGTGCTTTTTTTCCCCCGCACCTTTTAAATACCGCTGGTATTTAGAGTTCACAGAAGGGCTGCGTTAGGCTCCAAAAAGTGAGCGTAGAGGCATATTTACCGCCACTGCAACTCTAAATACCAGCAGTGCTTACGGATGCGGCCAGCTTCAAAAACGTGCTCGTGCACGGTTCCCCCATAGGAAACAATGGGGCAGTTTGAGCTGAAAAAAAACCTAACACCTGCAAAAAAGCAGCGTTCAGCTCCTAACGCAGCCCCATTGTTTCCTATGGGGAAACACTTCCTAAGTCTGCATCTAACACCCTAACATGAACCCCGAGTCTAAACACCCCTAACCTTACACTTATTAACCCCTAATCTGCCGCCCCCACTATAGCTGACCCCTGCATATTTTTTTAACACCTAATCTGCCGCTCCGTACACCGCCGCCACCTACATTATCCCTATGTACCGCTAATCTGCTGCCCCTAACACCGCCGACCCCTATATAATATTTATTAACCCCTAATCTGCCAGCCCCAACGTCGCCGCCACCTACCTACAATTATTAACCCCTAATCTGCCGACCGGACCTCACCGCTACTATAATAAATGTATTAACCCCTAATCCGCCTCACTCCCGCCTTAAAAACCCTATAATAAATAGTATTAACCCCTAATCTGCCCTCCCTAACATCGCCGACACCTAACTTCAAGTATTAACCCCTAATCTGCCGACCGGACCTCGCCGCTACTCTAATAAATGTATTAACCCCTAAAGCTAAGTCTAACCCTAACCCTAACACCCCCCTAAGTTAAATATAATTTAAATCTAACGAAATAAAATAAATCTTATTAAATAAATTATTCCTATTTAAATCTAAATACTTACCTGTAAAATAAACCCTAATATAGCTATAGCTATAAATAATAATTATATTGTAGCTATTTTAGGATTAATATTTATTTTACAGGCAACTTTGTATTTATTTTAACTAGGTAGAATAGTTATTAAATAGTTAATAACTATTTAATAGCTACCTAGTTAAAATAAATACAAAATTACCTGTAAAATAAATCTAACACTACACTATCATTAAATAAATTAAATACAAATACCTACAAATAAATACAAATAGATACACTAACTAAAGTACAAAAAATAAAAAAATAATTTACAAACATTATAAAAATATTACAACAATTTTAAGCTAATTACACCTACTCTAAGCCCCCTAATAAAATAACAAACCCCCCGAAAAATAAAAAAAATGCCCTACCCTATTCTAAAATAAAAATTGTAAAGCTCTTTTACCTTACCAGCCCTTAAAAGGGCCTTTTGCGGGGCATGCCCCAAAGAATTCTGCTCTTTTGCCTGTAAAAAAAAACATACAATACCCCCCCAACATTACAACCCACCACCCACACACCCCTACTCTAACCCACCCAAACCCCCCTTAAAAAAACCTAACACTACCCCCGTGAAGATCTTCCTACCTTGAGTCGTCTTCACTCAGCCAAGCTGAATTCTTCATCCAATCTGGGCGATGTCTTCATCCAAGCGGGGGCTGAAGAGGTCCATCATCCAGCTGAAGTCTTCATCCAAACGGGGGCTGAAGAGGTCTTCCATCCGGCTGAAGTCTTCTATCAAGCGGCATCTTCAATCTTCTTTCTTCTGTTTCCATCTTCATCCCGCCGACGCGGAACATCCTTCCTCCACGACAAACTCCCGACTAATAAAGGTTCTTTTAAATGATGTCATCCAAGATGGCGTCCCTCGAATTCCGATTGGCTGATAGGATTCTATCAGCCAATCGGAATTATGGTAGGAATAATCTGATTGGCTGATGGAATTAGCCAATCAGATTGAAGTTCAATCGGATTGGCTGATCCAATCAGCCAATCAGATTGAACTTGAATCGGATTGGCTGATTGAATCAGCCAATCAGATTTTTCTTACCTTAATTCTGATTGGCTGATAGAATCCTATCAGCCAATCGGAATTCGAGGGACGCCATCTTGGATGATGTCCATTAAAGGAACCTTCATTCGTCGTTAGTCCGTCGGTGAAGAAGGATGGCTCCGCGTCGGCTGCTTGAAGATGGACCCGCGCTGCGCCGGATGGAAGAAGATAGAAGATGCCGCTTGGATGAAGATGTCTGCTGGTCCGGATGTCCTCTTCTGCCCGGATAGGAGTAAGACTTTGGACCCTCTGGAGGAGCTCTTCTTGCCGGATACGATGAAGACTTCAGACCCTCTTCTGGACGGATCGGTGATACCCGGCGTGGTGAAGACAAGGTAGGATGATCTTCAGGGGCTTAGTGTTAGGTTTATTTAAGGGGGGTTTGGGTTAGATTAGGGGTATGTGGGTGGTGGGTTGTAATGTTGGGGGCGGGGTATTGTATTTTTTTTTTTACAGGCAAAGAGCAGAATTCTTTGGGGCATGCCCCGCAAAAGGCCCTTTTAAGGGCTGGTAAGGTAAAAGAGCTGTTAAATTTTTATTTTAGAATAGGGTAGGGCATTTTTTTATTTTGGGGGGCTTTGTTATTTTTTTTAGGGGGCTTAGAGTAGGTGTAATTAGTTTAAAATTCTTGTAATCTTTTTTTATTTTTTGTAATTTAGTGGGTTTTTTTTTTGTAATTTAGTTTAGTTTATTTAATTGTAGATAATTCTAGATAGTTTATTTAATTAATTTATTGATAGTGTAGTGTTAGGTTTAATTGTAACTTAGGTTAGGATTTATTTTACAGGTAATTTTGTATTTATTTTAACTAGGTAGCTATTAAATAGTTATTAACTATTTAATAGCTATTGTACCTGGTTAAAATAAATACAAAATTGCCTGTAAAATAAATATAAATCCTAAAATAGCTACAATATAATTATTATTTATATTGTAGCTATATTAGGGTTTATTTTAGAGGTAAGTATTTAGCTTTAAATAGGAATAATTTATTTAAGAAGATTTAATTTATTTCGTTAGATTAAAATTACATTTAATTTAGTGGGGTTTTAGGGTTAGGTTTAGACTTAGCTTTAGGGGTTAATACATTTATTAGAGTAGCGGTGAGGTCCGGTCGGCAGATTAGGGGTTAATAATTGTAGGTAGGTAGCGGTGACGTTGGGGGGAGGGGCAGATTAGGGGTTAATAAATATTATGTAGGGGTCGGCGATGTTAGGGGCAGCAGATTAGGGGTACATAGGGATAATGTAGGTGGCGGCGGTGTGCGGTCGGCAGATTAGGGGTTAAAAAAATTTAATAGAGTGGCGGGTGTTAGTGTACTTTAGAGCACAGCAGTTAAGAGCAGTTAAGAGCTTTATGAGCCGGCGTTAGCCCAGAAAGCTCTTAACTCCTGGCTTTTCTCTGCGGCTGTAGTCTTGTCGTTAGATTTCTAACGCTCACTTCAGCCAAGACTCTAAATACCGGCGTTAGGAAGATCCCATTGAAAAGATATGATACGCAATTGGCGTAGGGGGATCTGCAGTATGGAAAAGTCGCGGCTGGAAAGTGAGCGTTAGACCTTTTCCTGACTGACTCTAAATACCAGCGGGCGGTAAAAACCAGCGTTAGGACCCCCTAACACTGGTTTGGACGGCTAACGCAGAACTCTAAATCTAGGCGATAGTTAGAAACAAAGGCTCAGATTACAAGTTGCGTGGTATGGCTTTACCGCGTGCAAAATCGTCTTTGCGTGCAAAATATTCCCCTACTTGATATTACAAGTCACGTGGTATGGCTTTTCCGCGATTGTTATAGCCTATTATGCAATAATCCATTCCGCATTCAAAGACCTGTAGTTATGTTTTTTGCGAAACAAAAGATTTTTATAAAACACATCAAAAATATGTTACAAAGTACACTAACACCCATAAACTTCACTATTAACCCCTAAACCACCACCACTGCATCACAACTAATAAATAAACCTGTTTACCCCTAAACCGCCATTCACCCACATTGCAACTAATAAATAAACCTATTAACCCCTAAACCGCCATCCGCCCCATTGCAACTAATAAATCAACCTATTAACCCCTAAACCGACATCCGCCTGCATCGAAACAAATAAATAAACATGTTAACCCTTAAACCACCATCCCTCACATCGCAACTACCTAAATTAAATTATTAACCCCCTAAAC